>NW_026975517.1:0-331416 GCF_030014295.1 Loxodonta africana
TACAATGTTACCAGCGGAAGTAGTAGTCTCCGGAGAGGCTGCCGCATGTCAGCAAGCTTCACCTGGCCAGGGTCCGCCGGTGATGTAGCTACCCCATCAGTCACTACTCTCTAGACCTTCCAGATAAACTACCAGATCTTGTCTGCCCATGGGCAACCAGTAGAGCCAGAGGCCTTCCCCCTTTGCTCTTTGGTCTCTAGGCACTCTATCAGGCACTCCAAGCTGTGAAGTGACTCAGGGGGAGAAGGAAGAGATTTCAGAGAATGAACACATCCAGAGAGAGACAGAGAGAGGCAAGAGATGCTGAGTGGGGATGCCTTGCGTAGTGATATCCTCAGGAAAGTGGGAAAGAGGTACCTGGCCTGCTCTGCCAATGCCCTGAACCAGTCCGCACCAGGGGCTCCCCTGTGCCTGCGTAGGCTTTCCCAGGGTGTGCTCAAATCCTGTGGCCACTAGGTGTCATAGGTCATAATGGAGGGCCCTGTGTCATCTGCCTGGCGGGCCAGATCTCTGCCATTGGCTCAGTCTTGTCACCGGGCCCATCATACGCTCCGCCTACTCTTCCGGTGGTGGGACTGTCTCCATGGTGATGGCAAAGGAGCCTTAGTCCCGCCCACCTGGCCTTGACTTCACCTAGCTGGCCTGCTGACCCTCACTCAGACCTCTGTGTTGATAAAAATTAATGTCGGCCAGTGCCCAGGTGTCAGCATCTGGGATAAAGGATTCCGGACCTTGCCTGGGGCAGAAGGCAGCCTAGGTCAGCTGGTACCTGGAAGTCTAGTGACTCGTGGCACTGCTGCCAGTGACAGACAAATGGTGACTCCCACACTCACATATCCCCTGGTGGCAGAATGATAGTGATGGGTGGAGAAACATGGCTCTGGAGCACTCGCGCAATGGGGCACCGGCCAAAGGCCAGGGCCAGTAGTGGACGTCGCGGAGCTGAATGGCGAGCCAGTGAAGGGCCCAAGGATTCCTCTTGTATGTGGGAAACATGTCATCCGGGTCCCCACGTCCATAAACCACTGGATTGCTGGGGCCCAGGATGCCAGGATTTCGGCCTTGCCTTCGCAGCCCGGCCACATAGGCAGCCTTCCACCGGAGGCGGGGATATGTAGACAGCAAAAATGTGGAAAATGGCAGTGTCTCCTCGATTTCTCTGGCATCGGCCTTTTTGAGCGGCATGCTTTTTTCCTAGTAGGATGAGGCACCGACGGAGAAAGGCAGGATTATGTGTGCAGGAAAGGTATGTGCTGAGAAGGTGACAAGGTTGAGACCAGGTTGGGATCTTTAGTCCCAGGAAGGGCCCCTGGCAGGTGTGGGTCAATGTTCTGTGCCCATCCCACTTGGCGTGGGGAGGTTTACACCATACAAAGCAGCAGCGGAATTATTCTTCCCCCAGAGGTTGCATGTGCCCACAAGCTCCACCTGGCCAGGGTCCGCCCCTACCGTATTGCCCATGTCGATCAACAGAAGCTGAGAGCTTCCAGAGAGACTAACTGCTGTTCTCTAGCCACGGGGAAGCGGTACAGCCAGAAGCCTCCCCTGTTTCATCTCCAGGTTCCCTCTCAGGCCCCTCATAGTTGTGATGTGTCTCAGGGGTAGAAAAAAGAGATTTCTTTAAAAGAACACATACAAAGAGGGGCCATAGATGCTGAGGAAGGGCGCCTTGCCTACTGATATCGTAGCGTAAGTGGAAAAGAGGTACCTGCCTGCTGTCCCAGTATGTCGAACGTGTCCACATCAGGGGTTGCCTACTGTGAAGTTATTCCCTGGGTGCCCTCGATTTTGTGGCCAAGGACAGAAGGGGCCGTTGCGTGTCCGTGGGTAAAATGGAGGGCTCTGCGGAACCGGCCGGTTAGGCTGGACCTCTCCTATTGGCTCAGAGTTTGTGACCCGTCCCCGTCAGAAGTTCCGGCCAGCCTTGCGGTGGCTGTCTCCATGGTGATTGGGAAGGAAGCCTTAGGCCCCGCACTCAGCTTTCACCTGGCCCACCTGGCCTCTTTACCCTCATCTAGACCGCTGTGTAGATGAAAGAAAGGATGTCGGCCAGTGGCCACGCGTCCTCATTTCCTTTGAAGGATTAAGCTCCTTGCCTGGGCAGAAGACA
Source organism: Loxodonta africana (assembly GCF_030014295.1). Taxonomy (NCBI): domain Eukaryota; kingdom Metazoa; phylum Chordata; class Mammalia; order Proboscidea; family Elephantidae; genus Loxodonta; species Loxodonta africana. The sequence continues at coordinate 2,111 of NW_026975517.1, forward strand.
GCCAAGGTCAGCCTGAGCCTAGAAACCTAGTGACCTGTGACACTGCAGACAGTGATAGATGTTGATGTCCACGCTCAGGTATCCGCAGGTGGCGGATCGAGAGTGGTCGGAGGTGTAGTGTAACTAGAGGTGACACACTCACAAGGGCACGGGCCAAAGGTCGGGAAAAATAGCTGAGGTCGTGGAGCTCTAGCGGAGCCAGTCTAGGGCCGAGGCCTCCCTCCTGTACGTGGCAAAGAGGTGATCCGTATGCCGCCATGCGCAGCCTCTGGACTGCTGGGGCCCTGGATGCCCGGATTTCGGCCTTGTCTTCGGAGAAGTGACGCACATGCAGTATGCCACCGGAGGCTGTGGCCCAGCAGAGGGCAAAATCTTGAAAATGCGGGCTTCAGTTGACTTTACCTGTGCTCTCCTTTGGCTGAGTGCCATCGTGTGTTTCCTAGCAGGAGAAGGCATTCGTGGAGAGAGGCGGATTCCCTGTGTGCAGGCAAAGTGTGTGCTGAGATGATGAGTTGCTGGAGACCGGGGTGGACTCTTCAGACCCAGGATAGGCCTCTGGCAGGTATGTGTCAATGTTTTCTGCCCTTCGCACTCAGCCAGGTATTTGCATACAATGTTACCAGCGGAAGTAGTAGTCTCCGGAGAGGCTGCCGCATGTCAGCAAGCTTCACCTGGCCAGGGTCCGCCGGTGATGTAGCTACCCCATCAGTCACTACTCTCTAGACCTTCCAGATAAACTACCAGATCTTGTCTGCCCATGGGCAACCAGTAGAGCCAGAGGCCTTCCCCCTTTGCTCTTTGGTCTCTAGGCACTCTATCAGGCACTCCAAGCTGTGAAGTGACTCAGGGGGAGAAGGAAGAGATTTCAGAGAATGAACACATCCAGAGAGAGACAGAGAGAGGCAAGAGATGCTGAGTGGGGATGCCTTGCGTAGTGATATCCTCAGGAAAGTGGGAAAGAGGTACCTGGCCTGCTCTGCCAATGCCCTGAACCAGTCCGCACCAGGGGCTCCCCTGTGCCTGCGTAGGCTTTCCCAGGGTGTGCTCAAATCCTGTGGCCACTAGGTGTCATAGGTCATAATGGAGGGCCCTGTGTCATCTGCCTGGCGGGCCAGATCTCTGCCATTGGCTCAGTCTTGTCACCGGGCCCATCATACGCTCCGCCTACTCTTCCGGTGGTGGGACTGTCTCCATGGTGATGGCAAAGGAGCCTTAGTCCCGCCCACCTGGCCTTGACTTCACCTAGCTGGCCTGCTGACCCTCACTCAGACCTCTGTGTTGATAAAAATTAATGTCGGCCAGTGCCCAGGTGTCAGCATCTGGGATAAAGGATTCCGGACCTTGCCTGGGGCAGAAGGCAGCCTAGGTCAGCTGGTACCTGGAAGTCTAGTGACTCGTGGCACTGCTGCCAGTGACAGACAAATGGTGACTCCCACACTCACATATCCCCTGGTGGCAGAATGATAGTGATGGGTGGAGAAACATGGCTCCGGAGCACTCGCGCAATGGGGCACCGGCCAAAGGCCAGGGCCAGTAGTGGACGTCGCGGAGCTGAATGGCGAGCCAGTGAAGGGCCCAAGGATTCCTCTTGTATGTGGGAAACATGTCATCCGGGTCCCCACGTCCATAAACCACTGGATTGCTGGGGCCCAGGATGCCAGGATTTCGGCCTTGCCTTCGCAGCCCGGCCACATAGGCAGCCTTCCACCGGAGGCGGGGATATGTAGACAGCAAAAATGTGGAAAATGGCAGTGTCTCCTCGATTTCTCTGGCATCGGCCTTTTTGAGCGGCATGCTTTTTTCCTAGTAGGATGAGGCACCGACGGAGAAAGGCAGGATTATGTGTGCAGGAAAGGTATGTGCTGAGAAGGTGACAAGGTTGAGACCAGGTTGGGATCTTTAGTCCCAGGAAGGGCCCCTGGCAGGTGTGGGTCAATGTTCTGTGCCCATCCCACTTGGCGTGGGGAGGTTTACACCATACAAAGCAGCAGCGGAATTATTCTTCCCCCAGAGGTTGCATGTGCCCACAAGCTCCACCTGGCCAGGGTCCGCCCCTACCGTATTGCCCATGTCGATCAACAGAAGCTGAGAGCTTCCAGAGAGACTAACTGCTATTCTCTAGCCACGGGGAAGCGGTACAGCCAGAAGCCTCCCCTGTTTCATCTCCAGGTTCCCTCTCAGGCCCCTCGTAGTTGTGATGTGTCTCAGGGGTAGAAAAAAGAGATTTCTTTAAAAGAACACATACAAAGAGGGGCCATAGATGCTGAGGAAGGGCGCCTTGCCTACTGATATCGTAGCGTAAGTGGAAAAGAGGTACCTGCCTGCTGTCCCAGTATGTCGAACGTGTCCACATCAGGGGTTGCCTACTGTGAAGTTATTCCCTGGGTGCCCTCGATTTTGTGGCCAAGGACAGAAGGGGCCGTTGCGTGTCCGTGGGTAAAATGGAGGGCTCTGCGGAACCGGCCGGTTAGGCTGGACCTCTCCTATTGGCTCAGAGTTTGTGACCCGTCCCCGTCAGAAGTTCCGGCCAGCCTTGCGGTGGCTGTCTCCATGGTGATTGGGAAGGAAGCCTTAGGCCCCGCACTCAGCTTTCACCTGGCCCACCTGGCCTCTTTACCCTCATCTAGACCGCTGTGTAGATGAAAGAAAGGATGTCGGCCAGTGACCACGCGTCCTCATTTCCTTTGAAGGATTAAGCTCCTTGCCTGGGCAGAAGACAGCCAAGGTCAGCCTGAGCCTAGAAACCTAGTGACCTGTGACACTGCAGACAGTGATAGATGTTGATGTCCACGCTCAGGTATCCGCAGGTGGCGGATCGAGAGTGGTCGGAGGTGAAGTGTAACTAGAGGTGACACACTCACAAGGGCACGGGCCAAAGGTCGGGAAAAATAGCTGAGGTCGTGGAGCTCTAGCGGAGCCAGTCTAGGGCCGAGGCCTCCCTCCTGTACGTGGCAAAGAGGTGATCCGTATGCCGCCATGCGCAGCCTCTGGACTGCTGGGGCCCTGGATGCCCGGATTTCGGCCTTGTCTTCGGAGAAGTGACGCACATGCAGTATGCCACCGGAGGCTGTGGCCCAGCAGAGGGCAAAATCTTGAAAATGCGGGCTTCAGTTGACTTTACCTGTGCTCTCCTTTGGCTGAGTGCCATCGTGTGTTTCCTAGCAGGAGAAGGCATTCATGGAGAGAGGCGGATTCCCTGTGTGCAGGCAAAGTGTGTGCTGAGATGATGAGTCGCTGGAGACCGGGGTGGACTCTTCAGACCCAGGATAGGCCTCTGGCAGGTATGTGTCAATGTTTTCTGCCCTTCGCACTCAGCCAGGTATTTGTATACAATGTTACCAGCGGAAGTAGTAGTCTCCGGAGAGGCTGCCGCATGTCAGCAAGCTTCACCTGGCCAGGGTCCGCCGGTGATGTAGCTACCCCATCAGTCACTACTCTCTAGACCTTCCAGATAAACTACCAGATCTTGTCTGCCCATGGGCAACCAGTAGAGCCAGAGGCCTTCCCCCTTTGCTCTTTGGTCTCTAGGCACTCTATCAGGCACTCCAAGCTGTGAAGTGACTCAGGGGGAGAAGGAAGAGATTTCAGAGAATGAACACATCCAGAGAGAGACAGAGAGAGGCAAGAGATGCTGAGTGGGGATGCCTTGCGTAGTGATATCCTCAGGAAAGTGGGAAAGAGGTACCTGGCCTGCTCTGCCAATGCCCTGAACCAGTCCGCACCAGGGGCTCCCCTGTGCCTGCGTAGGCTTTCCCAGGGTGTGCTCAAATCCTGTGGCCACTAGGTGTCATAGGTCATAATGGAGGGCCCTGTGTCATCTGCCTGGCGGGCCAGATCTCTGCCATTGGCTCAGTCTTGTCACCGGGCCCATCATACGCTCCGCCTACTCTTCCGGTGGTGGGACTGTCTCCATGGTGATGGCAAAGGAGCCTTAGTCCCGCCCACCTGGCCTTGACTTCACCTAGCTGGCCTGCTGACCCTCACTCAGACCTCTGTGTTGATAAAAATTAATGTCGGCCAGTGCCCAGGTGTCAGCATCTGGGATAAAGGATTCCGGACCTTGCCTGGGGCAGAAGGCAGCCTAGGTCAGCTGGTACCTGGAAGTCTAGTGACTCGTGGCACTGCTGCCAGTGACAGACAAATGGTGACTCCCACACTCACATATCCCCTGGTGGCAGAATGATAGTGATGGGTGGAGAAACATGGCTCCGGAGCACTCGCGCAATGGGGCACCGGCCAAAGGCCAGGGCCAGTAGTGGACGTCGCGGAGCTGAATGGCGAGCCAGTGAAGGGCCCAAGGATTCCTCTTGTATGTGGGAAACATGTCATCCGGGTCCCCACGTCCATAAACCACTGGATTGCTGGGGCCCAGGATGCCAGGATTTCGGCCTTGCCTTCGCAGCCCGGCCACATAGGCAGCCTTCCACCGGAGGCGGGGATATGTAGACAGCAAAAATGTGGAAAATGGCAGTGTCTCCTCGATTTCTCTGGCATCGGCCTTTTTGAGCGGCATGCTTTTTTCCTAGTAGGATGAGGCACCGACGGAGAAAGGCAGGATTATGTGTGCAGGAAAGGTATGTGCTGAGAAGGTGACAAGGTTGAGACCAGGTTGGGATCTTTAGTCCCAGGAAGGGCCCCTGGCAGGTGTGGGTCAATGTTCTGTGCCCATCCCACTTGGCGTGGGGAGGTTTACACCATACAAAGCAGCAGCGGAATTATTCTTCCCCCAGAGGTTGCATGTGCCCACAAGCTCCACCTGGCCAGGGTCCGCCCCTACCGTATTGCCCATGTCGATCAACAGAAGCTGAGAGCTTCCAGAGAGACTAACTGCTATTCTCTAGCCACGGGGAAGCGGTACAGCCAGAAGCCTCCCCTGTTTCATCTCCAGGTTCCCTCTCAGGCCCCTCATAGTTGTGATGTGTCTCAGGGGTAGAAAAAAGAGATTTCTTTAAAAGAACACATACAAAGAGGGGCCATAGATGCTGAGGAAGGGCGCCTTGCCTACTGATATCGTAGCGTAAGTGGAAAAGAGGTACCTGCCTGCTGTCCCAGTATGTCGAACGTGTCCACATCAGGGGTTGCCTACTGTGAAGTTATTCCCTGGGTGCCCTCGATTTTGTGGCCAAGGACAGAAGGGGCCGTTGCGTGTCCGTGGGTAAAATGGAGGGCTCTGCGGAACCGGCCGGTTAGGCTGGACCTCTCCTATTGGCTCAGAGTTTGTGACCCGTCCCCGTCAGAAGTTCCGGCCAGCCTTGCGGTGGCTGTCTCCATGGTGATTGGGAAGGAAGCCTTAGGCCCCGCACTCAGCCTTCACCTGGCCCACCTGGCCTCTTTACCCTCATCTAGACCGCTGTGTAGATGAAAGAAAGGATGTCGGCCAGTGGCCACGCGTCCTCATTTCCTTTGAAGGATTAAGCTCCTTGCCTGGGCAGAAGACAGCCAAGGTCAGCCTGAGCCTAGAAACCTAGTGACCTGTGACACTGCAGACAGTGATAGATGTTGATGTCCACGCTCAGGTATCCGCAGGTGGCGGATCGAGAGTGGTCGGAGGTGTAGTGTAACTAGAGGTGACACACTCACAAGGGCACGGGCCAAAGGTCGGGAAAAATAGCTGAGGTCGTGGAGCTCTAGCGGAGCCAGTCTAGGGCCGAGGCCTCCCTCCTGTACGTGGCAAAGAGGTGATCCGTATGCCGCCATGCGCAGCCTCTGGACTGCTGGGGCCCTGGATGCCCGGATTTCGGCCTTGTCTTCGGAGAAGTGACGCACATGCAGTATGCCACCAGAGGCTGTGGCCCAGCAGAGGGCAAAATCTTGAAAATGCGGGCTTCAGTTGACTTTACCTGTGCTCTCCTTTGGCTGAGTGCCATCGTGTGTTTCCTAGCAGGAGAAGGCATTCGTGGAGAGAGGCGGATTCCCTGTGTGCAGGCAAAGTGTGTGCTGAGATGATGAGTTGCTGGAGACCGGGGTGGACTCTTCAGACCCAGGATAGGCCTCTGGCAGGTATGTGTCAATGTTTTCTGCCCTTCGCACTCAGCCAGGTATTTGCATACAATGTTACCAGCGGAAGTAGTAGTCTCCGGAGAGGCTGCCGCATGTCAGCAAGCTTCACCTGGCCAGGGTCCGCCGGTGATGTAGCTACCCCATCAGTCACTACTCTCTAGACCTTCCAGATAAACTACCAGATCTTGTCTGCCCATGGGCAACCAGTAGAGCCAGAGGCCTTCCCCCTTTGCTCTTTGGTCTCTAGGCACTCTATCAGGCACTCCAAGCTGTGAAGTGACTCAGGGGGAGAAGGAAGAGATTTCAGAGAATGAACACATCCAGAGAGAGACAGAGAGAGGCAAGAGATGCTGAGTGGGGATGCCTTGCGTAGTGATATCCTCAGGAAAGTGGGAAAGAGGTACCTGGCCTGCTCTGCCAATGCCCTGAACCAGTCCGCACCAGGGGCTCCCCTGTGCCTGCGTAGGCTTTCCCAGGGTGTGCTCAAATCCTGTGGCCACTAGGTGTCATAGGTCATAATGGAGGGCCCTGTGTCATCTGCCTGGCGGGCCAGATCTCTGCCATTGGCTCAGTCTTGTCACCGGGCCCATCATACGCTCCGCCTACTCTTCCGGTGGTGGGACTGTCTCCATGGTGATGGCAAAGGAGCCTTAGTCCCGCCCACCTGGCCTTGACTTCACCTAGCTGGCCTGCTGACCCTCACTCAGACCTCTGTGTTGATAAAAATTAATGTCGGCCAGTGCCCAGGTGTCAGCATCTGGGATAAAGGATTCCGGACCTTGCCTGGGGCAGAAGGCAGCCTAGGTCAGCTGGTACCTGGAAGTCTAGTGACTCGTGGCACTGCTGCCAGTGACAGACAAATGGTGACTCCCACACTCACATATCCCCTGGTGGCAGAATGATAGTGATGGGTGGAGAAACATGGCTCCGGAGCACTCGCGCAATGGGGCACCGGCCAAAGGCCAGGGCCAGTAGTGGACGTCGCCGCGGAGCTGAATGGCGAGCCAGTGAAGGGCCCAAGGATTCCTCTTGTATGTGGGAAACATGTCATCCGGGTCCCCACGTCCATAAACCACTGGATTGCTGGGGCCCAGGATGCCAGGATTTCAGCCTTGCCTTCGCAGCCCGGCCACATAGGCAGCCTTCCACCGGAGGCGGGGATATGTAGACAGCAAAAATGTGGAAAATGGCAGTGTCTCCTCGATTTCTCTGGCATCGGCCTTTTTGAGCGGCATGCTTTTTTCCTAGTAGGATGAGGCACCGACGGAGAAAGGCAGGATTATGTGTGCAGGAAAGGTATGTGCTGAGAAGGTGACAAGGTTGAGACCAGGTTGGGATCTTTAGTCCCAGGAAGGGCCCCTGGCAGGTGTGGGTCAATGTTCTGTGCCCATCCCACTTGGCGTGGGGAGGTTTACACCATACAAAGCAGCAGCGGAATTATTCTTCCCCCAGAGGTTGCATGTGCCCACAAGCTCCACCTGGCCAGGGTCCGCCCCTACCGTATTGCCCATGTCGATCAACAGAAGCTGAGAGCTTCCAGAGAGACTAACTGCTATTCTCTAGCCACGGGGAAGCGGTACAGCCAGAAGCCTCCCCTGTTTCATCTCCAGGTTCCCTCTCAGGCCCCTCATAGTTGTGATGTGTCTCAGGGGTAGAAAAAAGAGATTTCTTTAAAAGAACACATACAAAGAGGGGCCATAGATGCTGAGGAAGGGCGCCTTGCCTACTGATATCGTAGCGTAAGTGGAAAAGAGGTACCTGCCTGCTGTCCCAGTATGTCGAACGTGTCCACATCAGGGGTTGCCTACTGTGAAGTTATTCCCTGGGTGCCCTCGATTTTGTGGCCAAGGACAGAAGGGGCCGTTGCGTGTCCGTGGGTAAAATGGAGGGCTCTGCGGAACCGGCCGGTTAGGCTGGACCTCTCCTATTGGCTCAGAGTTTGTGACCCGTCCCCGTCAGAAGTTCCGGCCAGCCTTGCGGTGGCTGTCTCCATGGTGATTGGGAAGGAAGCCTTAGGCCCCGCACTCAGCCTTCACCTGGCCCACCTGGCCTCTTTACCCTCATCTAGACCGCTGTGTAGATGAAAGAAAGGATGTCGGCCAGTGGCCACGCGTCCTCATTTCCTTTGAAGGATTAAGCTCCTTGCCTGGGCAGAAGACAGCCAAGGTCAGCCTGAGCCTAGACACCTAGTGACCTGTGACACTGCAGACAGTGATAGATGTTGATGTCCACGCTCAGGTATCCGCAGGTGGCGGATCGAGAGTGGTCGGAGGTGAAGTGTAACTAGAGGTGACACACTCACAAGGGCACGGGCCAAAGGTCGGGAAAAATAGCTGAGGTCGTGGAGCTCTAGCGGAGCCAGTCTAGGGCCGAGGCCTCCCTCCTGTACGTGGCAAAGAGGTGATCCGTATGCCGCCATGCGCAGCCTCTGGACTGCTGGGGCCCTGGATGCCCGGATTTCGGCCTCGTCTTCGGAGAAGTGACGCACATGCAGTGTGCCACCGGAGGCTGTGGCCCAGCAGAGGGCAAAATCTTGAAAATGCGGGCTTCAGTTGACTTTGCCTGTGCTCTCCTTTGGCTGAGTGCCATCGTGTGTTTCCTAGCAGGAGAAGGCATTCGTGGAGAGAGGCGGATTCCCTGTGTGCAGGCAAAGTGTGTGCTGAGATGATGAGTCGCTGGAGACCGGGGTGGACTCTTCAGACCCAGGATAGGCCTCTGGCAGGTATGTGTCAATGTTTTCTGCCCTTCGCACTCAGCCAGGTATTTGCATACAATGTTACCAGCGGAAGTAGTAGTCTCCGGAGAGGCTGCCGCATGTCAGCAAGCTTCACCTGGCCAGGGTCCGCCGGTGATGTAGCTACCCCATCAGTCACTACTCTCTAGACCTTCCAGATAAACTACCAGATCTTGTCTGCCCATGGGCAACCAGTAGAGCCAGAGGCCTTCCCCCTTTGCTCTTTGGTCTCTAGGCACTCTATCAGGCACTCCAAGCTGTGAAGTGACTCAGGGGGAGAAGGAAGAGATTTCAGAGAATGAACACATCCAGAGAGAGACAGAGAGAGGCAAGAGATGCTGAGTGGGGATGCCTTGCGTAGTGATATCCTCAGGAAAGTGGGAAAGAGGTACCTGGCCTGCTCTGCCAATGCCCTGCACCAGTCCGCACCAGGGGCTCCCCTGTGCCTGCGTAGGCTTTCCCAGGGTGTGCTCAAATCCTGTGGCCACTAGGTGTCATAGGTCATAATGGAGGGCCCTGTGTCATCTGCCTGGCGGGCCAGATCTCTGCCATTGGCTCAGTCTTGTCACCGGGCCCATCATACGCTCCGCCTACTCTTCCGGTGGGGGGACTGTCTCCATGGTGATGGCAAAGGAGCCTTAGTCCCGCCCACCTGGCCTTGACTTCACCTGGCTGGCCTGCTGACCCTCACTCAGACCTCTGTGTTGATAAAAATTAATGTCGGCCAGTGCCCAGGTGTCAGCATCTGGGATAAAGGATTCCGGACCTTGCCTGGGGCAGAAGGCAGCCTAGGTCAGCTGGTACCTGGAAGTCTAGTGACTCGTGGCACTGCTGCCAGTGACAGACAAATGGTGACTCCCACACTCACATATCCCCTGGTGGCAGAATGATAGTGATGGGTGGAGAAACATGGCTCCGGAGCACTCGCGCAATGGGGCACCGGCCAAAGGCCAGGGCCAGTAGTGGACGTCGCGGAGCTGAATGGCGAGCCAGTGAAGGGCCCAAGGATTCCTCTTGTATGTGGGAAACATGTCATCCGGGTCCCCACGTCCATAAACCACTGGATTGCTGGGGCCCAGGATGCCAGGATTTCGGCCTTGCCTTCGCAGCCCGGCCACATAGGCAGCCTTCCACCGGAGGCGGGGATATGTAGACAGCAAAAATGTGGAAAATGGCAGTGTCTCCTCGATTTCTCTGGCATCGGCCTTTTTGAGCGGCATGCTTTTTTCCTAGTAGGATGAGGCACCGACGGAGAAAGGCAGGATTATGTGTGCAGGAAAGGTATGTGCTGAGAAGGTGACAAGGTTGAGACCAGGTTGGGATCTTTAGTCCCAGGAAGGGCCCCTGGCAGGTGTGGGTCAATGTTCTGTGCCCATCCCACTTGGCGTGGGGAGGTTTACACCATACAAAGCAGCAGCGGAATTATTCTTCCCCCAGAGGTTGCATGTGCCCACAAGCTCCACCTGGCCAGGGTCCGCCCCTACCGTATTGCCCATGTCGATCAACAGAAGCTGAGAGCTTCCAGAGAGACTAACTGCTATTCTCTAGCCACGGGGAAGCGGTACAGCCAGAAGCCTCCCCTGTTTCATCTCCAGGTTCCCTCTCAGGCCCCTCATAGTTGTGATGTGTCTCAGGGGTAGAAAAAAGAGATTTCTTTAAAAGAACACATACAAAGAGGGGCCATAGATGCTGAGGAAGGGCGCCTTGCCTACTGATATCGTAGCGTAAGTGGAAAAGAGGTACCTGCCTGCTGTCCCAGTATGTCGAACGTGTCCACATCAGGGGTTGCCTACTGTGAAGTTATTCCCTGGGTGCCCTCGATTTTGTGGCCAAGGACAGAAGGGGCCGTTGCGTGTCCGTGGGTAAAATGGAGGGCTCTGCGGAACCGGCCGGTTAGGCTGGACCTCTCCTATTGGCTCAGAGTTTGTGACCCGTCCCCGTCAGAAGTTCCGGCCAGCCTTGCGGTGGCTGTCTCCATGGTGATTGGGAAGGAAGCCTTAGGCCCCGCACTCAGCTTTCACCTGGCCCACCTGGCCTCTTTACCCTCATCTAGACCGCTGTGTAGATGAAAGAAAGGATGTCGGCCAGTGGCCACGCGTCCTCATTTCCTTTCAAGGATTAAGCTCCTTGCCTGGGCAGAAGACAGCCAAGGTCAGCCTGAGCCTAGACACCTAGTGACCTGTGACACTGCAGACAGTGATAGATGTTGATGTCCACGCTCAGGTATCCGCAGGTGGCGGATCGAGAGTGGTCGGAGGTGAAGTGTAACTAGAGGTGACACACTCACAAGGGCACGGGCCAAAGGTTGGGAAAAATAGCTGAGGTCGTGGAGCTCTAGCAGAGCCAGTCTAGGGCCGAGGCCTCCCTCCTGTACGTGGCAAAGAGGTGATCCGTATGCCGCCATGCGCAGCCTCTGGACTGCTGGGGCCCTGGATGCCCGGATTTCGGCCTCGTCTTCGGAGAAGTGACGCACATGCAGTGTGCCACCGGAGGCTGTGGCCCAGCAGAGGGCAAAATCTTGAAAATGCGGGCTTCAGTTGACTTTGCCTGTGCTCTCCTTTGGCTGAGTGCCATCGTGTGTTTCCTAGCAGGAGAAGGCATTCGTGGAGAGAGGCGGATTCCCTGTGTGCAGGCAAAGTGTGTGCTGAGATGATGAGTCGCTGGAGACCGGGGTGGACTCTTCAGACCCAGGATAGGCCTCTGGCAGGTATGTGTCAATGTTTTCTGCCCTTCGCACTCAGCCAGGTATTTGCATACAATGTTACCAGCGGAAGTAGTAGTCTCCGGAGAGGCTGCCGCATGTCAGCAAGCTTCACCTGGCCAGGGTCCGCCGGTGATGTAGCTACCCCATCAGTCACTACTCTCTAGACCTTCCAGATAAACTACCAGATCTTGTCTGCCCATGGGCAACCAGTAGAGCCAGAGGCCTTCCCCCTTTGCTCTTTGGTCTCTAGGCACTCTATCAGGCACTCCAAGCTGTGAAGTGACTCAGGGGGAGAAGGAAGAGATTTCAGAGAATGAACACATCCAGAGAGAGACAGAGAGAGGCAAGAGATGCTGAGTGGGGATGCCTTGCGTAGTGATATCCTCAGGAAAGTGGGAAAGAGGTACCTGGCCTGCTCTGCCAATGCCCTGCACCAGTCCGCACCAGGGGCTCCCCTGTGCCTGCGTAGGCTTTCCCAGGGTGTGCTCAAATCCTGTGGCCACTAGGTGTCATAGGTCATAATGGAGGGCCCTGTGTCATCTGCCTGGTGGGCCAGATCTCTGCCATTGGCTCAGTCTTGTCACCGGGCCCATCATACGCTCCGCCTACTCTTCCGGTGGGGGGACTGTCTCCATGGTGATGGCAAAGGAGCCTTAGTCCCGCCCACCTGGCCTTGACTTCACCTGGCTGGCCTGCTGACCCTCACTCAGACCTCTGTGTTGATAAAAATTAATGTCGGCCAGTGCCCAGGTGTCAGCATCTGGGATAAAGGATTCCGGACCTTGCCTGGGGCAGAAGGCAGCCTAGGTCAGCTGGTACCTGGAAGTCTAGTGACTCGTGGCACTGCTGCCAGTGACAGACAAATGGTGACTCCCACACTCACATATCCCCTGGTGGCAGAATGATAGTGATGGGTGGAGAAACATGGCTCCGGAGCACTCGCGCAATGGGGCACCGGCCAAAGGCCAGGGCCAGTAGTGGACGTCGCGGAGCTGAATGGCGAGCCAGTGAAGGGCCCAAGGATTCCTCTTGTATGTGGGAAACATGTCATCCGGGTCCCCACGTCCATAAACCACTGGATTGCTGGGGCCCAGGATGCCAGGATTTCGGCCTTGCCTTCGCAGCCCGGCCACATAGGCAGCCTTCCACCGGAGGTGGGGGTATGTAGACAGCAAAAATGTGGAAAATGGCAGTGTCTCCTCGATTTCTCTGGCATCGGCCTTTTTGAGCGGCATGCTTTTTTCCTAGTAGGATGAGGCACCGACGGAGAAAGGCAGGATTATGTGTGCAGGAAAGGTATGTGCTGAGAAGGTGACAAGGTTGAGACCAGGTTGGGATCTTTAGTCCCAGGAAGGGCCCCTGGCAGGTGTGGGTCAATGTTCTGTGCCCATCCCACTTGGCATGGGGAGGTTTACACCATACAAAGCAGCAGCGGAATTATTCTTCCCCCAGAGGTTGCATGTGCCCACAAGCTCCACCTGGCCAGGGTCCGCCCCTACCGTATTGCCCATGTCGATCAACAGAAGCTGAGAGCTTCCAGAGAGACTAACTGCTATTCTCTAGCCACGGGGAAGCGGTACAGCCAGAAGCCTCCCCTGTTTCATCTCCAGGTTCCCTCTCAGGCCCCTCATAGTTGTGATGTGTCTCAGGGGTAGAAAAAAGAGATTTCTTTAAAAGAACACATACAAAGAGGGGCCATAGATGCTGAGGAAGGGCGCCTTGCCTACTGATATCGTAGCGTAAGTGGAAAAGAGGTACCTGCCTGCTGTCCCAGTATGTCGAACGTGTCCACATCAGGGGTTGCCTACTGTGAAGTTATTCCCTGGGTGCCCTCGATTTTGTGGCCAAGGACAGAAGGGGCCGTTGCGTGTCCGTGGGTAAAATGGAGGGCTCTGCGGAACCGGCCGGTTAGGCTGGACCTCTCCTATTGGCTCAGAGTTTGTGACCCGTCCCCGTCAGAAGTTCCGGCCAGCCTTGCGGTGGCTGTCTCCATGGTGATTGGGAAGGAAGCCTTAGGCCCCGCACTCAGCCTTCACCTGGCCCACCTGGCCTCTTTACCCTCATCTAGACCGCTGTGTAGATGAAAGAAAGGATGTCGGCCAGTGGCCACGCGTCCTCATTTCCTTTCAAGGATTAAGCTCCTTGCCTGGGCAGAAGACAGCCAAGGTCAGCCTGAGCCTAGACACCTAGTGACCTGTGACACTGCAGACAGTGATAGATGTTGATGTCCACGCTCAGGTATCCGCAGGTGGCGGATCGAGAGTGGTCGGAGGTGAAGTGTAACTAGAGGTGACACACTCACAAGGGCACGGGCCAAAGGTCGGGAAAAATAGCTGAGGTCGTGGAGCTCTAGCGGAGCCAGTCTAGGGCCGAGGCCTCCCTCCTGTACGTGGCAAAGAGGTGATCCGTATGCCGCCATGCGCAGCCTCTGGACTGCTGGGGCCCTGGATGCCCGGATTTCGGCCTCGTCTTCGGAGAAGTGACGCACATGCAGTGTGCCACCGGAGGCTGTGGCCCAGCAGAGGGCAAAATCTTGAAAATGCGGGCTTCAGTTGACTTTGCCTGTGCTCTCCTTTGGCTGAGTGCCATCGTGTGTTTCCTAGCAGGAGAAGGCATTCGTGGAGAGAGGCGGATTCCCTGTGTGCAGGCAAAGTGTGTGCTGAGATGATGAGTCGCTGGAGACCGGGGTGGACTCTTCAGACCCAGGATAGGCCTCTTGCAGGTATGTGTCAATGTTTTCTGCCCTTCGCACTCAGCCAGGTATTTGCATACAATGTTACCAGCGGAAGTAGTAGTCTCCGGAGAGGCTGCCGCATGTCAGCAAGCTTCACCTGGCCAGGGTCCACCGGTGATGTAGCTACCCCATCAGTCACTACTCTCTAGACCTTCCAGATAAACTACCAGATCTTGTCTGCCCATGGGCAACCAGTAGAGCCAGAGGCCTTCCCCCTTTGCTCTTTGGTCTCTAGGCACTCTATCAGGCACTCCAAGCTGTGAAGTGACTCAGGGGGAGAAGGAAGAGATTTCAGAGAATGAACACATCCAGAGAGAGACAGAGAGAGGCAAGAGATGCTGAGTGGGGATGCCTTGCGTAGTGATATCCTCAGGAAAGTGGGAAAGAGGTACCTGGCCTGCTCTGCCAATGCCCTGAACCAGTCCGCACCAGGGGCTCCCCTGTGCCTGCGTAGGCTTTCCCAGGGTGTGCTCAAATCCTGTGGCCACTAGGTGTCATAGGTCATAATGGAGGGCCCTGTGTCATCTGCCTGGCGGGCCAGATCTCTGCCATTGGCTCAGTCTTGTCACCGGGCCCATCATACGCTCCGCCTACTCTTCCGGTGGGGGGACTGTCTCCATGGTGATGGCAAAGGAGCCTTAGTCCCGCCCACCTGGCCTTGACTTCACCTGGCTGGCCTGCTGACCCTCACTCAGACCTCTGTGTTGATAAAAATTAATGTCGGCCAGTGCCCAGGTGTCAGCATCTGGGATAAAGGATTCCGGACCTTGCCTGGGGCAGAAGGCAGCCTAGGTCAGCTGGTACCTGGAAGTCTAGTGACTCGTGGCACTGCTGCCAGTGACAGACAAATGGTGACTCCCACACTCACATATCCCCTGGTGGCAGAATGATAGTGATGGGTGGAGAAACATGGCTCCGGAGCACTCGCGCAATGGGGCACCGGCCAAAGGCCAGGGCCAGTAGTGGACGTCGCCGCGGAGCTGAATGGCGAGCCAGTGAAGGGCCCAAGGATTCCTCTTGTATGTGGGAAACATGTCATCCGGGTCCCCACGTCCATAAACCACTGGATTGCTGGGGCCCAGGATGCCAGGATTTCGGCCTTGCCTTCGCAGCCCGGCCACATAGGCAGCCTTCCACCGGAGGCGGGGGTATGTAGACAGCAAAAATGTGGAAAATGGCAGTGTCTCCTCGATTTCTCTGGCATCGGCCTTTTTGAGCGGCATGCTTTTTTCCTAGTAGGATGAGGCACCGACGGAGAAAGGCAGGATTATGTGTGCAGGAAAGGTATGTGCTGAGAAGGTGACAAGGTTGAGACCAGGTTGGGATCTTTAGTCCCAGGAAGGGCCCCTGGCAGGTGTGGGTCAATGTTCTGTGCCCATCCCACTTGGCGTGGGGAGGTTTACACCATACAAAGCAGCAGCGGAATTATTCTTCCCCCAGAGGTTGCATGTGCCCACAAGCTCCACCTGGCCAGGGTCCGCCCCTACCGTATTGCCCATGTCGATCAACAGAAGCTGAGAGCTTCCAGAGAGACTAACTGCTATTCTCTAGCCACGGGGAAGCGGTACAGCCAGAAGCCTCCCCTGTTTCATCTCCAGGTTCCCTCTCAGGCCCCTCATAGTTGTGATGTGTCTCAGGGGTAGAAAAAAGAGATTTCTTTAAAAGAACACATACAAAGAGGGGCCATAGATGCTGAGGAAGGGCGCCTTGCCTACTGATATCGTAGCGTAAGTGGAAAAGAGGTACCTGCCTGCTGTCCCAGTATGTCGAACGTGTCCACATCAGGGGTTGCCTACTGTGAAGTTATTCCCTGGGTGCCCTCGATTTTGTGGCCAAGGACAGAAGGGGCCGTTGCGTGTCCGTGGGTAAAATGGAGGGCTCTGCGGAACCGGCCGGTTAGGCTGGACCTCTCCTATTGGCTCAGAGTTTGTGACCCGTCCCCGTCAGAAGTTCCGGCCAGCCTTGCGGTGGCTGTCTCCATGGTGATTGGGAAGGAAGCCTTAGGCCCCGCACTCAGCCTTCACCTGGCCCACCTGGCCTCTTTACCCTCATCTAGACCGCTGTGTAGATGAAAGAAAGGATGTCGGCCAGTGGCCACGCGTCCTCATTTCCTTTGAAGGATTAAGCTCCTTGCCTGGGCAGAAGACAGCCAAGGTCAGCCTGAGCCTAGAAACCTAGTGACCTGTGACACTGCAGACAGTGATAGATGTTGATGTCCACGCTCAGGTATCCGCAGGTGGCGGATCGAGAGTGGTCGGAGGTGTAGTGTAACTAGAGGTGACACACTCACAAGGGCACGGGCCAAAGGTCGGGAAAAATAGCTGAGGTCGTGGAGCTCTAGCGGAGCCAGTCTAGGGCCGAGGCCTCCCTCCTGTACGTGGCAAAGAGGTGATCCGTATGCCGCCATGCGCAGCCTCTGGACTGCTGGGGCCCTGGATGCCCGGATTTCGGCCTTGTCTTCGGAGAAGTGACGCACATGCAGTATGCCACCAGAGGCTGTGGCCCAGCAGAGGGCAAAATCTTGAAAATGCGGGCTTCAGTTGACTTTACCTGTGCTCTCCTTTGGCTGAGTGCCATCGTGTGTTTCCTAGCAGGAGAAGGCATTCGTGGAGAGAGGCGGATTCCCTGTGTGCAGGCAAAGTGTGTGCTGAGATGATGAGTTGCTGGAGACCGGGGTGGACTCTTCAGACCCAGGATAGGCCTCTGGCAGGTATGTGTCAATGTTTTCTGCCCTTCGCACTCAGCCAGGTATTTGCATACAATGTTACCAGCGGAAGTAGTAGTCTCCGGAGAGGCTGCCGCATGTCAGCAAGCTTCACCTGGCCAGGGTCCGCCGGTGATGTAGCTACCCCATCAGTCACTACTCTCTAGACCTTCCAGATAAACTACCAGATCTTGTCTGCCCATGGGCAACCAGTAGAGCCAGAGGCCTTCCCCCTTTGCTCTTTGGTCTCTAGGCACTCTATCAGGCACTCCAAGCTGTGAAGTGACTCAGGGGGAGAAGGAAGAGATTTCAGAGAATGAACACATCCAGAGAGAGACAGAGAGAGGCAAGAGATGCTGAGTGGGGATGCCTTGCGTAGTGATATCCTCAGGAAAGTGGGAAAGAGGTACCTGGCCTGCTCTGCCAATGCCCTGAACCAGTCCGCACCAGGGGCTCCCCTGTGCCTGCGTAGGCTTTCCCAGGGTGTGCTCAAATCCTGTGGCCACTAGGTGTCATAGGTCATAATGGAGGGCCCTGTGTCATCTGCCTGGCGGGCCAGATCTCTGCCATTGGCTCAGTCTTGTCACCGGGCCCATCATACGCTCCGCCTACTCTTCCGGTGGTGGGACTGTCTCCATGGTGATGGCAAAGGAGCCTTAGTCCCGCCCACCTGGCCTTGACTTCACCTAGCTGGCCTGCTGACCCTCACTCAGACCTCTGTGTTGATAAAAATTAATGTCGGCCAGTGCCCAGGTGTCAGCATCTGGGATAAAGGATTCCGGACCTTGCCTGGGGCAGAAGGCAGCCTAGGTCAGCTGGTACCTGGAAGTCTAGTGACTCGTGGCACTGCTGCCAGTGACAGACAAATGGTGACTCCCACACTCACATATCCCCTGGTGGCAGAATGATAGTGATGGGTGGAGAAACATGGCTCCGGAGCACTCGCGCAATGGGGCACCGGCCAAAGGCCAGGGCCAGTAGTGGACGTCGCCGCGGAGCTGAATGGCGAGCCAGTGAAGGGCCCAAGGATTCCTCTTGTATGTGGGAAACATGTCATCCGGGTCCCCACGTCCATAAACCACTGGATTGCTGGGGCCCAGGATGCCAGGATTTCAGCCTTGCCTTCGCAGCCCGGCCACATAGGCAGCCTTCCACCGGAGGCGGGGATATGTAGACAGCAAAAATGTGGAAAATGGCAGTGTCTCCTCGATTTCTCTGGCATCGGCCTTTTTGAGCGGCATGCTTTTTTCCTAGTAGGATGAGGCACCGACGGAGAAAGGCAGGATTATGTGTGCAGGAAAGGTATGTGCTGAGAAGGTGACAAGGTTGAGACCAGGTTGGGATCTTTAGTCCCAGGAAGGGCCCCTGGCAGGTGTGGGTCAATGTTCTGTGCCCATCCCACTTGGCGTGGGGAGGTTTACACCATACAAAGCAGCAGCGGAATTATTCTTCCCCCAGAGGTTGCATGTGCCCACAAGCTCCACCTGGCCAGGGTCCGCCCCTACCGTATTGCCCATGTCGATCAACAGAAGCTGAGAGCTTCCAGAGAGACTAACTGCTATTCTCTAGCCACGGGGAAGCGGTACAGCCAGAAGCCTCCCCTGTTTCATCTCCAGGTTCCCTCTCAGGCCCCTCATAGTTGTGATGTGTCTCAGGGGTAGAAAAAAGAGATTTCTTTAAAAGAACACATACAAAGAGGGGCCATAGATGCTGAGGAAGGGCGCCTTGCCTACTGATATCGTAGCGTAAGTGGAAAAGAGGTACCTGCCTGCTGTCCCAGTATGTCGAACGTGTCCACATCAGGGGTTGCCTACTGTGAAGTTATTCCCTGGGTGCCCTCGATTTTGTGGCCAAGGACAGAAGGGGCCGTTGCGTGTCCGTGGGTAAAATGGAGGGCTCTGCGGAACCGGCCGGTTAGGCTGGACCTCTCCTATTGGCTCAGAGTTTGTGACCCGTCCCCGTCAGAAGTTCCGGCCAGCCTTGCGGTGGCTGTCTCCATGGTGATTGGGAAGGAAGCCTTAGGCCCCGCACTCAGCCTTCACCTGGCCCACCTGGCCTCTTTACCCTCATCTAGACCGCTGTGTAGATGAAAGAAAGGATGTCGGCCAGTGGCCACGCGTCCTCATTTCCTTTGAAGGATTAAGCTCCTTGCCTGGGCAGAAGACAGCCAAGGTCAGCCTGAGCCTAGACACCTAGTGACCTGTGACACTGCAGACAGTGATAGATGTTGATGTCCACGCTCAGGTATCCGCAGGTGGCGGATCGAGAGTGGTCGGAGGTGAAGTGTAACTAGAGGTGACACACTCACAAGGGCACGGGCCAAAGGTCGGGAAAAATAGCTGAGGTCGTGGAGCTCTAGCGGAGCCAGTCTAGGGCCGAGGCCTCCCTCCTGTACGTGGCAAAGAGGTGATCCGTATGCCGCCATGCGCAGCCTCTGGACTGCTGGGGCCCTGGATGCCCGGATTTCGGCCTCGTCTTCGGAGAAGTGACGCACATGCAGTGTGCCACCGGAGGCTGTGGCCCAGCAGAGGGCAAAATCTTGAAAATGCGGGCTTCAGTTGACTTTGCCTGTGCTCTCCTTTGGCTGAGTGCCATCGTGTGTTTCCTAGCAGGAGAAGGCATTCGTGGAGAGAGGCGGATTCCCTGTGTGCAGGCAAAGTGTGTGCTGAGATGATGAGTCGCTGGAGACCGGGGTGGACTCTTCAGACCCAGGATAGGCCTCTGGCAGGTATGTGTCAATGTTTTCTGCCCTTCGCACTCAGCCAGGTATTTGCATACAATGTTACCAGCGGAAGTAGTAGTCTCCGGAGAGGCTGCCGCATGTCAGCAAGCTTCACCTGGCCAGGGTCCGCCGGTGATGTAGCTACCCCATCAGTCACTACTCTCTAGACCTTCCAGATAAACTACCAGATCTTGTCTGCCCATGGGCAACCAGTAGAGCCAGAGGCCTTCCCCCTTTGCTCTTTGGTCTCTAGGCACTCTATCAGGCACTCCAAGCTGTGAAGTGACTCAGGGGGAGAAGGAAGAGATTTCAGAGAATGAACACATCCAGAGAGAGACAGAGAGAGGCAAGAGATGCTGAGTGGGGATGCCTTGCGTAGTGATATCCTCAGGAAAGTGGGAAAGAGGTACCTGGCCTGCTCTGCCAATGCCCTGCACCAGTCCGCACCAGGGGCTCCCCTGTGCCTGCGTAGGCTTTCCCAGGGTGTGCTCAAATCCTGTGGCCACTAGGTGTCATAGGTCATAATGGAGGGCCCTGTGTCATCTGCCTGGTGGGCCAGATCTCTGCCATTGGCTCAGTCTTGTCACCGGGCCCATCATACGCTCCGCCTACTCTTCCGGTGGGGGGACTGTCTCCATGGTGATGGCAAAGGAGCCTTAGTCCCGCCCACCTGGCCTTGACTTCACCTGGCTGGCCTGCTGACCCTCACTCAGACCTCTGTGTTGATAAAAATTAATGTCGGCCAGTGCCCAGGTGTCAGCATCTGGGATAAAGGATTCCGGACCTTGCCTGGGGCAGAAGGCAGCCTAGGTCAGCTGGTACCTGGAAGTCTAGTGACTCGTGGCACTGCTGCCAGTGACAGACAAATGGTGACTCCCACACTCACATATCCCCTGGTGGCAGAATGATAGTGATGGGTGGAGAAACATGGCTCCGGAGCACTCGCGCAATGGGGCACCGGCCAAAGGCCAGGGCCAGTAGTGGACGTCGCGGAGCTGAATGGCGAGCCAGTGAAGGGCCCAAGGATTCCTCTTGTATGTGGGAAACATGTCATCCGGGTCCCCACGTCCATAAACCACTGGATTGCTGGGGCCCAGGATGCCAGGATTTCGGCCTTGCCTTCGCAGCCCGGCCACATAGGCAGCCTTCCACCGGAGGTGGGGGTATGTAGACAGCAAAAATGTGGAAAATGGCAGTGTCTCCTCGATTTCTCTGGCATCGGCCTTTTTGAGCGGCATGCTTTTTTCCTAGTAGGATGAGGCACCGACGGAGAAAGGCAGGATTATGTGTGCAGGAAAGGTATGTGCTGAGAAGGTGACAAGGTTGAGACCAGGTTGGGATCTTTAGTCCCAGGAAGGGCCCCTGGCAGGTGTGGGTCAATGTTCTGTGCCCATCCCACTTGGCATGGGGAGGTTTACACCATACAAAGCAGCAGCGGAATTATTCTTCCCCCAGAGGTTGCATGTGCCCACAAGCTCCACCTGGCCAGGGTCCGCCCCTACCGTATTGCCCATGTCGATCAACAGAAGCTGAGAGCTTCCAGAGAGACTAACTGCTATTCTCTAGCCACGGGGAAGCGGTACAGCCAGAAGCCTCCCCTGTTTCATCTCCAGGTTCCCTCTCAGGCCCCTCATAGTTGTGATGTGTCTCAGGGGTAGAAAAAAGAGATTTCTTTAAAAGAACACATACAAAGAGGGGCCATAGATGCTGAGGAAGGGCGCCTTGCCTACTGATATCGTAGCGTAAGTGGAAAAGAGGTACCTGCCTGCTGTCCCAGTATGTCGAACGTGTCCACATCAGGGGTTGCCTACTGTGAAGTTATTCCCTGGGTGCCCTCGATTTTGTGGCCAAGGACAGAAGGGGCCGTTGCGTGTCCGTGGGTAAAATGGAGGGCTCTGCGGAACCGGCCGGTTAGGCTGGACCTCTCCTATTGGCTCAGAGTTTGTGACCCGTCCCCGTCAGAAGTTCCGGCCAGCCTTGCGGTGGCTGTCTCCATGGTGATTGGGAAGGAAGCCTTAGGCCCCGCACTCAGCCTTCACCTGGCCCACCTGGCCTCTTTACCCTCATCTAGACCGCTGTGTAGATGAAAGAAAGGATGTCGGCCAGTGGCCACGCGTCCTCATTTCCTTTCAAGGATTAAGCTCCTTGCCTGGGCAGAAGACAGCCAAGGTCAGCCTGAGCCTAGACACCTAGTGACCTGTGACACTGCAGACAGTGATAGATGTTGATGTCCACGCTCAGGTATCCGCAGGTGGCGGATCGAGAGTGGTCGGAGGTGAAGTGTAACTAGAGGTGACACACTCACAAGGGCACGGGCCAAAGGTCGGGAAAAATAGCTGAGGTCGTGGAGCTCTAGCGGAGCCAGTCTAGGGCCGAGGCCTCCCTCCTGTACGTGGCAAAGAGGTGATCCGTATGCCGCCATGCGCAGCCTCTGGACTGCTGGGGCCCTGGATGCCCGGATTTCGGCCTCGTCTTCGGAGAAGTGACGCACATGCAGTGTGCCACCGGAGGCTGTGGCCCAGCAGAGGGCAAAATCTTGAAAATGCGGGCTTCAGTTGACTTTGCCTGTGCTCTCCTTTGGCTGAGTGCCATCGTGTGTTTCCTAGCAGGAGAAGGCATTCGTGGAGAGAGGCGGATTCCCTGTGTGCAGGCAAAGTGTGTGCTGAGATGATGAGTCGCTGGAGACCGGGGTGGACTCTTCAGACCCAGGATAGGCCTCTGGCAGGTATGTGTCAATGTTTTCTGCCCTTCGCACTCAGCCAGGTATTTGCATACAATGTTACCAGCGGAAGTAGTAGTCTCCGGAGAGGCTGCCGCATGTCAGCAAGCTTCACCTGGCCAGGGTCCACCGGTGATGTAGCTACCCCATCAGTCACTACTCTCTAGACCTTCCAGATAAACTACCAGATCTTGTCTGCCCATGGGCAACCAGTAGAGCCAGAGGCCTTCCCCCTTTGCTCTTTGGTCTCTAGGCACTCTATCAGGCACTCCAAGCTGTGAAGTGACTCAGGGGGAGAAGGAAGAGATTTCAGAGAATGAACACATCCAGAGAGAGACAGAGAGAGGCAAGAGATGCTGAGTGGGGATGCCTTGCGTAGTGATATCCTCAGGAAAGTGGGAAAGAGGTACCTGGCCTGCTCTGCCAATGCCCTGAACCAGTCCGCACCAGGGGCTCCCCTGTGCCTGCGTAGGCTTTCCCAGGGTGTGCTCAAATCCTGTGGCCACTAGGTGTCATAGGTCATAATGGAGGGCCCTGTGTCATCTGCCTGGCGGGCCAGATCTCTGCCATTGGCTCAGTCTTGTCACCGGGCCCATCATACGCTCCGCCTACTCTTCCGGTGGGGGGACTGTCTCCATGGTGATGGCAAAGGAGCCTTAGTCCCGCCCACCTGGCCTTGACTTCACCTGGCTGGCCTGCTGACCCTCACTCAGACCTCTGTGTTGATAAAAATTAATGTCGGCCAGTGCCCAGGTGTCAGCATCTGGGATAAAGGATTCCGGACCTTGCCTGGGGCAGAAGGCAGCCTAGGTCAGCTGGTACCTGGAAGTCTAGTGACTCGTGGCACTGCTGCCAGTGACAGACAAATGGTGACTCCCACACTCACATATCCCCTGGTGGCAGAATGATAGTGATGGGTGGAGAAACATGGCTCCGGAGCACTCGCGCAATGGGGCACCGGCCAAAGGCCAGGGCCAGTAGTGGACGTCGCCGCGGAGCTGAATGGCGAGCCAGTGAAGGGCCCAAGGATTCCTCTTGTATGTGGGAAACATGTCATCCGGGTCCCCACGTCCATAAACCACTGGATTGCTGGGGCCCAGGATGCCAGGATTTCGGCCTTGCCTTCGCAGCCCGGCCACATAGGCAGCCTTCCACCGGAGGCGGGGGTATGTAGACAGCAAAAATGTGGAAAATGGCAGTGTCTCCTCGATTTCTCTGGCATCGGCCTTTTTGAGCGGCATGCTTTTTTCCTAGTAGGATGAGGCACCGACGGAGAAAGGCAGGATTATGTGTGCAGGAAAGGTATGTGCTGAGAAGGTGACAAGGTTGAGACCAGGTTGGGATCTTTAGTCCCAGGAAGGGCCCCTGGCAGGTGTGGGTCAATGTTCTGTGCCCATCCCACTTGGCGTGGGGAGGTTTACACCATACAAAGCAGCAGCGGAATTATTCTTCCCCCAGAGGTTGCATGTGCCCACAAGCTCCACCTGGCCAGGGTCCGCCCCTACCGTATTGCCCATGTCGATCAACAGAAGCTGAGAGCTTCCAGAGAGACTAACTGCTATTCTCTAGCCACGGGGAAGCGGTACAGCCAGAAGCCTCCCCTGTTTCATCTCCAGGTTCCCTCTCAGGCCCCTCATAGTTGTGATGTGTCTCAGGGGTAGAAAAAAGAGATTTCTTTAAAAGAACACATACAAAGAGGGGCCATAGATGCTGAGGAAGGGCGCCTTGCCTACTGATATCGTAGCGTAAGTGGAAAAGAGGTACCTGCCTGCTGTCCCAGTATGTCGAACGTGTCCACATCAGGGGTTGCCTCCTGTGAAGTTATTCCCTGGGTGCCCTCGATTTTGTGGCCAAGGACAGAAGGGGCCGTTGCGTGTCCGTGGGTAAAATGGAGGGCTCTGCGGAACCGGCCGGTTAGGCTGGACCTCTCCTATTGGCTCAGAGTTTGTGACCCGTCCCCGTCAGAAGTTCCGGCCAGCCTTGCGGTGGCTGTCTCCATGGTGATTGGGAAGGAAGCCTTAGGCCCCGCACTCAGCCTTCACCTGGCCCACCTGGCCTCTTTATCCTCATCTAGACCGCTGTGTAGATGAAAGAAAGGATGTCGGCCAGTGGCCACGCGTCCTCATTTCCTTTGAAGGATTAAGCTCCTTGCCTGGGCAGAAGACAGCCAAGGTCAGCCTGAGCCTAGACACCTAGTGACCTGTGACACTGCAGACAGTGATAGATGTTGATGTCCACGCTCAGGTATCCGCAGGTGGCGGATCGAGAGTGGTCGGAGGTGAAGTGTAACTAGAGGTGACACACTCACAAGGGCACGGGCCAAAGGTCGGGAAAAATAGCTGAGGTCGTGGAGCTCTAGCAGAGCCAGTGTAGGGCCGAGGCCTCCCTCCTGTACGTGGCAAAGAGGTGATCCGTATGCCGCCATGCGCAGCCTCTGGACTGCTGGGGCCCTGGATGCCCGGATTTCGGCCTCGTCTTCGGAGAAGTGACGCACATGCAGTGTGCCACCGGAGGCTGTGGCCCAGCAGAGGGCAAAATCTTGAAAATGCGGGCTTCAGTTGACTTTTCCTGTGCTCTCCTTTGGCTAAGTGACATCCTGTGTTTCCTAGCAGGAGAAGGCATTCGTGGAGAGAGGCGGATTCCCTGTGTGCAGGCAAAGTGTGTGCTGAGATGATGAGTCGCTGGAGACCGGGGTGGACTCTTCAGACCCAGGATAGGCCTCTGGCAGGTATGTGTCAATGTTTTCTGCCCTTCGCACTCAGCCAGGTATTTGCATACAATGTTACCAGCGGAAGTAGTAGTCTCCGGAGAGGCTGCCGCATGTCAGCAAGCTTCACCTGGCCAGGGTCCGCCGGTGATGTAGCTACCCCATCAGTCACTACTCTCTAGACCTTCCAGATAAACTACCAGATCTTGTCTGCCCATGGGCAACCAGTAGAGCCAGAGGCCTTCCCCCTTTGCTCTTTGGTCTCTAGGCACTCTATCAGGCACTCCAAGCTGTGAAGTGACTCAGGGGGAGAAGGAAGAGATTTCAGAGAATGAACACATCCAGAGAGAGACAGAGAGAGGCAAGAGATGCTGAGTGGGGATGCCTTGCGTAGTGATATCCTCAGGAAAGTGGGAAAGAGGTACCTGGCCTGCTCTGCCAATGCCCTGCACCAGTCCGCACCAGGGGCTCCCCTGTGCCTGCGTAGGCTTTCCCAGGGTGTGCTCAAATCCTGTGGCCACTAGGTGTCATAGGTCATAATGGAGGGCCCTGTGTCATCTGCCTGGCGGGCCAGATCTCTGCCATTGGCTCAGTCTTGTCACCGGGCCCATCATACGCTCCGCCTACTCTTCCGGTGGGGGGACTGTCTCCATGGTGATGGCAAAGGAGCCTTAGTCCCGCCCACCTGGCCTTGACTTCACCTGGCTGGCCTGCTGACCCTCACTCAGACCTCTGTGTTGATAAAAATTAATGTCGGCCAGTGCCCAGGTGTCAGCATCTGGGATAAAGGATTCCGGACCTTGCCTGGGGCAGAAGGCAGCCTAGGTCAGCTGGTACCTGGAAGTCTAGTGACTCGTGGCACTGCTGCCAGTGACAGACAAATGGTGACTCCCACACTCACATATCCCCTGGTGGCAGAATGATAGTGATGGGTGGAGAAACATGGCTCCGGAGCACTCGCGCAATGGGGCACCGGCCAAAGGCCAGGGCCAGTAGTGGACGTCGCGGAGCTGAATGGCGAGCCAGTGAAGGGCCCAAGGATTCCTCTTGTATGTGGGAAACATGTCATCCGGGTCCCCACGTCCATAAACCACTGGATTGCTGGGGCCCAGGATGCCAGGATTTCGGCCTTGCCTTCGCAGCCCGGCCACATAGGCAGCCTTCCACCGGAGGCGGGGGTATGTAGACAGCAAAAATGTGGAAAATGGCAGTGTCTCCTCGATTTCTCTGGCATCGGCCTTTTTGAGCGGCATGCTTTTTTCCTAGTAGGATGAGGCACCGACGGAGAAAGGCAGGATTATGTGTGCAGGAAAGGTATGTGCTGAGAAGGTGACAAGGTTGAGACCAGGTTGGGATCTTTAGTCCCAGGAAGGGCCCCTGGCAGGTGTGGGTCAATGTTCTGTGCCCATCCCACTTGGCGTGGGGAGGTTTACACCATACAAAGCAGCAGCGGAATTATTCTTCCCCCAGAGGTTGCATGTGCCCACAAGCTCCACCTGGCCAGGGTCCGCCCCTACCGTATTGCCCATGTCGATCAACAGAAGCTGAGAGCTTCCAGAGAGACTAACTGCTATTCTCTAGCCACGGGGAAGCGGTACAGCCAGAAGCCTCCCCTGTTTCATCTCCAGGTTCCCTCTCAGGCCCCTCATAGTTGTGATGTGTCTCAGGGGTAGAAAAAAGAGATTTCTTTAAAAGAACACATACAAAGAGGGGCCATAGATGCTGAGGAAGGGCGCCTTGCCTACTGATATCGTAGCGTAAGTGGAAAAGAGGTACCTGCCTGCTGTCCCAGTATGTCGAACGTGTCCACATCAGGGGTTGCCTACTGTGAAGTTATTCCCTGGGTGCCCTCGATTTTGTGGCCAAGGACAGAAGGGGCCGTTGCGTGTCCGTGGGTAAAATGGAGGGCTCTGCGGAACCGGCCGGTTAGGCTGGACCTCTCCTATTGGCTCAGAGTTTGTGACCCGTCCCCGTCAGAAGTTCCGGCCAGCCTTGCGGTGGCTGTCTCCATGGTGATTGGGAAGGAAGCCTTAGGCCCCGCACTCAGCCTTCACCTGGCCCACCTGGCCTCTTTACCCTCATCTAGACCGCTGTGTAGATGAAAGAAAGGATGTCGGCCAGTGGCCACGCGTCCTCATTTCCTTTGAAGGATTAAGCTCCTTGCCTGGGCAGAAGACAGCCAAGGTCAGCCTGAGCCTAGACACCTAGTGACCTGTGACACTGCAGACAGTGATAGATGTTGATGTCCACGCTCAGGTATCCGCAGGTGGCGGATCGAGAGTGGTCGGAGGTGAAGTGTAACTAGAGGTGACACACTCACAAGGGCACGGGCCAAAGGTCGGGAAAAATAGCTGAGGTCGTGGAGCTCTAGCAGAGCCAGTCTAGGGCCGAGGCCTCCCTCCTGTACGTGGCAAAGAGGTGATCCGTATGCCGCCATGCGCAGCCTCTGGACTGCTGGGGCCCTGGATGCCCGGATTTCGGCCTCGTCTTCGGAGAAGTGACGCACATGCAGTGTGCCACCGGAGGCTGTGGCCCAGCAGAGGGCAAAATCTTGAAAATGCGGGCTTCAGTTGACTTTGCCTGTGCTCTCCTTTGGCTGAGTGCCATCGTGTGTTTCCTAGCAGGAGAAGGCATTCGTGGAGAGAGGCGGATTCCCTGTGTGCAGGCAAAGTGTGTGCTGAGATGATGAGTCGCTGGAGACCGGGGTGGACTCTTCAGACCCAGGATAGGCCTCTGGCAGGTATGTGTCAATGTTTTCTGCCCTTCGCACTCAGCCAGGTATTTGCATACAATGTTAACAGCGGAAGTAGTAGTCTCCGGAGAGGCTGCCGCATGTCAGCAAGCTTCACCTGGCCAGGGTCCGCCGGTGATGTAGCTACCCCATCAGTCACTACTCTCTAGACCTTCCAGATAAACTACCAGATCTTGTCTGCCCATGGGCAACCAGTAGAGCCAGAGGCCTTCCCCCTTTGCTCTTTGGTCTCTAGGCACTCTATCAGGCACTCCAAGCTGTGAAGTGACTCAGGGGGAGAAGGAAGAGATTTCAGAGAATGAACACATCCAGAGAGAGACAGAGAGAGGCAAGAGATGCTGAGTGGGGATGCCTTGCGTAGTGATATCCTCAGGAAAGTGGGAAAGAGGTACCTGGCCTGCTCTGCCAATGCCCTGCACCAGTCCGCACCAGGGGCTCCCCTGTGCCTGCGTAGGCTTTCCCAGGGTGTGCTCAAATCCTGTGGCCACTAGGTGTCATAGGTCATAATGGAGGGCCCTGTGTCATCTGCCTGGCGGGCCAGATCTCTGCCATTGGCTCAGTCTTGTCACCGGGCCCATCATACGCTCCGCCTACTCTTCCGGTGGGGGGACTGTCTCCATGGTGATGGCAAAGGAGCCTTAGTCCCGCCCACCTGGCCTTGACTTCACCTGGCTGGCCTGCTGACCCTCACTCAGACCTCTGTGTTGATAAAAATTAATGTCGGCCAGTGCCCAGGTGTCAGCATCTGGGATAAAGGATTCCGGACCTTGCCTGGGGCAGAAGGCAGCCTAGGTCAGCTGGTACCTGGAAGTCTAGTGACTCGTGGCACTGCTGCCAGTGACAGACAAATGGTGACTCCCACACTCACATATCCCCTGGTGGCAGAATGATAGTGATGGGTGGAGAAACATGGCTCCGGAGCACTCGCGCAATGGGGCACCGGCCAAAGGCCAGGGCCAGTAGTGGACGTCGCCGCGGAGCTGAATGGCGAGCCAGTGAAGGGCCCAAGGATTCCTCTTGTATGTGGGAAACATGTCATCCGGGTCCCCACGTCCATAAACCACTGGATTGCTGGGGCCCAGGATGCCAGGATTTCGGCCTTGCCTTCGCAGCCCGGCCACATAGGCAGCCTTCCACCGGAGGCGGGGGTATGTAGACAGCAAAAATGTGGAAAATGGCAGTGTCTCCTCGATTTCTCTGGCATCGGCCTTTTTGAGCGGCATGCTTTTTTCCTAGTAGGATGAGGCACCGACGGAGAAAGGCAGGATTATGTGTGCAGGAAAGGTATGTGCTGAGAAGGTGACAAGGTTGAGACCAGGTTGGGATCTTTAGTCCCAGGAAGGGCCCCTGGCAGGTGTGGGTCAATGTTCTGTGCCCATCCCACTTGGCGTGGGGAGGTTTACACCATACAAAGCAGCAGCGGAATTATTCTTCCCCCAGAGGTTGCATGTGCCCACAAGCTCCACCTGGCCAGGGTCCGCCCCTACCGTATTGCCCATGTCGATCAACAGAAGCTGAGAGCTTCCAGAGAGACTAACTGCTATTCTCTAGCCACGGGGAAGCGGTACAGCCAGAAGCCTCCCCTGTTTCATCTCCAGGTTCCCTCTCAGGCCCCTCATAGTTGTGATGTGTCTCAGGGGTAGAAAAAAGAGATTTCTTTAAAAGAACACATACAAAGAGGGGCCATAGATGCTGAGGAAGGGCGCCTTGCCTACTGATATCGTAGCGTAAGTGGAAAAGAGGTACCTGCCTGCTGTCCCAGTATGTCGAACGTGTCCACATCAGGGGTTGCCTACTGTGAAGTTATTCCCTGGGTGCCCTCGATTTTGTGGCCAAGGACAGAAGGGGCCGTTGCGTGTCCGTGGGTAAAATGGAGGGCTCTGCGGAACCGGCCGGTTAGGCTGGACCTCTCCTATTGGCTCAGAGTTTGTGACCCGTCCCCGTCAGAAGTTCCGGCCAGCCTTGCGGTGGCTGTCTCCATGGTGATTGGGAAGGAAGCCTTAGGCCCCGCACTCAGCCTTCACCTGGCCCACCTGGCCTCTTTACCCTCATCTAGACCGCTGTGTAGATGAAAGAAAGGATGTCGGCCAGTGGCCACGCGTCCTCATTTCCTTTGAAGGATTAAGCTCCTTGCCTGGGCAGAAGACAGCCAAGGTCAGCCTGAGCCTAGACACCTAGTGACCTGTGACACTGCAGACAGTGATAGATGTTGATGTCCACGCTCAGGTATCCGCAGGTGGCGGATCGAGAGTGGTCGGAGGTGAAGTGTAACTAGAGGTGACACACTCACAAGGGCACGGGCCAAAGGTCGGGAAAAATAGCTGAGGTCGTGGAGCTCTAGCGGAGCCAGTCTAGGGCCGAGGCCTCCCTCCTGTACGTGGCAAAGAGGTGATCCGTATGCCGCCATGCGCAGCCTCTGGACTGCTGGGGCCCTGGATGCCCGGATTTCGGCCTCGTCTTCGGAGAAGTGACGCACATGCAGTGTGCCACCGGAGGCTGTGGCCCAGCAGAGGGCAAAATCTTGAAAATGCGGGCTTCAGTTGACTTTGCCTGTGCTCTCCTTTGGCTGAGTGCCATCGTGTGTTTCCTAGCAGGAGAAGGCATTCGTGGAGAGAGGCGGATTCCCTGTGTGCAGGCAAAGTGTGTGCTGAGATGATGAGTCGCTGGAGACCGGGGTGGACTCTTCAGACCCAGGATAGGCCTCTGGCAGGTATGTGTCAATGTTTTCTGCCCTTCGCACTCAGCCAGGTATTTGCATACAATGTTACCAGCGGAAGTAGTAGTCTCCGGAGAGGCTGCCGCATGTCAGCAAGCTTCACCTGGCCAGGGTCCGCCGGTGATGTAGCTACCCCATCAGTCACTACTCTCTAGACCTTCCAGATAAACTACCAGATCTTGTCTGCCCATGGGCAACCAGTAGAGCCAGAGGCCTTCCCCCTTTGCTCTTTGGTCTCTAGGCACTCTATCAGGCACTCCAAGCTGTGAAGTGACTCAGGGGGAGAAGGAAGAGATTTCAGAGAATGAACACATCCAGAGAGAGACAGAGAGAGGCAAGAGATGCTGAGTGGGGATGCCTTGCGTAGTGATATCCTCAGGAAAGTGGGAAAGAGGTACCTGGCCTGCTCTGCCAATGCCCTGAACCAGTCCGCACCAGGGGCTCCCCTGTGCCTGCGTAGGCTTTCCCAGGGTGTGCTCAAATCCTGTGGCCACTAGGTGTCATAGGTCATAATGGAGGGCCCTGTGTCATCTGCCTGGCGGGCCAGATCTCTGCCATTGGCTCAGTCTTGTCACCGGGCCCATCATACGCTCCGCCTACTCTTCCGGTGGTGGGACTGTCTCCATGGTGATGGCAAAGGAGCCTTAGTCCCGCCCACCTGGCCTTGACTTCACCTGGCTGGCCTGCTGACCCTCACTCAGACCTCTGTGTTGATAAAAATTAATGTCGGCCAGTGCCCAGGTGTCAGCATCTGGGATAAAGGATTCCGGACCTTGCCTGGGGCAGAAGGCAGCCTAGGTCAGCTGGTACCTGGAAGTCTAGTGACTCGTGGCACTGCTGCCAGTGACAGACAAATGGTGACTCCCACACTCACATATCCCCTGGTGGCAGAATGATAGTGATGGGTGGAGAAACATGGCTCCGGAGCACTCGCGCAATGGGGCACCGGCCAAAGGCCAGGGCCAGTAGTGGACGTCGCGGAGCTGAATGGCGAGCCAGTGAAGGGCCCAAGGATTCCTCTTGTATGTGGGAAACATGTCATCCGGGTCCCCACGTCCATAAACCACTGGATTGCTGGGGCCCAGGATGCCAGGATTTCGGCCTTGCCTTCGCAGCCCGGCCACATAGGCAGCCTTCCACCGGAGGCGGGGATATGTAGACAGCAAAAATGTGGAAAATGGCAGTGTCTCCTCGATTTCTCTGGCATCGGCCTTTTTGAGCGGCATGCTTTTTTCCTAGTAGGATGAGGCACCGACGGAGAAAGGCAGGATTATGTGTGCAGGAAAGGTATGTGCTGAGAAGGTGACAAGGTTGAGACCAGGTTGGGATCTTTAGTCCCAGGAAGGGCCCCTGGCAGGTGTGGGTCAATGTTCTGTGCCCATCCCACTTGGCGTGGGGAGGTTTACACCATACAAAGCAGCAGCGGAATTATTCTTCCCCCAGAGGTTGCATGTGCCCACAAGCTCCACCTGGCCAGGGTCCGCCCCTACCGTATTGCCCATGTCGATCAACAGAAGCTGAGAGCTTCCAGAGAGACTAACTGCTATTCTCTAGCCACGGGGAAGCGGTACAGCCAGAAGCCTCCCCTGTTTCATCTCCAGGTTCCCTCTCAGGCCCCTCATAGTTGTGATGTGTCTCAGGGGTAGAAAAAAGAGATTTCTTTAAAAGAACACATACAAAGAGGGGCCATAGATGCTGAGGAAGGGCGCCTTGCCTACTGATATCGTAGCGTAAGTGGAAAAGAGGTACCTGCCTGCTGTCCCAGTATGTCGAACGTGTCCACATCAGGGGTTGCCTACTGTGAAGTTATTCCCTGGGTGCCCTCGATTTTGTGGCCAAGGACAGAAGGGGCCGTTGCGTGTCCGTGGGTAAAATGGAGGGCTCTGCGGAACCGGCCGGTTAGGCTGGACCTCTCCTATTGGCTCAGAGTTTGTGACCCGTCCCCGTCAGAAGTTCCGGCCAGCCTTGCGGTGGCTGTCTCCATGGTGATTGGGAAGGAAGCCTTAGGCCCCGCACTCAGCCTTCACCTGGCCCACCTGGCCTCTTTACCCTCATCTAGACCGCTGTGTAGATGAAAGAAAGGATGTCGGCCAGTGGCCACGCGTCCTCATTTCCTTTGAAGGATTAAGCTCCTTGCCTGGGCAGAAGACAGCCAAGGTCAGCCTGAGCCTAGACACCTAGTGACCTGTGACACTGCAGACAGTGATAGATGTTGATGTCCACGCTCAGGTATCCGCAGGTGGCGGATCGAGAGTGGTCGGAGGTGAAGTGTAACTAGAGGTGACACACTCACAAGGGCACGGGCCAAAGGTCGGGAAAAATAGCTGAGGTCGTGGAGCTCTAGCGGAGCCAGTCTAGGGCCGAGGCCTCCCTCCTGTACGTGGCAAAGAGGTGATCCGTATGCCGCCATGCGCAGCCTCTGGACTGCTGGGGCCCTGGATGCCCGGATTTCGGCCTCGTCTTCGGAGAAGTGACGCACATGCAGTGTGCCACCGGAGGCTGTGGCCCAGCAGAGGGCAAAATCTTGAAAATGCGGGCTTCAGTTGACTTTGCCTGTGCTCTCCTTTGGCTGAGTGCCATCGTGTGTTTCCTAGCAGGAGAAGGCATTCGTGGAGAGAGGCGGATTCCCTGTGTGCAGGCAAAGTGTGTGCTGAGATGATGAGTCGCTGGAGACCGGGGTGGACTCTTCAGACCCAGGATAGGCCTCTGGCAGGTATGTGTCAATGTTTTCTGCCCTTCGCACTCAGCCAGGTATTTGCATACAATGTTACCAGCGGAAGTAGTAGTCTCCGGAGAGGCTGCCGCATGTCAGCAAGCTTCACCTGGCCAGGGTCCGCCGGTGATGTAGCTACCCCATCAGTCACTACTCTCTAGACCTTCCAGATAAACTACCAGATCTTGTCTGCCCATGGGCAACCAGTAGAGCCAGAGGCCTTCCCCCTTTGCTCTTTGGTCTCTAGGCACTCTATCAGGCACTCCAAGCTGTGAAGTGACTCAGGGGGAGAAGGAAGAGATTTCAGAGAATGAACACATCCAGAGAGAGACAGAGAGAGGCAAGAGATGCTGAGTGGGGATGCCTTGCGTAGTGATATCCTCAGGAAAGTG
The DNA here is from genome assembly GCF_030014295.1 of Loxodonta africana. NCBI lineage: Eukaryota > Metazoa > Chordata > Mammalia > Proboscidea > Elephantidae > Loxodonta > Loxodonta africana. The sequence goes on from NW_026975517.1 coordinate 35,708, forward strand.
GGAAAGAGGTACCTGGCCTGCTCTGCCAATGCCCTGAACCAGTCCGCACCAGGGGCTCCCCTGTGCCTGCGTAGGCTTTCCCAGGGTGTGCTCAAATCCTGTGGCCACTAGGTGTCATAGGTCATAATGGAGGGCCCTGTGTCATCTGCCTGGCGGGCCAGATCTCTGCCATTGGCTCAGTCTTGTCACCGGGCCCATCATACGCTCCGCCTACTCTTCCGGTGGTGGGACTGTCTCCATGGTGATGGCAAAGGAGCCTTAGTCCCGCCCACCTGGCCTTGACTTCACCTGGCTGGCCTGCTGACCCTCACTCAGACCTCTGTGTTGATAAAAATTAATGTCGGCCAGTGCCCAGGTGTCAGCATCTGGGATAAAGGATTCCGGACCTTGCCTGGGGCAGAAGGCAGCCTAGGTCAGCTGGTACCTGGAAGTCTAGTGACTCGTGGCACTGCTGCCAGTGACAGACAAATGGTGACTCCCACACTCACATATCCCCTGGTGGCAGAATGATAGTGATGGGTGGAGAAACATGGCTCCGGAGCACTCGCGCAATGGGGCACCGGCCAAAGGCCAGGGCCAGTAGTGGACGTCGCGGAGCTGAATGGCGAGCCAGTGAAGGGCCCAAGGATTCCTCTTGTATGTGGGAAACATGTCATCCGGGTCCCCACGTCCATAAACCACTGGATTGCTGGGGCCCAGGATGCCAGGATTTCGGCCTTGCCTTCATAGAGAGATAGTATTAGGCAGCCTTCCACCGGAGGCGGGGATATGTAGACAGCAAAAATGTGGAAAATGGCAGTGTCTCCTCGATTTCTCTGGCATCGGCCTTTTTGAGCGGCATGCTTTTTTCCTAGTAGGATGAGGCACCGACGGAGAAAGGCAGGATTATGTGTGCAGGAAAGGTATGTGCTGAGAAGGTGACAAGGTTGAGACCAGGTTGGGATCTTTAGTCCCAGGAAGGGCCCCTGGCAGGTGTGGGTCAATGTTCTGTGCCCATCCCACTTGGCGTGGGGAGGTTTACACCATACAAAGCAGCAGCGGAATTATTCTTCCCCCAGAGGTTGCATGTGCCCACAAGCTCCACCTGGCCAGGGTCCGCCCCTACCGTATTGCCCATGTCGATCAACAGAAGCTGAGAGCTTCCAGAGAGACTAACTGCTATTCTCTAGCCACGGGGAAGCGGTACAGCCAGAAGCCTCCCCTGTTTCATCTCCAGGTTCCCTCTCAGGCCCCTCATAGTTGTGATGTGTCTCAGGGGTAGAAAAAAGAGATTTCTTTAAAAGAACACATACAAAGAGGGGCCATAGATGCTGAGGAAGGGCGCCTTGCCTACTGATATCGTAGCGTAAGTGGAAAAGAGGTACCTGCCTGCTGTCCCAGTATGTCGAACGTGTCCACATCAGGGTTGCCTACTGTGAAGTTATTCCCTGGGTGCCCTCGATTTTGTGGCCAAGGACAGAAGGGGCCGTTGCGTGTCCGTGGGTAAAATGGAGGGCTCTGCGGAACCGGCCGGTTAGGCTGGACCTCTCCTATTGGCTGAGAGTTTGTGACCCGTCCCCGTCAGAAGTTCCGGCCAGCCTTGCGGTGGCTGTCTCCATGGTGATTGGGAAGGAAGCCTTAGGCCCCGCACTCAGCCTTCACCTGGCCCACCTGGCCTCTTTACCCTCATCTAGACTGCTGTGTAGATGAAAGAAAGGATGTCGGCCAGTGGCCACGCGTCCTCATTTCCTTTGAAGGATTAAGCTCCTTGCCTGGGCAGAAGACAGCCAAGGTCAGCCTGAGCCTAGACACCTAGTGACCTGTGACACTGCAGACAGTGATAGATGTTGATGTCCACGCTCAGGTATCCGCAGGTGGCGGATCGAGAGTGGTCGGAGGTGAAGTGTAACTAGAGGTGACACACTCACAAGGGCACGGGCCAAAGGTCGGGAAAAATAGCTGAGGTCGTGGAGCTCTAGCGGAGCCAGTCTAGGGCCGAGGCCTCCCTCCTGTACGTGGCAAAGAGGTGATCCGTATGCCACCATGCGCAGCCTCTGGACTGCTGGGGCCCTGGATGCCCGGATTTCGGCCTCGTCTTCGGAGAAGTGACGCACATGCAGTGTGCCACCGGAGGCTGTGGCCCAGCAGAGGGCAAAATCTTGAAAATGCGGGCTTCAGTTGACTTTGCCTGTGCTCTCCTTGGCTGAGTGCCATCGTGTGTTTCCTAGCAGGAGAAGGCATTCGTGGAGAGAGGCGGATTCCCTGTGTGCAGGCAAAGTGTGTGCTGGATGATGAGTCGCTGGAGACCGGGGTGGACTCTTCAGACCCAGGATAGGCCTCTGGCAGGTATGTGTCGATGTTTTCTGCCCCTCGCACTCAGCCAGGTATTTGCATACAATGTTACCAGCGGAAGTAGTAGTCTCCGGAGAGGCTGCCACATGTCAGCAAGCTTCACCTGGCCAGGGTCCGCGGTGATGTAGCTACCCCATCAGTCACTACTCTCTAGACCTTCCAGATAAACTACCAGATCTTGTCTGCCCATGGGAAACCAGTAGAGCCAGAGGCCTTCCCCCTTTGCTCTTTGGTCTCTAGGCACTCTATCAGGCACTCCAAGCTGTGAAGTGACTCAGGGGGAGAAGGAAGAGATTCAGAGAATGAACACATCCAGAGAGAGACAGAGAGAGGCAAGAGATGCTGAGTGGGGATGCCTTGCGTAGTGATATCCTCAGGAAAGTGGGAAAGAGGTACCTGGCCTGCTCTGCCAATGCCCTGCACCAGTCCGCACCAGGGGCTCCCCTGTGCCTGCGTAGGCTTTCCCAGGGTGTGCTCAAATCCTGTGGCCACTAGGTGTCATAGGTCATAATGGAGGGCCCTGTGTCATCTGCCTGGCGGGCCAGATCTCTGCCATTGGCTCAGTCTTGTCACCGGCCCATCATACGCTCCGCCTACTCTTCCGGTGGTGGGACTGTCTCCATGGTGATGGCAAAGGAGCCTTAGTCCCGCCCAACTGGCCTTAACTTCACCTAGCTGGCCTGCTGACCCTCACTCAGACCTCTGTGTTGATAAAAATTAATGTCGGCCAGTGCCCAGGTGTCAGCATCTGGATAAAGGATTCCGGACCTTGCCTGGGGCAGAAGGCAGCCTAGGTCAGCTGGTACCTGGGGGAAGTCTAGTGACTCGTGGCACTGCTGCCAGTGACAGACAAATGGTGACTCCCACACTCACATATCCCCTGGTGGCAGAATGATAGTGATGGGTGGAGAAACATGGCTCCGGAGCACTCGCGCAATGGGGCACCGCCAAAGGCCAGGGCCAGTAGTGGACGTCGCGGAGCTGAATGGCGAGCCAGTGAAGGGCCCAAGGATTCCTCTTGTATGTGGGAAACATGTCATCCGGGTCCCCACGTCCATAAACCACTGGATTGCTGGGGCCCAGGATGCCAGGATTTCGGCCTTGCCTTCGCAGCCCGGCCACATAGGCAGCCTTCCACCGGAGGCGGGGGTATGTAGACAGCAAAAATGTGGAAAATGGCAGTGTCTCCTCGATTTCTCTGGCATCGGCCTTTTTGAGCGGCATGCTTTTTTCCTAGTAGGATGAGGCACCGACGGAGAAAGGCAGGATTATGTGTGCAGGAAAGGTATGTGCTGAGAAGGTGACAAGGTTGAGACCAGGTTGGGATCTTTAGTCCCAGGAGGGCCCCTGGCAGGTGTGGGTCAATGTTCTGTGCCCATCCCACTTGGCGTGGGGAGGTTTACACCATACAAAGCAGCAGCGGAATTATTCTTCCCCCAGAGGTTGCATGTGCCCACAAGCTCCACCTGGCCAGGGTCCGCCCCTACCGTATTGCCCATGTCGATCAACAGAAGCTGAGAGCTTCCAGAGAGACTAACTGCTATTCTCTAGCCACGGGGAAGCGGTACAGCCAGAAGCCTCCCTGTTTCATCTCCAGGTTCCCTCTCAGGCCCCTCATAGTTGTGATGTGTCTCAGGGTAGAAAAAGAGATTTCTTTAAAAGAACACATACAAAGAGGGGCCATAGATGCTGAGGAAGGGCGCCTTGCCTACTGATATCGTAGCGTAAGTGGAAAAGAGGTACCTGCCTGCTGTCCCAGTATGTCGAACGTGTCCACATCAGGGGTTGCCTACTGTGAAGTTATTCCCTGGGTGCCCTCGATTTTGTGGCCAAGGACAGAAGGGGCCGTTGCGTGTCCGTGGGTAAAATGGAGGGCTCTGCGGAACCGGCCGGTTAGGCTGGACCTCTCCTATTGGCTCAGAGTTTGTGACCCGTCCCCGTCAGAAGTTCCGGCCAGCCTTGCGGTGGCTGTCTCCATGGTGATTGGGAAGGAAGCCTTAGGCCCCGCACTCAGCCTTCACCTGGCCCACCTGGCCTCTTTACCCTCATCTAGACCGCTGTGTAGATGAAAGAAAGGATGTCGGCCAGTGGCCACGCGTCCTCATTTCCTTTCAAGGATTAAGCTCCTTGCCTGGGCAGAAGACAGCCAAGGTCAGCCTGAGCCTAGACACCTAGTGACCTGTGACACTGCAGACAGTGATAGATGTTGATGTCCACGCTCAGGTATCCGCAGGTGGCGGATCGAGAGTGGTCGGAGGTGAAGTGTAACTAGAGGTGACACACTCACAAGGGCACGGGCCAAAGGTCGGGAAAAATAGCTGAGGTCGTGGAGCTCTAGCGGAGCCAGTCTAGGGCCGAGGCCTCCCTCCTGTACGTGGCAAAGAGGTGATCCGTATGCCACCATGCGCAGCCTCTGGACTGTTGGGGCCCTGGATGCCCGGATTTCGGCCTCGTCTTCGGAGAAGTGACGCACATGCAGTGTGCCACCGGAGGCTGTGGCCCAGCAGAGGGCAAAATCTTGAAAATGCGGGCTTCAGTTGACTTTGCCTGTGCTCTCCTTTGGCTGAGTGCCATCGTGTGTTTCCTAGCAGGAGAAGGCATTCGTGGAGAGAGGCGGATTCCCTGTGTGCAGGCAAAGTGTGTGCTGGATGATGAGTCGCTGGAGACCGGGGTGGACTCTTCAGACCCAGGATAGGCCTCTGGCAGGTATGTGTCGATGTTTTCTGCCCCTCGCACTCAGCCAGGTATTTGCATACAATGTTACCAGCGGAAGTAGTAGTCTCCGGAGAGGCTGCCACATGTCAGCAAGCTTCACCTGGCCAGGGTCCGCCGGTGATGTAGCTACCCCATCAGTCACTACTCTCTAGACCTTCCAGATAAACTACCAGATCTTGTCTGCCCATGGGCAACCAGTAGAGCCAGAGGCCTTCCCCCTTTGCTCTTTGGTCTCTAGGCACTCTATCAGGCACTCCAAGCTGTGAAGTGACTCAGGGGGAGAAGGAAGAGATTTCAGAGAATGAACACATCCAGAGAGAGACAGAGAGAGGCAAGAGATGCTGAGTGGGGATGCCTTGCGTAGTGATATCCTCAGGAAAGTGGGAAAGAGGTACCTGGCCTGCTCTGCCAATGCCCTGCACCAGTCCGCACCAGGGGCTCCCCTGTGCCTGCGTAGGCTTTCCCAGGGTGTGCTCAAATCCTGTGGCCACTAGGTGTCATAGGTCATAATGGAGGGCCCTGTGTCATCTGCCTGGCGGGCCAGATCTCTGCCATTGGCTCAGTCTTGTCACCGGGCCCATCATACGCTCCGCCTACTCTTCCGGTGGTGGGACTGTCTCCATGGTGATGGCAAAGGAGCCTTAGTCCCGCCCACCTGGCCTTAACTTCACCTAGCTGGCCTGCTGACCCTCACTCAGACCTCTGTGTTGATAAAAATTAATGTCGGCCAGTGCCCAGGTGTCAGCATCTGGGATAAAGGATTCCGGACCTTGCCTGGGGCAGAAGGCAGCCTAGGTCAGCTGGTACCTGGAAGTCTAGTGACTCGTGGCACTGCTGCCAGTGACAGACAAATGGTGACTCCCACACTCACATATCCCCTGGTGGCAGAATGATAGTGATGGGTGGAGAAACATGGCTCCGGAGCACTCGCGCAATGGGGCACCGGCCAAAGGCCAGGGCCAGTAGTGGACGTCGCGGAGCTGAATGGCGAGCCAGTGAAGGGCCCAAGGATTCCTCTTGTATGTGGGAAACATGTCATCCGGGTCCCCACGTCCATAAACCACTGGATTGCTGGGGCCCAGGATGCCAGGATTTCGGCCTTGCCTTCGCAGCCCGGCCACATAGGCAGCCTTCCACCGGAGGCGGGGATATGTAGACAGCAAAAATGTGGAAAATGGCAGTGTCTCCTCGATTTCTCTGGCATCGGCCTTTTTGAGCGGCATGCTTTTTTCCTAGTAGGATGAGGCACCGACGGAGAAAGGCAGGATTATGTGTGCAGGAAAGGTATGTGCTGAGAAGGTGACAAGGTTGAGACCAGGTTGGGATCTTTAGTCCCAGGAAGGGCCCCTGGCAGGTGTGGGTCAATGTTCTGTGCCCATCCCACTTGGCGTGGGGAGGTTTACACCATACAAAGCAGCAGCGGAATTATTCTTCCCCCAGAGGTTGCATGTGCCCACAAGCTCCACCTGGCCAGGGTCCGCCCCTACCGTATTGCCCATGTCGATCAACAGAAGCTGAGAGCTTCCAGAGAGACTAACTGCTATTCTCTAGCCACGGGGAAGCGGTACAGCCAGAAGCCTCCCCTGTTTCATCTCCAGGTTCCCTCTCAGGCCCCTCATAGTTGTGATGTGTCTCAGGGGTAGAAAAAAGAGATTTCTTTAAAAGAACACATACAAAGAGGGGCCATAGATGCTGAGGAAGGGCGCCTTGCCTACTGATATCGTAGCGTAAGTGGAAAAGAGGTACCTGCCTGCTGTCCCAGTATGTCGAACGTGTCCACATCAGGGGTTGCCTACTGTGAAGTTATTCCCTGGGTGCCCTCGATTTTGTGGCCAAGGACAGAAGGGGCCGTTGCGTGTCCGTGGGTAAAATGGAGGGCTCTGCGGAACCGGCCGGTTAGGCTGGACCTCTCCTATTGGCTCAGAGTTTGTGACCCGTCCCCGTCAGAAGTTCCGGCCAGCCTTGCGGTGGCTGTCTCCATGGTGATTGGGAAGGAAGCCTTAGGCCCCGCACTCAGCCTTCACCTGGCCCACCTGGCCTCTTTACCCTCATCTAGACCGCTGTGTAGATGAAAGAAAGGATGTCGGCCAGTGGCCACGCGTCCTCATTTCCTTTGAAGGATTAAGCTCCTTGCCTGGGCAGAAGACAGCCAAGGTCAGCCTGAGCCTAGACATCTAGTGACCTGTGACACTGCAGACAGTGATAGATGTTGATGTCCACGCTCAGGTATCCGCAGGTGGCGGATCGAGAGTGGTCGGAGGTGAAGTGTAACTAGAGGTGACACACTCACAAGGGCACGGGCCAAAGGTCGGGAAAAATAGCTGAGTTCGTGGAGCTCTAGCAGAGCCAGTGTAGGGCCGAGGCCTCCCTCCTGTACGTGGCAAAGAGGTGATCCGTATGCCGCCATGCGCAGCCTCTGGACTGCTGGGGCCCTGGATGTTCGGATTTCGGCCTCGTCTTCGGAGAAGTGACGCACATGCAGTGTGCCACCGGAGGCTGTGGCCCAGCAGAGGGCAAAATCTTGAAAATGCGGGCTTCAGTTGACTTTGCCTGTGCTCTCCTTTGGCTGAGTGCCATCGTGTGTTTCCTAGCAGGAGAAGGCATTCGTGGAGAGAGGCGGATTCCCTGTGTGCAGGCAAAGTGTGTGCTGAGATGATGAGTCGCTGGAGACCGGGGTGGACTCTTCAGACCCAGGATAGGCCTCTGGCAGGTATGTGTCAATGTTTTCTGCCCTTCGCACTCAGCCAGGTATTTGCATACAATGTTACCAGCGGAAGTAGTAGTCTCCGGAGAGGCTGCCACATGTCAGCAAGCTTCACCTGGCCAGGGTCCGCCGGTGATGTAGCTACCCCATCAGTCACTACTCTCTAGACCTTCCAGATAAACTACCAGATCTTGTCTGCCCATGGGCAACCAGTAGAGCCAGAGGCCTTCCCCCTTTGCTCTTTGGTCTCTAGGCACTCTATCAGGCACTCCAAGCTGTGAAGTGACTCAGGGGGAGAAGGAAGAGATTTCAGAGAATGAACACATCCAGAGAGAGACAGAGAGAGGCAAGAGATGCTGAGTGGGGATGCCTTGCGTAGTGATATCCTCAGGAAAGTGGGAAAGAGGTACCTGGCCTGCTCTGCCAATGCCCTGAACCAGTCCGCACCAGGGGCTCCCCTGTGCCTGCGTAGGCTTTCCCAGGGTGTGCTCAAATCCTGTGGCCACTAGGTGTCATAGGTCATAATGGAGGGCCCTGTGTCATCTGCCTGGCGGGCCAGATCTCTGCCATTGGCTCAGTCTTGTCACCGGGCCCATCATACGCTCCGCCTACTCTTCCGGTGGTGGGACTGTCTCCATGGTGATGGCAAAGGAGCCTTAGTCCCGCCCACCTGGCCTTGACTTCACCTAGCTGGCCTGCTGACCCTCACTCAGACCTCTGTGTTGATAAAAATTAATGTCGGCCAGTGCCCAGGTGTCAGCATCTGGGATAAAGGATTCCGGACCTTGCCTGGGGCAGAAGGCAGCCTAGGTCAGCTGGTACCTGGAAGTCTAGTGACTCGTGGCACTGCTGCCAGTGACAGACAAATGGTGACTCCCACACTCACATATCCCCTGGTGGCAGAATGATAGTGATGGGTGGAGAAACATGGCTCCGGAGCACTCGCGCAATGGGGCACCGGCCAAAGGCCAGGGCCAGTAGTGGACGTCGCGGAGCTGAATGGCGAGCCAGTGAAGGGCCCAAGGATTCCTCTTGTATGTGGGAAACATGTCATCCGGGTCCCCACGTCCATAAACCACTGGATTGCTGGGGCCCAGGATGCCAGGATTTCGGCCTTGCCTTCGCAGCCCGGCCACATAGGCAGCCTTCCACCGGAGGCGGGGATATGTAGACAGCAAAAATGTGGAAAATGGCAGTGTCTCCTCGATTTCTCTGGCATCGGCCTTTTTGAGCGGCATGCTTTTTTCCTAGTAGGATGAGGCACCGACGGAGAAAGGCAGGATTATGTGTGCAGGAAAGGTATGTGCTGAGAAGGTGACAAGGTTGAGACCAGGTTGGGATCTTTAGTCCCAGGAAGGGCCCCTGGCAGGTGTGGGTCAATGTTCTGTGCCCATCCCACTTGGCGTGGGGAGGTTTACACCATACAAAGCAGCAGCGGAATTATTCTTCCCCCAGAGGTTGCATGTGCCCACAAGCTCCACCTGGCCAGGGTCCGCCCCTACCGTATTGCCCATGTCGATCAACAGAAGCTGAGAGCTTCCAGAGAGACTAACTGCTATTCTCTAGCCACGGGGAAGCGGTACAGCCAGAAGCCTCCCCTGTTTCATCTCCAGGTTCCCTCTCAGGCCCCTCGTAGTTGTGATGTGTCTCAGGGGTAGAAAAAAGAGATTTCTTTAAAAGAACACATACAAAGAGGGGCCATAGATGCTGAGGAAGGGCGCCTTGCCTACTGATATCGTAGCGTAAGTGGAAAAGAGGTACCTGCCTGCTGTCCCAGTATGTCGAACGTGTCCACATCAGGGGTTGCCTACTGTGAAGTTATTCCCTGGGTGCCCTCGATTTTGTGGCCAAGGACAGAAGGGGCCGTTGCGTGTCCGTGGGTAAAATGGAGGGCTCTGCGGAACCGGCCGGTTAGGCTGGACCTCTCCTATTGGCTCAGAGTTTGTGACCCGTCCCCGTCAGAAGTTCCGGCCAGCCTTGCGGTGGCTGTCTCCATGGTGATTGGGAAGGAAGCCTTAGGCCCCGCACTCAGCCTTCACCTGGCCCACCTGGCTGTGTAGATGAAAGAAAGGATGTCGGCCAGTGACCACGCGTCCTCATTTCCTTTGAAGGATTAAGCTCCTTGCCTGGGCAGAAGACAGCCAAGGTCAGCCTGAGCCTAGACACCTAGTGACCTGTGACACTGCAGACAGTGATAGATGTTGATGTCCACGCTCAGGTATCCGCAGGTGGCGGATCGAGAGTGGTCGGAGGTGAAGTGTAACTAGAGGTGACACACTCACAAGGGCACGGGCCAAAGGTCGGGAAAAATAGCTGAGGTCGTGGAGCTCTAGCGGAGCCAGTCTAGGGCCGAGGCCTCCCTCCTGTACGTGGCAAAGAGGTGATCCGTATGCCGCCATGCGCAGCCTCTGGACGGCTGGGGCCCTGGATGCCCGGATTTCGGCCTCGTCTTCGGAGAAGTGACGCACATGCAGTGTGCCACCGGAGGCTGTGGCCCAGCAGAGGGCAAAATCTTGAAAATGCGGGCTTCAGATGACTTTGCCTGTGCTCTCCTTTGGCTGTGTGCCATCCTGTGTTTCCTAGCAGGAGAAGGCATTCGTGGAGAGAGGCGGATTCCCTGTGTGCAGGCAAAGTGTGTGCTGAGATGATGAGTCGCTGGAGACCGGGGTGGACTCTTCAGACCCAGGATAGGCCTCTGGCAGGTATGTGTCAATGTTTTCTGCCCTTCGCACTCAGCCAGGTATTTGCATACAATGTTACCAGCGGAAGTAGTAGTCTCCAGAGAGGCTGCCGCATGTCAGCAAGCTTCACCTGGCCAGGGTCCGCCGGTGATGTAGCTACCCCATCAGTCACTACTCTCTAGACCTTCCAGATAAACTACCAGATCTTGTGTGCCCATGGGCAACCAGTAGAGCCAGAGGCCTTCCCCCTTTGCTCTTTGGTCTCTAGGCACTCTATCAGGCACTCCAACCTGTGAAGTGACTCAGGGGGAGAAGGAAGAGATTTCAGAGAATGAACACATCCAGAGAGAGACAGAGAGAGGCAAGAGATGCTGAGTGGGGATGCCTTGCGTAGTGATATCCTCAGGAAAGTGGGAAAGAGGTACCTGGCCTGCTCTGCCAATGCCCTGAACCAGTCCGCACCAGGGGCTCCCCTGTGCCTGCGTAGGCTTTCCCAGGGTGTGCTCAAATCCTGTGGCCACTAGGTGTCATAGGTCATAATGGAGGGCCCTGTGTCATCTGCCTGGCGGGCCAGATCTCTGCCATTGGCTCAGTCTTGTCACCGGGCCCATCATACGCTCCGCCTACTCTTCCGGTGGTGGGACTGTCTCCATGGTGATGGCAAAGGAGCCTTAGTCCCGCCCACCTGGCCTTGACTTCACCTAGCTGGCCTGCTGACCCTCACTCAGACCTCTGTGTTGATAAAAATTAATGTCGGCCAGTGCCCAGGTGTCAGCATCTGGGATAAAGGATTCCGGACCTTGCCTGGGGCAGAAGGCAGCCTAGGTCAGCTGGTACCTGGAAGTCTAGTGACTCGTGGCACTGCTGCCAGTGACAGACAAATGGTGACTCCCACACTCACATATCCCCTGGTGGCAGAATGATAGTGATGGGTGGAGAAACATGGCTCCGGAGCACTCGCGCAATGGGGCACCGGCCAAAGGCCAGGGCCAGTAGTGGACGTCGCCGCGGAGCTGAATGGCGAGCCAGTGAAGGGCCCAAGGATTCCTCTTGTATGTGGGAAACATGTCATCCGGGTCCCCACGTCCATAAACCACTGGATTGCTGGGGCCCAGGATGCCAGGATTTCGGCCTTGCCTTCGCAGCCCGGCCACATAGGCAGCCTTCCACCGGAGGCGGGGGTATGTAGACAGCAAAAATGTGGAAAATGGCAGTGTCTCCTCGATTTCTCTGGCATCGGCCTTTTTGAGCGGCATGCTTTTTTCCTAGTAGGATGAGGCACCGACGGAGAAAGGCAGGATTATGTGTGCAGGAAAGGTATGTGCTGAGGAGGTGACAAGGTTGAGACCAGGTTGGGATCTTTAGTCCCAGGAAGGGCCCCTGGCAGGTGTGGGTCAATGTTCTGTGCCCATCCCACTTGGCGTGGGGAGGTTTACACCATACAAAGCAGCAGCGGAATTATTCTTCCCCCAGAGGTTGCATGTGCCCACAAGCTCCACCTGGCCAGGGTCCGCCCCTACCGTATTGCCCATGTCGATCAACAGAAGCTGAGAGCTTCCAGAGAGACTAACTGCTATTCTCTAGCCACGGGGAAGCGGTACAGCCAGAAGCCTCCCCTGTTTCATCTCCAGGTTCCCTCTCAGGCCCCTCGTAGTTGTGATGTGTCTCAGGGGTAGAAAAAAGAGATTTCTTTAAAAGAACACATACAAAGAGGGGCCATAGATGCTGAGGAAGGGCGCCTTGCCTACTGATATCGTAGCGTAAGTGGAAAAGAGGTACCTGCCTGCTGTCCCAGTATGTCGAACGTGTCCACATCAGGGGTTGCCTACTGTGAAGTTATTCCCTGGGTGCCCTCGATTTTGTGGCCAAGGACAGAAGGGGCCGTTGCGTGTCCGTGGGTAAAATGGAGGGCTCTGCGGAACCGGCCGGTTAGGCTGGACCTCTCCTATTGGCTCAGAGTTTGTGACCCGTCCCCGTCAGAAGTTCCGGCCAGCCTTGCGGTGGCTGTCTCCATGGTGATTGGGAAGGAAGCCTTAGGCCCCGCACTCAGCCTTCACCTGGCCCACCTGGCCTCTTTACCCTCATCTAGACCGCTGTGTAGATGAAAGAAAGGATGTCGGCCAGTGGCCACGCGTCCTCATTTCCTTTGAAGGATTAAGCTCCTTGCCTGGGCAGAAGACAGCCAAGGTCAGCCTGAGCCTAGAAACCTAGTGACCTGTGACACTGCAGACAGTGATAGATGTTGATGTCCACGCTCAGGTATCCGCAGGTGGCGGATCGAGAGTGGTCGGAGGTGAAGTGTAACTAGAGGTGACACACTCACAAGGGCACGGGCCAAAGGTCGGGAAAAATAGCTGAGGTCGTGGAGCTCTAGCGGAGCCAGTCTAGGGCCGAGGCCTCCCTCCTGTACGTGGCAAAGAGGTGATCCGTATGCCGCCATGCGCAGCCTCTGGACTGCTGGGGCCCTGGATGCCCGGATTTCGGCCTCGTCTTCGGAGAAGTGACGCACATGCAGTGTGCCACCGGAGGCTGTGGCCCAGCAGAGGGCAAAATCTTGAAAATGCGGGCTTCAGTTGACTTTGCCTGTGCTCTCCTTTGGCTGAGTGCCATCGTGTGTTTCCTAGCAGGAGAAGGCATTCGTGGAGAGAGGCGGATTCCCTGTGTGCAGGCAAAGTGTGTGCTGAGATGATGAGTCGCTGGAGACCGGGGTGGACTCTTCAGACCCAGGATAGGCCTCTGGCAGGTATGTGTCAATGTTTTCTGCCCTTCGCACTCAGCCAGGTATTTGCATACAATGTTACCAGCGGAAGTAGTAGTCTCCAGAGAGGCTGCCGCATGTCAGCAAGCTTCACCTGGCCAGGGTCCGCCGGTGATGTAGCTACCCCATCAGTCACTACTCTCTAGACCTTCCAGATAAACTACCAGATCTTGTGTGCCCATGGGCAACCAGTAGAGCCAGAGGCCTTCCCCCTTTGCTCTTTGGTCTCTAGGCACTCTATCAGGCACTCCAAGCTGTGAAGTGACTCAGGGGGAGAAGGAAGAGATTGCAGAGAATGAACACATCCAGAGAGAGACAGAGAGAGGCAAGAGATGCTGAGTGGGGATGCCTTGCGTAGTGATATCCTCAGGAAAGTGGGAAAGAGGTACCTGGCCTGCTCTGCCAATGCCCTGCACCAGTCCGCACCAGGGGCTCCCCTGTGCCTGCGTAGGCTTTCCCAGGGTGTGCTCAAATCCTGTGGCCACTAGGTGTCATAGGTCATAATGGAGGGCCCTGTGTCATCTGCCTGGCGGGCCAGATCTCTGCCATTGGCTCAGTCTTGTCACCGGGCCCATCATACGCTCCGCCTACTCTTCCGGTGGGGGGACTGTCTCCATGGTGATGGCAAAGGAGCCTTAGTCCCGCCCACCTGGCCTTGACTTCACCTAGCTGGCCTGCTGACTCTCACTCAGACCTCTGTGTTGATAAAAATTAATGTCGGCCAGTGCCCAGGTGTCAGCATCTGGGATAAAGGATTCCGGACCTTGCCTGGGGCAGAAGGCAGCCTAGGTCAGCTGGTACCTGGAAGTCTAGTGACTCGTGGCACTGCTGCCAGTGACAGACAAATGGTGACTCCCACACTCACATATCCCCTGGTGGCAGAATGATAGTGATGGGTGGAGAAACATGGCTCCGGAGCACTCGCGCAATGGGGCACCGGCCAAAGGCCAGGGCCAGTAGTGGACGTCGCGGAGCTGAATGACGAGCCAGTGAAGGGCCCAAGGATTCCTCTTGTATGTGGGAAACATGTCATCCGGGTCCCCACGTCCATAAACCACTGGATTGCTGGGGCCCAGGATGCCAGGATTTCGGCCTTGCCTTCGCAGCCCGGCCACATAGGCAGCCTTCCACCGGAGGCGGGGATATGTAGACAGCAAAAATGTGGAAAATGGCAGTGTCTCCTCGATTTCTCTGGCATCGGCCTTTTTGAGCGGCATGCTTTTTTCCTAGTAGGATGAGGCACCGACGGAGAAAGGCAGGATTATGTGTGCAGGAAAGGTATGTGCTGAGGAGGTGACAAGGTTGAGACCAGGTTGGGATCTTTAGTCCCAGGAAGGGCCCCTGGCAGGTGTGGGTCAATGTTCTGTGCCCATCCCACTTGGCGTGGGGAGGTTTACACCATACAAAGCAGCAGCGGAATTATTCTTCCCCCAGAGGTTGCATGTGCCCACAAGCTCCACCTGGCCAGGGTCCGCCCCTACCGTATTGCCCATGTCGATCAACAGAAGCTGAGAGCTTCCAGAGAGACTAACTGCTATTCTCTAGCCACGGGGAAGCGGTACAGCCAGAAGCCTCCCCTGTTTCATCTCCAGGTTCCCTCTCAGGCCCCTCGTAGTTGTGATGTGTCTCAGGGGTAGAAAAAAGAGATTTCTTTAAAAGAACACATACAAAGAGGGGCCATAGATGCTGAGGAAGGGCGCCTTGCCTACTGATATCGTAGCGTAAGTGGAAAAGAGGTACCTGCCTGCTGTCCCAGTATGTCGAACGTGTCCACATCAGGGGTTGCCTACTGTGAAGTTATTCCCTGGGTGCCCTCGATTTTGTGGCCAAGGACAGAAGGGGCCGTTGCGTGTCCGTGGGTAAAATGGAGGGCTCTGCGGAACCGGCCGGTTAGGCTGGACCTCTCCTATTGGCTCAGAGTTTGTGACCCGTCCCCGTCAGAAGTTCCGGCCAGCCTTGCGGTGGCTGTCTCCATGGTGATTGGGAAGGAAGCCTTAGGCCCCGCACTCAGCCTTCACCTGGCCCACCTGGCCTCTTTACCCTCATCTAGACCGCTGTGTAGATGAAAGAAAGGATGTCGGCCAGTGGCCACGCGTCCTCATTTCCTTTGAAGGATTAAGCTCCTTGCCTGGGCAGAAGACAGCCAAGGTCAGCCTGAGCCTAGACACCTAGTGACCTGTGACACTGCAGACAGTGATAGATGTTGATGTCCACGCTCAGGTATCCGCAGGTGGCGGATCGAGAGTGGTCGGAGGTGAAGTGTAACTAGAGGTGACACACTCACAAGGGCACGGGCCAAAGGTCGGGAAAAATAGCTGAGGTCGTGGAGCTCTAGCGGAGCCAGTCTAGGGCCGAGGCCTCCCTCCTGTACGTGGCAAAGAGGTGATCCGTATGCCGCCATGCGCAGCCTCTGGACTGCTGGGGCCCTGGATGCCCGGATTTCGGCCTCGTCTTCGGAGAAGTGACGCACATGCAGTGTGCCACCGGAGGCTGTGGCCCAGCAGAGGGCAAAATCTTGAAAATGCGGGCTTCAGTTGACTTTGCCTGCGCTCTCCTTTGGCTGAGTGCCATCGTGTGTTTCCTAGCAGGAGAAGGCATTCGTGGAGAGAGGCGGATTCCCTGTGTGCAGGCAAAGTGTGTGCTGAGATGATGAGTCGCTGGAGACCGGGGTGGACTCTTCAGACCCAGGATAGGCCTCTGGCAGGTATGTGTCAATGTTTTCTGCCCTTCGCACTCAGCCAGGTATTTGCATACAATGTTAACAGCGGAAGTAGTAGTCTCCGGAGAGGCTGCCGCATGTCAGCAAGCTTCACCTGGCCAGGGTCCGCCGGTGATGTAGCTACCCCATCAGTCACTACTCTCTAGACCTTCCAGATAAACTACCAGATCTTGTCTGCCCATAGAGAGATAGTATTAGCCAGAGGCCTTCCCCCTTTGCTCTTTGGTCTCTAGGCACTCTATCAGGCACTCAAGCTGTGAAGTGACTCAGGGGGAGAAGGAAGAGATTTCAGAGAATGAACACATCCAGAGAGAGACAGAGAGAGGCAAGAGATGCTGAGTGGGGATGCCTTGCGTAGTGATATCCTCAGGAAAGTGGGAAAGAGGTACCTGGCCTGCTCTGCCAATGCCCTGCACCAGTCCGCACCAGGGGCTCCCCTGTGCCTGCGTAGGCTTTCCCAGGGTGTGCTCAAATCCTGTGGCCACTAGGTGTCATAGGTCATAATGGAGGGCCCTGTGTCATCTGCCTGGCGGGCCAGATCTCTGCCATTGGCTCAGTCTTGTCACCGGGCCCATCATACGCTCCGCCTACTCTTCCGGTGGGGGGACTGTCTCCATGGTGATGGCAAAGGAGCCTTAGTCCCGCCCACCTGGCCTTGACTTCACCTGGCTGGCCTGCTGACCCTCACTCAGACCTCTGTGTTGATAAAAATTAATGTCGGCCAGTGCCCAGGTGTCAGCATCTGGGATAAAGGATTCCGGACCTTGCCTGGGGCAGAAGGCAGCCTAGGTCAGCTGGTACCTGGAAGTCTAGTGACTCGTGGCACTGCTGCCAGTGACAGACAAATGGTGACTCCCACACTCACATATCCCCTGGTGGCAGAATGATAGTGATGGGTGGAGAAACATGGCTCCGGAGCACTCGCGCAATGGGGCACCGGCCAAAGGCCAGGGCCAGTAGTGGACGTCGCGGAGCTGAATGGCGAGCCAGTGAAGGGCCCAAGGATTCCTCTTGTATGTGGGAAACATGTCATCCGGGTCCCCACGTCCATAAACCACTGGATTGCTGGGGCCCAGGATGCCAGGATTTCGGCCTTGCCTTCGCAGCCCGGCCACATAGGCAGCCTTCCACCGGAGGCGGGGATATGTAGACAGCAAAAATGTGGAAAATGGCAGTGTCTCCTCCATTTCTCTGGCATCGGCCTTTTTGAGCGGCATGCTTTTTTCCTAGTAGGATGAGGCACCGACGGAGAAAGGCAGGATTATGTGTGCAGGAAAGGTATGTGCTGAGAAGGTGACAAGGTTGAGACCAGGTTGGGATCTTTAGTCCCAGGAAGGGCCCCTGGCAGGTGTGGGTCAATGTTCTGTGCCCATCCCACTTGGCGTGGGGAGGTTTACACCATACAAAGCAGCAGCGGAATTATTCTTCCCCCAGAGGTTGCATGTGCCCACAAGCTCCACCTGGCCAGGGTCCGCCCCTACCGTATTGCCCATGTCGATCAACAGAAGCTGAGAGCTTCCAGAGAGACTAACTGCTATTCTCTAGCCACGGGGAAGCGGTACAGCCAGAAGCCTCCCCTGTTTCATCTCCAGGTTCCCTCTCAGGCCCCTCATAGTTGTGATGTGTCTCAGGGGTAGAAAAAAGAGATTTCTTTAAAAGAACACATACAAAGAGGGGCCATAGATGCTGAGGAAGGGCGCCTTGCCTACTGATATCGTAGCGTAAGTGGAAAAGAGGTACCTGCCTGCTGTCCCAGTATGTCGAACGTGTCCACATCAGGGGTTGCCTACTGTGAAGTTATTCCCTGGGTGCCCTCGATTTTGTGGCCAAGGACAGAAGGGGCCGTTGCGTGTCCGTGGGTAAAATGGAGGGCTCTGCGGAACCGGCCGGTTAGGCTGGACCTCTCCTATTGGCTCAGAGTTTGTGACCCGTCCCCGTCAGAAGTTCCGGCCAGCCTTGCGGTGGCTGTCTCCATGGTGATTGGGAAGGAAGCCTTAGGCCCCGCACTCAGCCTTCACCTGGCCCACCTGGCCTCTTTACCCTCATCTAGACCGCTGTGTAGATGAAAGAAAGGATGTCGGCCAGTGGCCACGCGTCCTCATTTCCTTTGAAGGATTAAGCTCCTTGCCTGGGCAGAAGACAGCCAAGGTCAGCCTGAGCCTAGACACCTAGTGACCTGTGACACTGCAGACAGTGATAGATGTTGATGTCCACGCTCAGGTATCCGCAGGTGGCGGATCGAGAGTGGTCGGAGGTGAAGTGTAACTAGAGGTGACACACTCACAAGGGCACGGGCCAAAGGTCGGGAAAAATAGCTGAGGTCGTGGAGCTCTAGCGGAGCCAGTCTAGGGCCGAGGCCTCCCTCCTGTACGTGGCAAAGAGGTGATCCGTATGCCGCCATGCGCAGCCTCTGGACTGCTGGGGCCCTGGATGCCCGGATTTCAGCCTCGTCTTCGGAGAAGTGACGCACATGCAGTGTGCCACCGGAGGCTGTGGCCCAGCAGAGGGCAAAATCTTGAAAATGCGGGCTTCAGTTGACTTTGCCTGTGCTCTCCTTTGGCTGAGTGCCATCGTGTGTTTCCTAGCAGGAGAAGGCATTCGTGGAGAGAGGCGGATTCCCTGTGTGCAGGCAAAGTGTGTGCTGAGATGATGAGTCGCTGGAGACCGGGGTGGACTCTTCAGACCCAGGATAGGCCTCTGGCAGGTATGTGTCAATGTTTTCTGCCCTTCGCACTCAGCCAGGTATTTGCATACAATGTTACCAGCGGAAGTAGTAGTCTCCGGAGAGGCTGCCGCATGTCAGCAAGCTTCACCTGGCCAGGGTCCGCCGGTGATGTAGCTACCCCATCAGTCACTACTCTCTAGACCTTCCAGATAAACTACCAGATCTTGTCTGCCCATGGGCAACCAGTAGAGCCAGAGGCCTTCCCCCTTTGCTCTTTGGTCTCTAGGCACTCTATCAGGCACTCCAAGCTGTGAAGTGACTCAGGGGGAGAAGGAAGAGATTTCAGAGAATGAACACATCCAGAGAGAGACAGAGAGAGGCAAGAGATGCTGAGTGGGGATGCCTTGCGTAGTGATATCCTCAGGAAAGTGGGAAAGAGGTACCTGGCCTGCTCTGCCAATGCCCTGCACCAGTCCGCACCAGGGGCTCCCCTGTGCCTGCGTAGGCTTTCCCAGGGTGTGCTCAAATCCTGTGGCCACTAGGTGTCATAGGTCATAATGGAGGGCCCTGTGTCATCTGCCTGGCGGGCCAGATCTCTGCCATTGGCTCAGTCTTGTCACCGGGCCCATCATACGCTCCGCCTACTCTTCCGGTGGGGGGACTGTCTCCATGGTGATGGCAAAGGAGCCTTAGTCCCGCCCACCTGGCCTTGACTTCACCTGGCTGGCCTGCTGACCCTCACTCAGACCTCTGTGTTGATAAAAATTAATGTCGGCCAGTGCCCAGGTGTCAGCATCTGGGATAAAGGATTCCGGACCTTGCCTGGGGCAGAAGGCAGCCTAGGTCAGCTGGTACCTGGAAGTCTAGTGACTCGTGGCACTGCTGCCAGTGACAGACAAATGGTGACTCCCACACTCACATATCCCCTGGTGGCAGAATGATAGTGATGGGTGGAGAAACATGGCTCCGGAGCACTCGCGCAATGGGGCACCGGCCAAAGGCCAGGGCCAGTAGTGGACGTCGCGGAGCTGAATGGCGAGCCAGTGAAGGGCCCAAGGATTCCTCTTGTATGTGGGAAACATGTCATCCGGGTCCCCACGTCCATAAACCACTGGATTGCTGGGGCCCAGGATGCCAGGATTTCGGCCTTGCCTTCGCAGCCCGGCCACATAGGCAGCCTTCCACCGGAGGCGGGGGTATGTAGACAGCAAAAATGTGGAAAATGGCAGTGTCTCCTCGATTTCTCTGGCATCGGCCTTTTTGAGCGGCATGCTTTTTTCCTAGTAGGATGAGGCACCGACGGAGAAAGGCAGGATTATGTGTGCAGGAAAGGTATGTGCTGAGAAGGTGACAAGGTTGAGACCAGGTTGGGATCTTTAGTCCCAGGAAGGGCCCCTGGCAGGTGTGGGTCAATGTTCTGTGCCCATCCCACTTGGCGTGGGGAGGTTTACACCATACAAAGCAGCAGCGGAATTATTCTTCCCCCAGAGGTTGCATGTGCCCACAAGCTCCACCTGGCCAGGGTCCGCCCCTACCGTATTGCCCATGTCGATCAACAGAAGCTGAGAGCTTCCAGAGAGACTAACTGCTATTCTCTAGCCACGGGGAAGCGGTACAGCCAGAAGCCTCCCCTGTTTCATCTCCAGGTTCCCTCTCAGGCCCCTCATAGTTGTGATGTGTCTCAGGGGTAGAAGAAAGAGATTTCTTTAAAAGAACACATACAAAGAGGGGCCATAGATGCTGAGGAAGGGCGCCTTGCCTACTGATATCGTAGCGTAAGTGGAAAAGAGGTACCTGCCTGCTGTCCCAGTATGTCGAACGTGTCCACATCAGGGGTTGCCTACTGTGAAGTTATTCCCTGGGTGCCCTCGATTTTGTGGCCAAGGACAGAAGGGGCCGTTGCGTGTCCGTGGGTAAAATGGAGGGCTCTGCGGAACCGGCCGGTTAGGCTGGACCTCTCCTATTGGCTCAGAGTTTGTGACCCGTCCCCGTCAGAAGTTCCGGCCAGCCTTGCGGTGGCTGTCTCCATGGTGATTGGGAAGGAAGCCTTAGGCCCCGCACTCAGCCTTCACCTGGCCCACCTGGCCTCTTTACCCTCATCTAGACCGCTGTGTAGATGAAAGAAAGGATGTCGGCCAGTGGCCACGCGTCCTCATTTCCTTTGAAGGATTAAGCTCCTTGCCTGGGCAGAAGACAGCCAAGGTCAGCCTGAGCCTAGACACCTAGTGACCTGTGACACTGCAGACAGTGATAGATGTTGATGTCCACGCTCAGGTATCCGCAGGTGGCGGATCGAGAGTGGTCGGAGGTGAAGTGTAACTAGAGGTGACACACTCACAAGGGCACGGGCCAAAGGTCGGGAAAAATAGCTGAGGTCGTGGAGCTCTAGCGGAGCCAGTCTAGGGCCGAGGCCTCCCTCCTGTACGTGGCAAAGAGGTGATCCGTATGCCGCCATGCGCAGCCTCTGGACTGCTGGGGCCCTGGATGCCCGGATTTCGGCCTCGTCTTCGGAGAAGTGACGCACATGCAGTGTGCCACCGGAGGCTGTGGCCCAGCAGAGGGCAAAATCTTGAAAATGCGGGCTTCAGTTGACTTTGCCTGTGCTCTCCTTTGGCTGAGTGCCATCGTGTGTTTCCTAGCAGGAGAAGGCATTCGTGGAGAGAGGCGGATTCCCTGTGTGCAGGCAAAGTGTGTGCTGAGATGATGAGTCGCTGGAGACCGGGGTGGACTCTTCAGACCCAGGATAGGCCTCTGGCAGGTATGTGTCAATGTTTTCTGCCCTTCGCACTCAGCCAGGTATTTGCATACAATGTTACCAGCGGAAGTAGTAGTCTCCGGAGAGGCTGCCGCATGTCAGCAAGCTTCACCTGGCCAGGGTCCGCCGGTGATGTAGCTACCCCATCAGTCACTACTCTCTAGACCTTCCAGATAAACTACCAGATCTTGTCTGCCCATGGGCAACCAGTAGAGCCAGAGGCCTTCCCCCTTTGCTCTTTGGTCTCTAGGCACTCTATCAGGCACTCCAAGCTGTGAAGTGACTCAGGGGGAGAAGGAAGAGATTTCAGAGAATGAACACATCCAGAGAGAGACAGAGAGAGGCAAGAGATGCTGAGTGGGGATGCCTTGCGTAGTGATATCCTCAGGAAAGTGGGAAAGAGGTACCTGGCCTGCTCTGCCAATGCCCTGCACCAGTCCGCACCAGGGGCTCCCCTGTGCCTGCGTAGGCTTTCCCAGGGTGTGCTCAAATCCTGTGGCCACTAGGTGTCATAGGTCATAATGGAGGGCCCTGTGTCATCTGCCTGGCGGGCCAGATCTCTGCCATTGGCTCAGTCTTGTCACCGGGCCCATCATACGCTCCGCCTACTCTTCCGGTGGTGGGACTGTCTCCATGGTGATGGCAAAGGAGCCTTAGTCCCGCCCACCTGGCCTTGACTTCACCTGGCTGGCCTGCTGACCCTCACTCAGACCTCTGTGTTGATAAAAATTAATGTCGGCCAGTGCCCAGGTGTCAGCATCTGGGATAAAGGATTCCGGACCTTGCCTGGGGCAGAAGGCAGCCTAGGTCAGCTGGTACCTGGAAGTCTAGTGACTCGTGGCACTGCTGCCAGTGACAGACAAATGGTGACTCCCACACTCACATATCCCCTGGTGGCAGAATGATAGTGATGGGTGGAGAAACATGGCTCCGGAGCACTCGCGCAATGGGGCACCGGCCAAAGGCCAGGGCCAGTAGTGGACGTCGCGGAGCTGAATGGCGAGCCAGTGAAGGGCCCAAGGATTCCTCTTGTATGTGGGAAACATGTCATCCGGGTCCCCACGTCCATAAACCACTGGATTGCTGGGGCCCAGGATGCCAGGATTTCGGCCTTGCCTTCGCAGCCCGGCCACATAGGCAGCCTTCCACCGGAGGCGGGGATATGTAGACAGCAAAAATGTGGAAAATGGCAGTGTCTCCTCGATTTCTCTGGCATCGGCCTTTTTGAGCGGCATGCTTTTTTCCTAGTAGGATGAGGCACCGACGGAGAAAGGCAGGATTATGTGTGCAGGAAAGGTATGTGCTGAGAAGGTGACAAGGTTGAGACCAGGTTGGGATCTTTAGTCCCAGGAAGGGCCCCTGGCAGGTGTGGGTCAATGTTCTGTGCCCATCCCACTTGGCGTGGGGAGGTTTACACCATACAAAGCAGCAGCGGAATTATTCTTCCCCCAGAGGTTGCATGTGCCCACAAGCTCCACCTGGCCAGGGTCCGCCCCTACCGTATTGCCCATGTCGATCAACAGAAGCTGAGAGCTTCCAGAGAGACTAACTGCTATTCTCTAGCCACGGGGAAGCGGTACAGCCAGAAGCCTCCCCTGTTTCATCTCCAGGTTCCCTCTCAGGCCCCTCATAGTTGTGATGTGTCTCAGGGGTAGAAAAAAGAGATTTCTTTAAAAGAACACATACAAAGAGGGGCCATAGATGCTGAGGAAGGGCGCCTTGCCTACTGATATCGTAGCGTAAGTGGAAAAGAGGTACCTGCCTGCTGTCCCAGTATGTCGAACGTGTCCACATCAGGGGTTGCCTACTGTGAAGTTATTCCCTGGGTGCCCTCGATTTTGTGGCCAAGGACAGAAGGGGCCGTTGCGTGTCCGTGGGTAAAATGGAGGGCTCTGCGGAACCGGCCGGTTAGGCTGGACCTCTCCTATTGGCTCAGAGTTTGTGACCCGTCCCCGTCAGAAGTTCCGGCCAGCCTTGCGGTGGCTGTCTCCATGGTGATTGGGAAGGAAGCCTTAGGCCCCGCACTCAGCCTTCACCTGGCCCACCTGGCCTCTTTACCCTCATCTAGACCGCTGTGTAGATGAAAGAAAGGATGTCGGCCAGTGGCCACGCGTCCTCATTTCCTTTGAAGGATTAAGCTCCTTGCCTGGGCAGAAGACAGCCAAGGTCAGCCTGAGCCTAGACACCTAGTGACCTGTGACACTGCAGACAGTGATAGATGTTGATGTCCACGCTCAGGTATCCGCAGGTGGCGGATCGAGAGTGGTCGGAGGTGAAGTGTAACTAGAGGTGACACACTCACAAGGGCACGGGCCAAAGGTCGGGAAAAATAGCTGAGGTCGTGGAGCTCTAGCGGAGCCAGTCTAGGGCCGAGGCCTCCCTCCTGTACGTGGCAAAGAGGTGATCCGTATGCCGCCATGCGCAGCCTCTGGACTGCTGGGGCCCTGGATGCCCGGATTTCGGCCTCGTCTTCGGAGAAGTGACGCACATGCAGTGTGCCACCGGAGGCTGTGGCCCAGCAGAGGGCAAAATCTTGAAAATGCGGGCTTCAGTTGACTTTGCCTGTGCTCTCCTTTGGCTGAGTGCCATCGTGTGTTTCCTAGCAGGAGAAGGCATTCGTGGAGAGAGGCGGATTCCCTGTGTGCAGGCAAAGTGTGTGCTGGATGATGAGTCGCTGGAGACCGGGGTGGACTCTTCAGACCCAGGATAGGCCTCTGGCAGGTATGTGTCGATGTTTTCTGCCCCTCGCACTCAGCCAGGTATTTGCATACAATGTTACCAGCGGAAGTAGTAGTCTCCGGAGAGGCTGCCACATGTCAGCAAGCTTCACCTGGCCAGGGTCCGCCGGTGATGTAGCTACCCCATCAGTCACTACTCTCTAGACCTTCCAGATAAACTACCAGATCTTGTCTGCCCATGGGCAACCAGTAGAGCCAGAGGCCTTCCCCCTTTGCTCTTTGGTCTCTAGGCACTCTATCAGGCACTCCAAGCTGTGAAGTGACTCAGGGGGAGAAGGAAGAGATTTCAGAGAATGAACACATCCAGAGAGAGACAGAGAGAGGCAAGAGATGCTGAGTGGGGATGCCTTGCGTAGTGATATCCTCAGGAAAGTGGGAAAGAGGTACCTGGCCTGCTCTGCCAATGCCCTGCACCAGTCCGCACCAGGGGCTCCCCTGTGCCTGCGTAGGCTTTCCCAGGGTGTGCTCAAATCCTGTGGCCACTAGGTGTCATAGGTCATAATGGAGGGCCCTGTGTCATCTGCCTGGCGGGCCAGATCTCTGCCATTGGCTCAGTCTTGTCACCGGGCCCATCATACGCTCCGCCTACTCTTCCGGTGGTGGGACTGTCTCCATGGTGATGGCAAAGGAGCCTTAGTCCCGCCCAACTGGCCTTAACTTCACCTAGCTGGCCTGCTGACCCTCACTCAGACCTCTGTGTTGATAAAAATTAATGTCGGCCAGTGCCCAGGTGTCAGCATCTGGGATAAAGGATTCCGGACCTTGCCTGGGGCAGAAGGCAGCCTAGGTCAGCTGGTACCTGGAAGTCTAGTGACTCGTGGCACTGCTGCCAGTGACAGACAAATGGTGACTCCCACACTCACATATCCCCTGGTGGCAGAATGATAGTGATGGGTGGAGAAACATGGCTCCGGAGCACTCGCGCAATGGGGCACCGGCCAAAGGCCAGGGCCAGTAGTGGACGTCGCGGAGCTGAATGGCGAGCCAGTGAAGGGCCCAAGGATTCCTCTTGTATGTGGGAAACATGTCATCCGGGTCCCCACGTCCATAAACCACTGGATTGCTGGGGCCCAGGATGCCAGGATTTCGGCCTTGCCTTCGCAGCCCGGCCACATAGGCAGCCTTCCACCGGAGGCGGGGATATGTAGACAGCAAAAATGTGGAAAATGGCAGTGTCTCCTCGATTTCTCTGGCATCGGCCTTTTTGAGCGGCATGCTTTTTTCCTAGTAGGATGAGGCACCGACGGAGAAAGGCAGGATTATGTGTGCAGGAAAGGTATGTGCTGAGAAGGTGACAAGGTTGAGACCAGGTTGGGATCTTTAGTCCCAGGAAGGGCCCCTGGCAGGTGTGGGTCAATGTTCTGTGCCCATCCCACTTGGCGTGGGGAGGTTTACACCATACAAAGCAGCAGCGGAATTATTCTTCCCCCAGAGGTTGCATGTGCCCACAAGCTCCACCTGGCCAGGGTCCGCCCCTACCGTATTGCCCATGTCGATCAACAGAAGCTGAGAGCTTCCAGAGAGACTAACTGCTATTCTCTAGCCACGGGGAAGCGGTACAGCCAGAAGCCTCCCCTGTTTCATCTCCAGGTTCCCTCTCAGGCCCCTCATAGTTGTGATGTGTCTCAGGGGTAGAAAAAAGAGATTTCTTTAAAAGAACACATACAAAGAGGGGCCATAGATGCTGAGGAAGGGCGCCTTGCCTACTGATATCGTAGCGTAAGTGGAAAAGAGGTACCTGCCTGCTGTCCCAGTATGTCGAACGTGTCCACATCAGGGGTTGCCTACTGTGAAGTTATTCCCTGGGTGCCCTCGATTTTGTGGCCAAGGACAGAAGGGGCCGTTGCGTGTCCGTGGGTAAAATGGAGGGCTCTGCGGAACCGGCCGGTTAGGCTGGACCTCTCCTATTGGCTCAGAGTTTGTGACCCGTCCCCGTCAGAAGTTCCGGCCAGCCTTGCGGTGGCTGTCTCCATGGTGATTGGGAAGGAAGCCTTAGGCCCCGCACTCAGCCTTCACCTGGCCCACCTGGCCTCTTTACCCTCATCTAGACCGCTGTGTAGATGAAAGAAAGGATGTCGGCCAGTGGCCACGCGTCCTCATTTCCTTTGAAGGATTAAGCTCCTTGCCTGGGCAGAAGACAGCCAAGGTCAGCCTGAGCCTAGACACCTAGTGACCTGTGACACTGCAGACAGTGATAGATGTTGATGTCCACGCTCAGGTATCCGCAGGTGGCGGATCGAGAGTGGTCGGAGGTGAAGTGTAACTAGAGGTGACACACTCACAAGGGCACGGGCCAAAGGTCGGGAAAAATAGCTGAGGTCGTGGAGCTCTAGCGGAGCCAGTCTAGGGCCGAGGCCTCCCTCCTGTACGTGGCAAAGAGGTGATCCGTATGCCACCATGCGCAGCCTCTGGACTGCTGGGGCCCTGGATGCCCGGATTTCGGCCTCGTCTTCGGAGAAGTGACGCACATGCAGTGTGCCACCGGAGGCTGTGGCCCAGCAGAGGGCAAAATCTTGAAAATGCGGGCTTCAGTTGACTTTGCCTGTGCTCTCCTTTGGCTGAGTGCCATCGTGTGTTTCCTAGCAGGAGAAGGCATTCGTGGAGAGAGGCGGATTCCCTGTGTGCAGGCAAAGTGTGTGCTGAGATGATGAGTCGCTGGAGACCGGGGTGGACTCTTCAGACCCAGGATAGGCCTCTGGCAGGTATGTGTCAATGTTTTCTGCCCTTCGCACTCAGCCAGGTATTTGCATACAATGTTACCAGCGGAAGTAGTAGTCTCCGGAGAGGCTGCCGCATGTCAGCAAGCTTCACCTGGCCAGGGTCCGCCGGTGATGTAGCTACCCCATCAGTCACTACTCTCTAGACCTTCCAGATAAACTACCAGATCTTGTCTGCCCATGGGCAACCAGTAGAGCCAGAGGCCTTCCCCCTTTGCTCTTTGGTCTCTAGGCACTCTATCAGGCACTCCAAGCTGTGAAGTGACTCAGGGGGAGAAGGAAGAGATTTCAGAGAATGAACACATCCAGAGAGAGACAGAGAGAGGCAAGAGATGCTGAGTGGGGATGCCTTGCGTAGTGATATCCTCAGGAAAGTGGGAAAGAGGTACCTGGCCTGCTCTGCCAATGCCCTGCACCAGTCCGCACCAGGGGCTCCCCTGTGCCTGCGTAGGCTTTCCCAGGGTGTGCTCAAATCCTGTGGCCACTAGGTGTCATAGGTCATAATGGAGGGCCCTGTGTCATCTGCCTGGCGGGCCAGATCTCTGCCATTGGCTCAGTCTTGTCACCGGGCCCATCATACGCTCCGCCTACTCTTCCGGTGGTGGGACTGTCTCCATGGTGATGGCAAAGGAGCCTTAGTCCCGCCCACCTGGCCTTGACTTCACCTAGCTGGCCTGCTGACCCTCACTCAGACCTCTGTGTTGATAAAAATTAATGTCGGCCAGTGCCCAGGTGTCAGCATCTGGGATAAAGGATTCCGGACCTTGCCTGGGGCAGAAGGCAGCCTAGGTCAGCTGGTACCTGGAAGTCTAGTGACTCGTGGCACTGCTGCCAGTGACAGACAAATGGTGACTCCCACACTCACATATCCCCTGGTGGCAGAATGATAGTGATGGGTGGAGAAACATGGCTCCGGAGCACTCGCGCAATGGGGCACCGGCCAAAGGCCAGGGCCAGTAGTGGACGTCGCGGAGCTGAATGGCGAGCCAGTGAAGGGCCCAAGGATTCCTCTTGTATGTGGGAAACATGTCATCCGGGTCCCCACGTCCATAAACCACTGGATTGCTGGGGCCCAGGATGCCAGGATTTCGGCCTTGCCTTCGCAGCCCGGCCACATAGGCAGCCTTCCACCGGAGGCGGGGATATGTAGACAGCAAAAATGTGGAAAATGGCAGTGTCTCCTCGATTTCTCTGGCATCGGCCTTTTTGAGCGGCATGCTTTTTTCCTAGTAGGATGAGGCACCGACGGAGAAAGGCAGGATTATGTGTGCAGGAAAGGTATGTGCTGAGAAGGTGACAAGGTTGAGACCAGGTTGGGATCTTTAGTCCCAGGAAGGGCCCCTGGCAGGTGTGGGTCAATGTTCTGTGCCCATCCCACTTGGCGTGGGGAGGTTTACACCATACAAAGCAGCAGCAGAATTATTCTTCCCCCAGAGGTTGCATGTGCCCACAAGCTCCACCTGGCCAGGGTCCGCCCCTACCGTATTGCCCATGTCGATCAACAGAAGCTGAGAGCTTCCAGAGAGACTAACTGCTATTCTCTAGCCACGGGGAAGCGGTACAGCCAGAAGCCTCCCCTGTTTCATCTCCAGGTTCCCTCTCAGGCCCCTCATAGTTGTGATGTGTCTCAGGGGTAGAAAAAAGAGATTTCTTTAAAAGAACACATACAAAGAGGGGCCATAGATGCTGAGGAAGGGCGCCTTGCCTACTGATATCGTAGCGTAAGTGGAAAAGAGGTACCTGCCTGCTGTCCCAGTATGTCGAACGTGTCCACATCAGGGGTTGCCTACTGTGAAGTTATTCCCTGGGTGCCCTCGATTTTGTGGCCAAGGACAGAAGGGGCCGTTGCGTGTCCGTGGGTAAAATGGAGGGCTCTGCGGAACCGGCCGGTTAGGCTGGACCTCTCCTATTGGCTCAGAGTTTGTGACCCGTCCCCGTCAGAAGTTCCGGCCAGCCTTGCGGTGGCTGTCTCCATGGTGATTGGGAAGGAAGCCTTAGGCCCCGCACTCAGCCTTCACCTGGCCCACCTGGCTGTGTAGATGAAAGAAAGGATGTCGGCCAGTGACCACGCGTCCTCATTTCCTTTGAAGGATTAAGCTCCTTGCCTGGGCAGAAGACAGCCAAGGTCAGCCTGAGCCTAGACACCTAGTGACCTGTGACACTGCAGACAGTGATAGATGTTGATGTCCACGCTCAGGTATCCGCAGGTGGCGGATCGAGAGTGGTCGGAGGTGAAGTGTAACTAGAGGTGACACACTGACAAGGGCACGGGCCAAAGGTCGGGAAAAATAGCTGAGGTCGTGGAGCTCTAGCGGAGCCAGTCTAGGGCCGAGGCCTCCCTCCTGTACATGGCAAAGAGGTGATCCATATGCCGCCATGCGCAGACTCTGGACTGCTGGGGCCCTGGATGCCCGGATTTCGGCCTCGTCTTCGGAGAAGTGACGCACATGCAGTGTGCCACCGGAGGCTGTGGCCCAGCAGAGGGCAAAATCTTGAAAATGCGGGCTTCAGTTGACTTTGCCTGTGCTCTCCTTTGGCTGAGTGCCATCGTGTGTTTCCTAGCAGGAGAAGGCATTCGTGGAGAGAGGCGGATTCCCTGTGTGCGGGCAAAGTGTGTGCTGAGATGATGAGTCGCTGGAGTCCGCGGTGGACTCTTCAGACCCAGGATAGGCCTCTGGCAGGTATGTGTCAATGTTTTCTGCCCTTCGCACTCAGCCAGGTATTTGCATACAATGTTACCAGCGGAAGTAGTAGTCTCCGGAGAGGCTGCCACAAGTCAGCAAGCTTCACCTGGCCAGGGTCCGCCGGTGATGTAGCTACCCCATCAGTCACTACTCTCTAGACCTTCCAGATAAACTACCAGATCTTGTGTGCCCATGGGCAACCAGTAGAGCCAGAGGCCTTCCCCCTTTGCTCTTTGGTCTCTAGGCACTCTATCAGGCACTCCAAGCTGTGAAGTGACTCAGGGGGAGACGGAAGAGATTTCAGAGAATGAACACATCCAGAGAGAGACAGAGAGAGGCAAGAGATGCTGAGTGGGGATGCCTTGCGTAGTGATATCCTGAGGAAAGTGACAAGCTTCACCTGGCCAGATCGGCCCGTGATGTAGCTCCCCAATCAATGGCTACTCTCTAGACCTTCCAGATAGACTAGCAGATATTCTCTGCCCATGGGCAACCAGTAGAGCCGAGGCCTTCCCCCTTTGCTCTTTCGTCTCTATTCCCTCTGTCAGGCACTCCAAGGTGTGAAGTGACAAGGGGGAGAAGGAAGAGATTTCAGAGAACGAACACATCCAGAGAGAGACAGAGAGAGGCAAGAGATGCTGAGTGGGGATGCCTTGCGTAGTGATATCCTGAGGAAAGTGGGAAAGAGGTACCTGGCCTGCTCTGCCAATGCCCTGAAGCAGTCCGCACCAGGGGCTCCCTTGTGCCTGCGTAGCCTTTCCCAGGGTGTGCTCAAATCCTGTGACCACTAGGTGTCATAGGTCACACTGGAGGGCCCTGTGTCATCTGCCTGGCGGGCCGGATCTCTGCCATTGGCTCAAGTCTTGTCAGCAGGCCCATCACAAGCTCCGCCCACTCTTGCGGGGGGGGACTGTCTCTATGGTGATGGCAAAGGAGTCTTAGCCCCGCCCACCTGGCCTTGACTTCACCTACCTGGCCCGCTGAGCCTCACTGAGACCTCTGTGTTGCTCCAAATGAATGTCCGCCAGTGCCCGGGTTTCAGCATCTGGGATAAAGGATTCGGGACCTTGCCTGGGGCAGAAGGCAGCCTAGGTCAGCGGGTACCTGGAAGTCTACTGCCTTGTGACACTGCTGCCAGTGACAAATGGTGACTCCCACACTCACATATCGCCTGGTGGCAGAATGATAGTGATGGGCGGAGAAACATCGCTCCGGAGCACACGTTCCGTGGGGCACCAGCCAAAGCAAGGGCCAGGGCCGGTAGTGGACGTCGTGGAGCTGAATGGCGAGCCAGTGAAGGGCCCAAGGGTCCCTCCTGTATGTGGCGAACAGGTCATCCGTGTCCCCACGTCCATAAACCATGGGACTGCTGGGGCCCAGGCTGCCAGGATTTCGGCCTTGCCATCGGAGCCCGGCCACATACGTGGCCTTGCAGCGGAGGCGGGGACATGTAGACAGCCAAAATTTGGAAAATGGCAGTGTTTCCTCGAGTTCCCTGGCATCGGCCTTTTTGAGCGGCTTGCTTTTTTTCCTGGTAGGAGAGGGCCCTGACGGAGAAAGGCAGGATTACGTGTGCAGGAAAGGTGTCTGCTGAGAGGGTGACGACGTTGAGACCATGTTGGGATCTTTAGTCCCAGGAGAGGCCCCTGGCGGGTGTGGGTCAGTGTTCTCTACCCATCCCACTTGGCGGGGGGAGGCTTTCACCATACAAAGCAGCAGTGGAATTATCCGTCGCCGGAGGGGTTGCATCTGCCCACAAGCTCCACCTGGCCAGGGTCCGCCCCTACTGTATTGTCCATGTCAGTCAACAGAAGCTAAGACCTTCCAGAGAGACTCCCTGCTCTTCTCTACCCACGGGGAAGCAGTACAGCCAGAAGCCTCCCCCGTTCCATCTCTAGGCTCTCTCTCAGGCCCCTCATACTTGTGATGTGTCTCAGGGGTAGAAGGAAGAGATTTCTCCGAATGAACACATACACAGAGGGGCCATAGATGCTGAGGAAGGGCGCCTTGCCTACTGATATCCTAGCGTAAGTGGAAAAGTGGTACCTGCCTGCTGGCCCCGTGTGTGGAACGTGTCCACATCAGGGGCTGCCTACTGTGAGGTGATTCCCTGGGTGCCCTGGATTTTGTGGCCCAAAAGAGAAGGGGCCGTCGTGTGTCCATGGGTAAAATGGAGGGCACTGCGGAAGTGGCCGCTTAGGCTGGACCTCTCCTATTGGCTCGGTGTTTGTGACCCGTCCCCGTCAGAAGTTCCAGCCAGCCTTGCGGTGGCTGTCTCCATGGTGATTGGGAAAGAAGCCTTAGGCCCCGCACTCAGCCGTCACCTGGCCTACCTGGCCTCTTTAGCCTCATCTAGACCGCTGTGTGGATGAAAGAACGAATGTCGGCCAATGACCACATGTCCTCGTTGCCTTTGAAGGATTAGGCTCCTTGCCTGGGCAGAAGACAGCCAAGGTCAGCCTGAGCCTAGACACCTAGTGGCCTGTGACACTGCAGGCAGTGACAGATGTTCATTTTCATGCTCATGTATCCGCAGGTGGCGGATTCAGAGTGGTCGGACAAGAAGTGTAACTAGGGATGACACAGACACGAGGGCACGGGCCAAAGGTCAGGGAAAATAGCTGAGATCGTGGAGCTCTAGCGGAGCCAGTGTAGGGCCCAGGCCTCCCTCCTGTACGTGGCAAAGAGGTGATCCATATGCCGCCATGCGCAGACTCTGGACTGCTGGGGCCCTGGATGCCCGGATTGCGGCCTTGTCTTCGGAGAAGTGACACACATGCACTGTGCCAGCGGAGGCTGTGGTCCAGCAGAGGGCAAAATCTTGAAAATGGGGGCTTCAGTTGACTTTGCCTGTGCTCTCCTTTGGCTGAGTGCCATCGTGTGTTTCCTAGCAGGAGAAGGCATTCGTGGAGAGAGGCGGATTCCCTGTGTGCAGGCAAAGTGTGTGCTGAGATGATGAGTCGCTGGAGACCGGGGTGGACTCTTCAGACCCAGGATAGGCCTCTGGCAGGTATGTGTCAATGTTTCTGCCCATGGCACTCAGCCGGGTATTTGCATAGAATGTTCTCGGCGGAATTAGTAGTCTCCGGAGAGGCTGCTGCATGTCAGCAAGCTTCACCTGGCCAGGTCCGCCCGTGATGTAGCTCCCCAATCAATGGCTCCTCTCTAGACCTTCCAGATAGACTAGCAGATCTTCTCTGCCCATGGGCAACCAGTAGAGCCAGAGGCCTTCCCCCTTTGCTCTTTCGTCTCTAGGCCCTCTGTCAGGCACTCCAAGGTGTGAAGTGACAAGGGGGAGAAGGAAGAGATTTCAGAGAACGAACACATCCAGAGAGAGACAGAGAGAGGCAAGAGATGCTGAGTGGGGATGCCTTGCGTAGTGATATCCTGAGGAAAGTGGGAAAGAGGTACCTGGCCTGCTCTGCCAATGCCCTGAAGCAGTCCGCACCAGGGGCTCCCTTGTGCCTGCGTAGCCTTTCCCAGGGTGTGCTCAAATCCTGTGGCCACTAGGTGTCATAGGTCAGAATGGAGGGCCCTGTGTCATCTGCCTGGCGGGCCGGATCTCTGCCATTGGCTCAAGCCTTGTCAGCAGGCCCATCACAAGCTCCGCCCACTCTTGCGGGGGGGACTGTCTCTATGGTGATGGCAAAGGAGTCTTAGCCCCGCCCACCTGGCCTTGACTTCACCTACCTGGCCCGCTGACCCTCACTCAGACCTCTGTGTTGCTCCAAATGAATGTCCGCCAGTGCCCGGGTGTCAGCATCTGGGATAAAGGATTCGGGACCTTGCCTGGGGCAGAAGGCAGCCTAGGTCAGCGGGTACCTGGAAGTCTACTGCCTTGCGACACTGCTGCCAGTGACAAATGGTGACTCCCACACTCACATATCGCCTGGTGGCAGAATGATAGTGATGGGCGGAGAAACATCGCTCCGGAGCACCCGTTCCGTGGGGCACCAGCCAAAGCAAAGGCCAGGGCCGGTAGTGGACGTCGTGGAGCTGAATGGCGAGCCAGTGAAGGGCCCAAGGGTCCCTCCTGTATGTGGCGAACAGGTCATCCGTGTCCCCACGTCCATAAACCATGGGACTGCTGGGGCCCAGGCTGCCAGGATTTCGGCCTTGCCATCGGAGCCCGGCCACATACGTGGCCTTGCAGCGGAGGCGGGGACGTGTAGACAGCCAAAATTTGGAAAATGGCAGTGTTTCCTCGAGTTCCCTGGCATCGGCCTTTTTGAGCGGCTTGCTTTTTTTCCTGGTAGGAGAGGGCCCTGACGGAGAAAGGCAGGATTACGTGTGCAGGAAAGGTGTGTGCTGAGAGGATGACGACGTTGAGACCATGTTGGGATCTTTAGTCCCAGGAGAGGCCCCTGGCGGGTGTGGTCAGTGTTCTCTACCCATCCCACTTGGCGGGGGGACGTTTTCACCATACAAAGCAGCAGCGGAATTATCCGTCGCCGGAGGGGTTGCATCTGCCCACAAGCTCCACCTGGCCAGCGTCCGCCCCTACTGTATTGCGCATGTCAATCAACAGAAGCTAAGACCTTCCAGAGAGACTACCTGCTGTTCTCTACCCACTGGGAAGCGGTCCAGCCAGAAGCCTCCCCCGTTTCATCTCCAGGCTCTCTCTCAGGCCCCTCATACTTGTGATGTGTCTCAGGGGTAGAATGAAGAGATTCCTCTGAATGAACACATCCAGAGAGGCCACAGATGCAGAGGAAGGGCGCCTTGCCTACTGATATCCTAGCGTAGGTGGAAAAGAGGTACCTGCCTACTGTCCCAGTGTGTCGAAGGTGTTCACATCAGGGGTTGCCTACTGTGAAGTTATTCCCTGGGTGCCCTCGATTTTGTGGCCAAAGACGCAAGGGGCCATTGCTTGTCCATGAGTAAAATGGAGGACTCTGTGGAACTGGCCGGATAGGCTGGACCTCTCCTATTGGCTCAGTGTTTGTGACTCGTCCCCGTCAGAAGTTCCGCCCAGCCTTTCGGTGGTGTCTCCATGGTGATTGGGAAAGAAGCCTTAGCCCCCGCACTCAGCCTTCCTCTAGCCTACCTAGCCTCTTTACCCTCATCTAGACCGCTGTGTGGATGAAAGAAAGGATGTCGGCCAGTGAGCACGTGTCCTGATTTCCTTGGAAGGATTAGGCTCCTTGCCTGGGCAGAAGACAGCCAAGGTCAGCCTGAGCCTAGACACCTAGTGACCTGTGACGCTGCAGCCAGTGATAGATGTTGACTTCCACGCTCAGGTATCCGCAGGTGGCGCGATAGTGTGGTCGGAAGAGAAGTGTAACTAGAGATGACACGCTCACGAGGGCACGGGCCAAAGGTCAGGGAAAATAGCTGAGGTCGTGGAGCTGTAGCAGAGCCAGTCTAGGACCCAGGCCTCCCTGCCGTACGAGGCAAAGAGGTGATCCATATGCCGCCATCCGTAGACTGTGGAGGGCTGGGGCCCTGGATGCCCGGATTTGGGCCTTGTCTACCGAGAAGTGACGCACATGCAGTGTGCCACCGGAGGCTGTGGAGCAGCAGAGGGCAAAATCTTGAAAATGGGGCCTTCCGTTGACTTTGCCTGTGCTCTCCTTTGGCTGAGTGACATCGTGTGTTTCCTAGCAGGTGAAGGCATTCGTGGAGAGAGGCGGTTTCCATGCGTGCAGGCAAAGTGTGTGCTGAGATGATGAGTTGCTGGAGACCAGGGTGGACTCCTCAGACCCAGAATAGGCCTCTGGCAGGTATGTGTCAATGTTTTCTGTCCATGGTACTCAGCCGGCTATTTGCATAGAATGTTATCAGCGGGATTAGTATTCTCCAGAGAGGCTGCCACATGTCAGCAAGCTTCACCTGGCCAGGTCCGCCCGTGATGTAGCTCCCCAATCAATGGCTACTCTCTAGACCTTCCAGATAGACGAGCAGATCTTCTCTGCCCATGGGCAACCAGTAGAGCCAGAGGCCTTCCCCCTTTGCTCTTTTGTCTCTAGGCACTCTGTCAGGCACTCCAAGCTATGAATTGACTCAGGGGGAGAAGGAAAGAGATTTCAGAGAATGAAAACATCCCGAGAGAGACCGAGAGAGGGATGCAAGAGATGCTGAGTGGAGATGCCTTGCGTACTGATATCCTCAGGAAAGTGGGAAAGAGGTATCTGGACTGCTCTGCCACTGCCCTGAAGCAGTCCGCACCAGGGGCTCCCTTGTGCCTGCGTAGCCTTTCCCAGGGTGTGCTCCAACGCTGTGGCCACTAGGTGTCATAGGTCACAGTGGAGGGCCCTGTGTCATCTGCCTGGCGGGCCGGATCTCTGCCATTGGCTGAGTCTTGTCACCAGGCCCATCACAAGCTCCACCCACTCTTGCGGTGGGGGGACTGTCTCTATGGTGATGGCAAAGAATCCTCAGCCCCGCCCACCTGGCCTTGACTTCACCTACCTGGCCCGCTGACCCTCACTCAGACCTCTGTGTTGATAAAAATGAATGTCCACCAGTGCCTAGGTGTCAGCATCTGGGATAAAGGATTGGGGACCTTGCCTGGGGCAGAAGGCAGCCTAGGTCAGCGGGTACCTGGAAGTCTAGTGACTTGGGACACTGCTGCCAGTGACAAATGGTGACTCCCACACTCACATATCCCCTGGTGGCAGAATGATAGTGGTGGGTGGAGAAACATGGCTCCGGAGCACACGTTCAATGGGGCACCAGCCAAAGCAAAGGCCAGGGCCAGCAGTGGACGTCGTGGAGCTGAATGGCGAGCCAGTGAAGGGCCCAAGGGTCCCTCCTGTATGTGGCAAACAGGTCATCCGTGTCCCCATGTCCATAAACCATTGGTCTGCTGGGGCCCAGGCTGCCAGGATTTCGGCCTTGCCTTCGGAGCCCGGCCACATACGCGGCCTTGCACTGGAGGCGGGGACATGTAGACAGCAAAAATGTGGAGAATGGCAGTGTTTCCTCGATTTCCCTGGCATTGGCCTTTTTGAGCAGCTTGCTTTTTTTCCTGGTGGGATAGGGTCCTGACGGAGAAAGGCAGGATTCTGTGTGCAGGAAGAGTGTGTGCTGAGAGGGTGACGACGTTGAGACCATGTTGGGATCTTTAGTCCCAGGAAAGGTCCCTGGTGGGTGTGGGTCAATGTTCTCTACCCATCCCCCTTGGCGGGCAGAGGTTTTTGCCATACAAAGCAGCAGCGGAATTATTCGTGGCCAGAGAGGTTGCATCTGCCCACAAGCTCCACCTGGCCAGGGTCCGCCCCTACTGTATTGCGCATGTCAATCAACAGAAGCTAAGACCTTCCAGAGAGACTACCTGCTGTTCTCTACCCACTGGGAAGCGGTCCAGCCAGAAGCCTCCCCCGTTTCATCTCCAGGCTCTC
Organism: Loxodonta africana; assembly: GCF_030014295.1. Taxonomy (NCBI): domain Eukaryota; kingdom Metazoa; phylum Chordata; class Mammalia; order Proboscidea; family Elephantidae; genus Loxodonta; species Loxodonta africana. The sequence continues at coordinate 72,518 of NW_026975517.1, forward strand.
TCTCAGGCCCCTCATACTTGTGATGTGTCTCAGGGGTAGAATGAAGAGATTCCTCTGAATGAACACATCCAGAGAGGCCACAGATGCAGAGGAAGGGCGCCTTGCCTACTGATATCCTAGCGTAGGTGGAAAAGAGGTACCTGCCTACTGTCCCAGTGTGTCGAAGGTGTTCACATCAGGGGTTGCCTACTGTGAAGTTATTCCCTGGATGCCCTCGATTTTGTGGCCAAAGACGCAAGGGGCCATTGCTTGTCCATGAGTAAAATGGAAGACTCTGTGGAACTGGCCGGATAGGCTGGACCTCTCCTATTGGCTCAGTGTTTGTGACTCGTCCCCGTCAGAAGTTCCGCCCAGCCTTTCGGTGGTGTCTCCATGGTGATTGGGAAAGAAGCCTTAGCCCCCGCACTCAGCCTTCCTCTAGCCTACCTAGCCTCTTTACCCTCATCTAGACCGCTGTGTGGATGAAAGAAAGGATGTCGGCCAGTGAGCACGTGTCCTGATTTCCTTGGAAGGATTAGGCTCCTTGCCTGGGCAGAAGACAGCCAAGGTCAGCCTGAGCCTAGACACCTAGTGACCTGTGACGCTGCAGCCAGTGATAGATGTTGACTTCCACGCTCAGGTATCCGCAGGTGGCGCAACAGTGTGGTCGGAAGAGAAGTGTAACTAGAGATGACACGCTCACGAGGGCACGGGCCAAAGGTCAGGGAAAATAGCTGAGGTCGTGGAGCTGTAGCGGAGCCAGTCTAGGACCCAGGCCTCCCTGCCGTACGAGGCAAAGAGGTGATCCATATGCCGCCATCCGTAGACTGTGGAGGGCTGGGGCCCTGGATGCCCGGATTTGGGCCTTGTCTACCGAGAAGTGACGCACATGCAGTGTGCCACCGGAGGCTGTGGAGCAGCAGAGGGCAAAATCTTGAAAATGGGGCCTTCCGTTGACTTTGCCTGTGCTCTCCTTTGGCTGAGTGACATCGTGTGTTTCCTAGCAGGTGAAGGCATTCGTGGAGAGAGGCGGTTTCCATGCGTGCAGGCAAAGTGTGTGCTGAGATGATGAGTTGCTGGAGACCAGGGTGGACTCCTCAGACCCAGAATAGGCCTCTGGCAGGTATGTGTCAATGTTTTCTGTCCATGGTACTCAGCCGGCTATTTGCATAGAATGTTATCAGCGGGATTAGTATTCTCCAGAGAGGCTGCCACATGTCAGCAAGCTTCACCTGGCCAGGTCCGCCCGTGATGTAGCTCCCCAATCAATGGCTACTCTCTAGACCTTCCAGATAGACGAGCAGATCTTCTCTGCCCATGGGCAACCAGTAGAGCCAGAGGCCTTCCCCCTTTGCTCTTTTGTCTCTAGGCACTCTGTCAGGCACTCCAAGCTATGAATTGACTCAGGGGGAGAAGGAAAGAGATTTCAGAGAATGAAAACATCCCGAGAGAGACCGAGAGAGGGATGCAAGAGATGCTGAGTGGAGATGCCTTGCGTACTGATATCCTCAGGAAAGTGGGAAAGAGGTATCTGGACTGCTCTGCCACTGCCCTGAAGCAGTCCGCACCAGGGGCTCCCTTGTGCCTGCGTAGCCTTTCCCAGGGTGTGCTCCAACGCTGTGGCCACTAGGTGTCATAGGTCACAGTGGAGGGCCCTGTGTCATCTGCCTGGCGGGCCGGATCTCTGCCATTGGCTGAGTCTTGTCACCAGGCCCATCACAAGCTCCACCCACTCTTGCGGTGGGGGGACTGTCTCTATGGTGATGGCAAAGAATCCTCAGCCCCGCCCACCTGGCCTTGACTTCACCTACCTGGCCCGCTGACCCTCACTCAGACCTCTGTGTTGATAAAAATGAATGTCCACCAGTGCCTAGGTGTCAGCATCTGGGATAAAGGATTGGGGACCTTGCCTGGGGCAGAAGGCAGCCTAGGTCAGCGGGTACCTGGAAGTCTAGTGACTTGGGACACTGCTGCCAGTGACAAATGGTGACTCCCACACTCACATATCCCCTGGTGGCAGAATGATAGTGGTGGGTGGGGAAACATGGCTCCGGAGCACACGTTCAATGGGGCACCAGCCAAAGCAAAGGCCAGGGCCAGCAGTGGACGTCGTGGAGCTGAATGGCGAGCCAGTGAAGGGCCCAAGGGTCCCTCCTGTATGTGGCAAACAGGTCATCCGTGTCCCCATGTCCATAAACCATTGGTCTGCTGGGGCCCAGGCTGCCAGGATTTCGGCCTTGCCTTCGGAGCCCGGCCACATACGCGGCCTTGCACTGGAGGCGGGGACATGTAGACAGCAAAAATGTGGAGAATGGCAGTGTTTCCTCGATTTCCCTGGCATTGGCCTTTTTGAGCAGCTTGCTTTTTTTCCTGGTGGGATAGGGTCCTGACGGAGAAAGGCAGGATTCTGTGTGCAGGAAGAGTGTGTGCTGAGAGGGTGACGACGTTGAGACCATGTTGGGATCTTTAGTCCCAGGAAAGGTCCCTGGTGGGTGTGGGTCAATGTTCTCTACCCATCCCCCTTGGCGGGCAGAGGTTTTTGCCATACAAAGCAGCAGCGGAATTATTCGTGGCCAGAGAGGTTGCATCTGCCCACAAGCTCCACCTGGCCAGGGTCCGCCCCTACTGTATTGCGCATGTCAATCAACAGAAGCTAAGACCTTCCAGAGAGACTACCTGCTGTTCTCTACCCACTGGGAAGCGGTCCAGCCAGAAGCCTCCCCCGTTTCATCTCCAGGCTCTCTCTCAGGCCCCTCATACTTGTGATGTGTCTCAGGGGTAGAATGAAGAGATTCCTCTGAATGAACACATCCAGAGAGGCCACAGATGCAGAGGAAGGGCGCCTTGCCTACTGATATCCTAGCGTAGGTGGAAAAGAGGTACCTGCCTACTGTCCCAGTGTGTCGAAGGTGTTCACATCAGGGGTTGCCTACTGTGAAGTTATTCCCTGGATGCCCTCGATTTTGTGGCCAAAGACGCAAGGGGCCATTGCTTGTCCATGAGTAAAATGGAAGACTCTGTGGAACTGGCCGGATAGGCTGGACCTCTCCTATTGGCTCAGTGTTTGTGACTCGTCCCCGTCAGAAGTTCCGCCCAGCCTTTCGGTGGTGTCTCCATGGTGATTGGGAAAGAAGCCTTAGCCCCCGCACTCAGCCTTCCTCTAGCCTACCTAGCCTCTTTACCCTCATCTAGACCGCTGTGTGGATGAAAGAAAGGATGTCGGCCAGTGAGCACGTGTCCTGATTTCCTTGGAAGGATTAGGCTCCTTGCCTGGGCAGAAGACAGCCAAGGTCAGCCTGAGCCTAGACACCTAGTGACCTGTGACGCTGCAGCCAGTGATAGATGTTGACTTCCACGCTCAGGTATCCGCAGGTGGCGCAACAGTGTGGTCGGAAGAGAAGTGTAACTAGAGATGACACGCTCACGAGGGCACGGGCCAAAGGTCAGGGAAAATAGCTGAGGTCGTGGAGCTGTAGCGGAGCCAGTCTAGGACCCAGGCCTCCCTGCCGTACGAGGCAAAGAGGTGATCCATATGCCGCCATCCGTAGACTGTGGAGGGCTGGGGCCCTGGATGCCCGGATTTGGGCCTTGTCTACCGAGAAGTGACGCACATGCAGTGTGCCACCGGAGGCTGTGGAGCAGCAGAGGGCAAAATCTTGAAAATGGGGCCTTCCGTTGACTTTGCCTGTGCTCTCCTTTGGCTGAGTGACATCGTGTGTTTCCTAGCAGGTGAAGGCATTCGTGGAGAGAGGCGGTTTCCATGCGTGCAGGCAAAGTGTGTGCTGAGATGATGAGTTGCTGGAGACCAGGGTGGACTCCTCAGACCCAGAATAGGCCTCTGGCAGGTATGTGTCAATGTTTTCTGTCCATGGTACTCAGCCGGCTATTTGCATAGAATGTTATCAGCGGGATTAGTATTCTCCAGAGAGGCTGCCACATGTCAGCAAGCTTCACCTGGCCAGGTCCGCCCGTGATGTAGCTCCCCAATCAATGGCTACTCTCTAGACCTTCCAGATAGACGAGCAGATCTTCTCTGCCCATGGGCAACCAGTAGAGCCAGAGGCCTTCCCCCTTTGCTCTTTTGTCTCTAGGCACTCTGTCAGGCACTCCAAGCTATGAATTGACTCAGGGGGAGAAGGAAAGAGATTTCAGAGAATGAAAACATCCCGAGAGAGACCGAGAGAGGGATGCAAGAGATGCTGAGTGGAGATGCCTTGCGTACTGATATCCTCAGGAAAGTGGGAAAGAGGTATCTGGACTGCTCTGCCACTGCCCTGAAGCAGTCCGCACCAGGGGCTCCCTTGTGCCTGCGTAGCCTTTCCCAGGGTGTGCTCCAACGCTGTGGCCACTAGGTGTCATAGGTCACAGTGGAGGGCCCTGTGTCATCTGCCTGGCGGGCCGGATCTCTGCCATTGGCTGAGTCTTGTCACCAGGCCCATCACAAGCTCCACCCACTCTTGCGGTGGGGGGACTGTCTCTATGGTGATGGCAAAGAATCCTCAGCCCCGCCCACCTGGCCTTGACTTCACCTACCTGGCCCGCTGACCCTCACTCAGACCTCTGTGTTGATAAAAATGAATGTCCACCAGTGCCTAGGTGTCAGCATCTGGGATAAAGGATTGGGGACCTTGCCTGGGGCAGAAGGCAGCCTAGGTCAGCGGGTACCTGGAAGTCTAGTGACTTGGGACACTGCTGCCAGTGACAAATGGTGACTCCCACACTCACATATCCCCTGGTGGCAGAATGATAGTGGTGGGTGGAGAAACATGGCTCCGGAGCACACGTTCAATGGGGCACCAGCCAAAGCAAAGGCCAGGGCCAGCAGTGGACGTCGTGGAGCTGAATGGCGAGCCAGTGAAGGGCCCAAGGATCCCTCCTGTATGTGGCAAACAGGTCATCCGTGTCCCCATGTCCATAAACCATTGGTCTGCTGGGGCCCAGGCTGCCAGGATTTCGGCCTTGCCTTCGGAGCCCGGCCACATACGCGGCCTTGCACTGGAGGCGGGGACATGTAGACAGCAAAAATGTGGAGAATGGCAGTGTTTCCTCGATTTCCCTGGCATTGGCCTTTTTGAGCAGCTTGCTTTTATTCCTGGTGGGATAGGGTCCTGACGGAGAAAGGCAGGATTCTGTGTGCAGGAAGGGTGTGTGCTGAGAGGGTGACGACGTTGAGACCATGTTGGGATCTTTAGTCCCAGGAAAGGTCCCTGGTGGGTGTGGGTCAATGTTCTCTACCCATCCCCCTTGGCGGGCAGAGGTTTTTGCCATACAAAGCAGCAGCGGAATTATTCGTGGCCAGAGAGGTTGCATCTGCCCACAAGCTCCACCTGGCCAGGGTCCGCCCCTACTGTATTGCGCATGTCAATCAACAGAAGCTAAGACCTTCCAGAGAGACTACCTGCTGTTCTCTACCCACTGGGAAGCGGTCCAGCCAGAAGCCTCCCCCGTTTCATCTCCAGGCTCTCTCTCAGGCCCCTCATACTTGTGATGTGTCTCAGGGGTAGAATGAAGAGATTCCTCTGAATGAACACATCCAGAGAGGCCACAGATGCAGAGGAAGGGCGCCTTGCCTACTGATATCCTAGCGTAGGTGGAAAAGAGGTACCTGCCTACTGTCCCAGTGTGTCGAAGGTGTTCACATCAGGGGTTGCCTACTGTGAAGTTATTCCCTGGGTGCCCTCGATTTTGTGGCCAAAGACGCAAGGGGCCATTGCTTGTCCATGAGTAAAATGGAGGACTCTGTGGAACTGGCCGGATAGGCTGGACCTCTCCTATTGGCTCAGTGTTTGTGACTCGTCCCCGTCAGAAGTTCCGCCCAGCCTTTCGGTGGTGTCTCCATGGTGATTGGGAAAGAAGCCTTAGCCCCCGCACTCAGCCTTCCTCTAGCCTACCTAGCCTCTTTACCCTCATCTAGACCGCTGTGTGGATGAAAGAAAGGATGTCGGCCAGTGAGCACGTGTCCTGATTTCCTTGGAAGGATTAGGCTCCTTGCCTGGGCAGAAGACAGCCAAGGTCAGCCTGAGCCTAGACACCTAGTGACCTGTGACGCTGCAGCCAGTGATAGATGTTGACTTCCACGCTCAGGTATCCGCAGGTGGCGCAACAGTGTGGTCGGAAGAGAAGTGTAACTAGAGATGACACGCTCACGAGGGCACGGGCCAAAGGTCAGGGAAAATAGCTGAGGTCGTGGAGCTGTAGCGGAGCCAGTCTAGGACCCAGGCCTCCCTGCCGTACGAGGCAAAGAGGTGATCCATATGCCGCCATCCGTAGACTGTGGAGGGCTGGGGCCCTGGATGCCCGAATTTGGGCCTTGTCTACCGATAAGTGACGCACATGCAGTGTGCCACCGGAGGCTGTGGAGCAGCAGAGGGCAAAATCTTGAAAATGGGGCCTTCCGTTGACTTTGCCTGTGCTCTCCTTTGGCTGAGTGACATCGTGTGTTTCCTAGCAGGTGAAGGCATTCGTGGAGAGAGGCGGTTTCCATGCGTGCAGGCAAAGTGTGTGCTGAGATGATGAGTTGCTGGAGACCAGGGTGGACTCCTCAGACCCAGAATAGGCCTCTGGCAGGTATGTGTCATTGTTTTCTGTCCATGGTACTCAGCCGGCTATTTGCATAGAATGTTATCAGCGGGATTAGTATTCTCCAGAGAGGCTGCCACATGTCAGCAAGCTTCACCTGGCCAGGTCCGCCCGTGATGTAGCTCCCCAATCAATGGCTACTCTCTAGACCTTCCAGATAGACGAGCAGATCTTCTCTGCCCATGGGCAACCAGTAGAGCCAGAGGCCTTCCCCCTTTGCTCTTTTGTCTCTAGGCACTCTGTCAGGCACTCCAAGCTATGAATTGACTCAGGGGGAGAAGGAAAGAGATTTCAGAGAATGAAAACATCCCGAGAGAGACCGAGAGAGGGATGCAAGAGATGCTGAGTGGAGATGCCTTGCGTACTGATATCCTCAGGAAAGTGGGAAAGAGGTATCTGGACTGCTCTGCCACTGCCCTGAAGCAGTCCGCACCAGGGGCTCCCTTGTGCCTGCGTAGCCTTTCCCAGGGTGTGCTCCAACGCTGTGGCCACTAGGTGTCATAGGTCACAGTGGAGGGCCCTGTGTCATCTGCCTGGCGGGCCGGATCTCTGCCATTGGCTGAGTCTTGTCACCAGGCCCATCACAAGCTCCACCCACTCTTGCGGTGGGGGGACTGTCTCTATGGTGATGGCAAAGAATCCTCAGCCCCGCCCACCTGGCCTTGACTTCACCTACCTGGCCCGCTGACCCTCACTCAGACCTCTGTGTTGATAAAAATGAATGTCCACCAGAGCCTAGGTGTCAGCATCTGGGATAAAGGATTGGGGACCTTGCCTGGGGCAGAAGGCAGCCTAGGTCAGCGGGTACCTGGAAGTCTAGTGACTTGGGACACTGCTGCCAGTGACAAATGGTGACTCCCACACTCACATATCCCCTGGTGGCAGAATGATAGTGGTGGGTGGAGAAACATGGCTCCGGAGCACACGTTCAATGGGGCACCAGCCAAAGCAAAGGCCAGGGCCAGCAGTGGACGTCGTGGAGCTGAATGGCGAGCCAGTGAAGGGCCCAAGGATCCCTCCTGTATGTGGCAAACAGGTCATCCGTGTCCCCATGTCCATAAACCATTGGTCTGCTGGGGCCCAGGCTGCCAGGATTTCGGCCTTGCCTTCGGAGCCCGGCCACATACGCGGCCTTGCACTGGAGGCGGGGACATGTAGACAGCAAAAATGTGGAGAATGGCAGTGTTTCCTCGATTTCCCTGGCATTGGCCTTTTTGAGCAGCTTGCTTTTTTTCCTGGTGGGATAGGGTCCTGACGGAGAAAGGCAGGATTCTGTGTGCAGGAAGGGTGTGTGCTGAGAGGGTGACGACGTTGAGACCATGTTGGGATCTTTAGTCCCAGGAAAGGTCCCTGGTGGGTGTGGGTCAATGTTCTCTACCCATCCCCCTTGGCGGGCAGAGGTTTTTGCCATACAAAGCAGCAGCGGAATTATTCGTGGCCAGAGAGGTTGCATCTGCCCACAAGCTCCACCTGGCCAGGGTCCGCCCCTACTGTATTGCGCATGTCAATCAACAGAAGCTAAGACCTTCCAGAGAGACTACCTGCTGTTCTCTACCCACTGGGAAGCGGTCCAGCCAGAAGCCTCCCCCGTTTCATCTCCAGGCTCTCTCTCAGGCCCCTCATACTTGTGATGTGTCTCAGGGGTAGAATGAAGAGATTCCTCTGAATGAACACATCCAGAGAGGCCACAGATGCAGAGGAAGGGCGCCTTGCCTACTGATATCCTAGCGTAGGTGGAAAAGAGGTACCTGCCTACTGTCCCAGTGTGTCGAAGGTGTTCACATCAGGGGTTGCCTACTGTGAAGTTATTCCCTGGGTGCCCTCGATTTTGTGGCCAAAGACGCAAGGGGCCATTGCTTGTCCATGAGTAAAATGGAGGACTCTGTGGAACTGGCCGGATAGGCTGGACCTCTCCTATTGGCTCAGTGTTTGTGACTCGTCCCCGTCAGAAGTTCCGCCCAGCCTTTCGGTGGTGTCTCCATGGTGATTGGGAAAGAAGCCTTAGCCCCCGCACTCAGCCTTCCTCTAGCCTACCTAGCCTCTTTACCCTCATCTAGACCGCTGTGTGGATGAAAGAAAGGATGTCGGCCAGTGAGCACGTGTCCTGATTTCCTTGGAAGGATTAGGCTCCTTGCCTGGGCAGAAGACAGCCAAGGTCAGCCTGAGCCTAGACACCTAGTGACCTGTGACGCTGCAGCCAGTGATAGATGTTGACTTCCACGCTCAGGTATCCGCAGGTGGCGCGACAGTGTGGTCGGAAGAGAAGTGTAACTAGAGATGACACGCTCACGAGGGCACGGGCCAAAGGTCAGGGAAAATAGCTGAGGTCGTGGAGCTGTAGCGGAGCCAGTCTAGGACCCAGGCCTCCCTGCCGTACGAGGCAAAGAGGTGATCCATATGCCGCCATCCGTAGACTGTGGAGGGCTGGGGCCCTGGATGCCCGGATTTGGGCCTTGTCTACCGAGAAGTGACGCACATGCAGTGTGCCACCGGAGGCTGTGGAGCAGCAGAGGGCAAAATCTTGAAAATGGGGCCTTCCGTTGACTTTGCCTGTGCTCTCCTTTGGCTGAGTGACATCGTGTGTTTCCTAGCAGGTGAAGGCATTCGTGGAGAGAGGCGGTTTCCATGCGTGCAGGCAAAGTGTGTGCTGAGATGATGAGTTGCTGGAGACCAGGGTGGACTCCTCAGACCCAGAATAGGCCTCTGGCAGGTATGTGTCATTGTTTTCTGTCCATGGTACTCAGCCGGCTATTTGCATAGAATGTTATCAGCGGGATTAGTATTCTCCAGAGAGGCTGCCACATGTCAGCAAGCTTCACCTGGCCAGGTCCGCCCGTGATGTAGCTCCCCAATCAATGGCTACTCTCTAGACCTTCCAGATAGACGAGCAGATCTTCTCTGCCCATGGGCAACCAGTAGAGCCAGAGGCCTTCCCCCTTTGCTCTTTTGTCTCTAGGCACTCTGTCAGGCACTCCAAGCTATGAATTGACTCAGGGGGAGAAGGAAAGAGATTTCAGAGAATGAAAACATCCCGAGAGAGACCGAGAGAGGGATGCAAGAGATGCTGAGTGGAGATGCCTTGCGTACTGATATCCTCAGGAAAGTGGGAAAGAGGTATCTGGACTGCTCTGCCACTGCCCTGAAGCAGTCCGCACCAGGGGCTCCCTTGTGCCTGCGTAGCCTTTCCCAGGGTGTGCTCCAACGCTGTGGCCACTAGGTGTCATAGGTCACAGTGGAGGGCCCTGTGTCATCTGCCTGGCGGGCCGGATCTCTGCCATTGGCTGAGTCTTGTCACCAGGCCCATCACAAGCTCCACCCACTCTTGCGGTGGGGGGACTGTCTCTATGGTGATGGCAAAGAATCCTCAGCCCCGCCCACCTGGCCTTGACTTCACCTACCTGGCCCGCTGACCCTCACTCAGACCTCTGTGTTGATAAAAATGAATGTCCACCAGTGCCTAGGTGTCAGCATCTGGGATAAAGGATTGGGGACCTTGCCTGGGGCAGAAGGCAGCCTAGGTCAGCGGGTACCTGGAAGTCTAGTGACTTGGGACACTGCTGCCAGTGACAAATGGTGACTCCCACACTCACATATCCCCTGGTGGCAGAATGATAGTGGTGGGTGGGGAAACATGGCTCCGGAGCACACGTTCAATGGGGCACCAGCCAAAGCAAAGGCCAGGGCCAGCAGTGGACGTCGTGGAGCTGAATGGCGAGCCAGTGAAGGGCCCAAGGGTCCCTCCTGTATGTGGCAAACAGGTCATCCGTGTCCCCATGTCCATAAACCATTGGTCTGCTGGGGCCCAGGCTGCCAGGATTTCGGCCTTGCCTTCGGAGCCCGGCCACATACGCGGCCTTGCACTGGAGGCGGGGACATGTAGACAGCAAAAATGTGGAGAATGGCAGTGTTTCCTCGATTTCCCTGGCATTGGCCTTTTTGAGCAGCTTGCTTTTTTTCCTGGTGGGATAGGGTCCTGACGGAGAAAGGCAGGATTCTGTGTGCAGGAAGAGTGTGTGCTGAGAGGGTGACGACGTTGAGACCATGTTGGGATCTTTAGTCCCAGGAAAGGTCCCTGGTGGGTGTGGGTCAATGTTCTCTACCCATCCCCCTTGGCGGGCAGAGGTTTTTGCCATACAAAGCAGCAGCGGAATTATTCGTGGCCAGAGAGGTTGCATCTGCCCACAAGCTCCACCTGGCCAGGGTCCGCCCCTACTGTATTGCGCATGTCAATCAACAGAAGCTAAGACCTTCCAGAGAGACTACCTGCTGTTCTCTACCCACTGGGAAGCGGTCCAGCCAGAAGCCTCCCCCGTTTCATCTCCAGGCTCTCTCTCAGGCCCCTCATACTTGTGATGTGTCTCAGGGGTAGAATGAAGAGATTCCTCTGAATGAACACATCCAGAGAGGCCACAGATGCAGAGGAAGGGCGCCTTGCCTACTGATATCCTAGCGTAGGTGGAAAAGAGGTACCTGCCTACTGTCCCAGTGTGTCGAAGGTGTTCACATCAGGGGTTGCCTACTGTGAAGTTATTCCCTGGATGCCCTCGATTTTGTGGCCAAAGACGCAAGGGGCCATTGCTTGTCCATGAGTAAAATGGAAGACTCTGTGGAACTGGCCGGATAGGCTGGACCTCTCCTATTGGCTCAGTGTTTGTGACTCGTCCCCGTCAGAAGTTCCGCCCAGCCTTTCGGTGGTGTCTCCATGGTGATTGGGAAAGAAGCCTTAGCCCCCGCACTCAGCCTTCCTCTAGCCTACCTAGCCTCTTTACCCTCATCTAGACCGCTGTGTGGATGAAAGAAAGGATGTCGGCCAGTGAGCACGTGTCCTGATTTCCTTGGAAGGATTAGGCTCCTTGCCTGGGCAGAAGACAGCCAAGGTCAGCCTGAGCCTAGACACCTAGTGACCTGTGACGCTGCAGCCAGTGATAGATGTTGACTTCCACGCTCAGGTATCCGCAGGTGGCGCGACAGTGTGGTCGGAAGAGAAGTGTAACTAGAGATGACACGCTCACGAGGGCACGGGCCAAAGGTCAGGGAAAATAGCTGAGGTCGTGGAGCTGTAGCGGAGCCAGTCTAGGACCCAGGCCTCCCTGCCGTACGAGGCAAAGAGGTGATCCATATGCCGCCATCCGTAGACTGTGGAGGGCTGGGGCCCTGGATGCCCGGATTTGGGCCTTGTCTACCGAGAAGTGACGCACATGCAGTGTGCCACCGGAGGCTGTGGAGCAGCAGAGGGCAAAATCTTGAAAATGGGGCCTTCCGTTGACTTTGCCTGTGCTCTCCTTTGGCTGAGTGACATCGTGTGTTTCCTAGCAGGTGAAGGCATTCGTGGAGAGAGGCGGTTTCCATGCGTGCAGGCAAAGTGTGTGCTGAGATGATGAGTTGCTGGAGACCAGGGTGGACTCCTCAGACCCAGAATAGGCCTCTGGCAGGTATGTGTCAATGTTTTCTGTCCATGGTACTCAGCCGGCTATTTGCATAGAATGTTATCAGCGGGATTAGTATTCTCCAGAGAGGCTGCCACATGTCAGCAAGCTTCACCTGGCCAGGTCCGCCCGTGATGTAGCTCCCCAATCAATGGCTACTCTCTAGACCTTCCAGATAGACGAGCAGATCTTCTCTGCCCATGGGCAACCAGTAGAGCCAGAGGCCTTCCCCCTTTGCTCTTTTGTCTCTAGGCACTCTGTCAGGCACTCCAAGCTATGAATTGACTCAGGGGGAGAAGGAAAGAGATTTCAGAGAATGAAAACATCCCGAGAGAGACCGAGAGAGGGATGCAAGAGATGCTGAGTGGAGATGCCTTGTGTACTGATATCCTCAGGAAAGTGGGAAAGAGGTATCTGGACTGCTCTGCCACTGCCCTGAAGCAGTCCGCACCAGGGGCTCCCTTGTGCCTGCGTAGCCTTTCCCAGGGTGTGCTCCAACGCTGTGGCCACTAGGTGTCATAGGTCACAGTGGAGGGCCCTGTGTCATCTGCCTGGCGGGCCGGATCTCTGCCATTGGCTGAGTCTTGTCACCAGGCCCATCACAAGCTCCACCCACTCTTGCGGTGGGGGGACTGTCTCTATGGTGATGGCAAAGAATCCTCAGCCCCGCCCACCTGGCCTTGACTTCACCTACCTGGCCCGCTGACCCTCACTCAGACCTCTGTGTTGATAAAAATGAATGTCCACCAGTGCCTAGGTGTCAGCATCTGGGATAAAGGATTGGGGACCTTGCCTGGGGCAGAAGGCAGCCTAGGTCAGCGGGTACCTGGAAGTCTAGTGACTTGGGACACTGCTGCCAGTGACAAATGGTGACTCCCACACTCACATATCCCCTGGTGGCAGAATGATAGTGGTGGGTGGAGAAACATGGCTCCGGAGCACACGTTCAATGGGGCACCAGCCAAAGCAAAGGCCAGGGCCAGCAGTGGACGTCGTGGAGCTGAATGGCGAGCCAGTGAAGGGCCCAAGGATCCCTCCTGTATGTGGCAAACAGGTCATCCGTGTCCCCATGTCCATAAACCATTGGTCTGCTGGGGCCCAGGCTGCCAGGATTTCGGCCTTGCCTTCGGAGCCCGGCCACATACGCGGCCTTGCACTGGAGGCGGGGACATGTAGACAGCAAAAATGTGGAGAATGGCAGTGTTTCCTCGATTTCCCTGGCATTGGCCTTTTTGAGCAGCTTGCTTTTATTCCTGGTGGGATAGGGTCCTGACGGAGAAAGGCAGGATTCTGTGTGCAGGAAGGGTGTGTGCTGAGAGGGTGACGACGTTGAGACCATGTTGGGATCTTTAGTCCCAGGAAAGGTCCCTGGTGGGTGTGGGTCAATGTTCTCTACCCATCCCCCTTGGCGGGCAGAGGTTTTTGCCATACAAAGCAGCAGCGGAATTATTCGTGGCCAGAGAGGTTGCATCTGCCCACAAGCTCCACCTGGCCAGGGTCCGCCCCTACTGTATTGCGCATGTCAATCAACAGAAGCTAAGACCTTCCAGAGAGACTACCTGCTGTTCTCTACCCACTGGGAAGCGGTCCAGCCAGAAGCCTCCCCCGTTTCATCTCCAGGCTCTCTCTCAGGCCCCTCATACTTGTGATGTGTCTCAGGGGTAGAATGAAGAGATTCCTCTGAATGAACACATCCAGAGAGGCCACAGATGCAGAGGAAGGGCGCCTTGCCTACTGATATCCTAGCGTAGGTGGAAAAGAGGTACCTGCCTACTGTCCCAGTGTGTCGAAGGTGTTCACATCAGGGGTTGCCTACTGTGAAGTTATTCCCTGGGTGCCCTCGATTTTGTGGCCAAAGACGCAAGGGGCCATTGCTTGTCCATGAGTAAAATGGAGGACTCTGTGGAACTGGCCGGATAGGCTGGACCTCTCCTATTGGCTCAGTGTTTGTGACTCGTCCCCGTCAGAAGTTCCGCCCAGCCTTTCGGTGGTGTCTCCATGGTGATTGGGAAAGAAGCCTTAGCCCCCGCACTCAGCCTTCCTCTAGCCTACCTAGCCTCTTTACCCTCATCTAGACCGCTGTGTGGATGAAAGAAAGGATGTCGGCCAGTGAGCACGTGTCCTGATTTCCTTGGAAGGATTAGGCTCCTTGCCTGGGCAGAAGACAGCCAAGGTCAGCCTGAGCCTAGACACCTAGTGACCTGTGACGCTGCAGCCAGTGATAGATGTTGACTTCCACGCTCAGGTATCCGCAGGTGGCGCGACAGTGTGGTCGGAAGAGAAGTGTAACTAGAGATGACACGCTCACGAGGGCACGGGCCAAAGGTCAGGGAAAATAGCTGAGGTCGTGGAGCTGTAGCGGAGCCAGTCTAGGACCCAGGCCTCCCTGCCGTACGAGGCAAAGAGGTGATCCATATGCCGCCATCCGTAGACTGTGGAGGGCTGGGGCCCTGGATGCCCGGATTTGGGCCTTGTCTACCGAGAAGTGACGCACATGCAGTGTGCCACCGGAGGCTGTGGAGCAGCAGAGGGCAAAATCTTGAAAATGGGGCCTTCCGTTGACTTTGCCTGTGCTCTCCTTTGGCTGAGTGACATCGTGTGTTTCCTAGCAGGTGAAGGCATTCGTGGAGAGAGGCGGTTTCCATGCGTGCAGGCAAAGTGTGTGCTGAGATGATGAGTTGCTGGAGACCAGGGTGGACTCCTCAGACCCAGAATAGGCCTCTGGCAGGTATGTGTCATTGTTTTCTGTCCATGGTACTCAGCCGGCTATTTGCATAGAATGTTATCAGCGGGATTAGTATTCTCCAGAGAGGCTGCCACATGTCAGCAAGCTTCACCTGGCCAGGTCCGCCCGTGATGTAGCTCCCCAATCAATGGCTACTCTCTAGACCTTCCAGATAGACGAGCAGATCTTCTCTGCCCATGGGCAACCAGTAGAGCCAGAGGCCTTCCCCCTTTGCTCTTTTGTCTCTAGGCACTCTGTCAGGCACTCCAAGCTATGAATTGACTCAGGGGGAGAAGGAAAGAGATTTCAGAGAATGAAAACATCCCGAGAGAGACCGAGAGAGGGATGCAAGAGATGCTGAGTGGAGATGCCTTGCGTACTGATATCCTCAGGAAAGTGGGAAAGAGGTATCTGGACTGCTCTGCCACTGCCCTGAAGCAGTCCGCACCAGGGGCTCCCTTGTGCCTGCGTAGCCTTTCCCAGGGTGTGCTCCAACGCTGTGGCCACTAGGTGTCATAGGTCACAGTGGAGGGCCCTGTGTCATCTGCCTGGCGGGCCGGATCTCTGCCATTGGCTGAGTCTTGTCACCAGGCCCATCACAAGCTCCACCCACTCTTGCGGTGGGGGGACTGTCTCTATGGTGATGGCAAAGAATCCTCAGCCCCGCCCACCTGGCCTTGACTTCACCTACCTGGCCCGCTGACCCTCACTCAGACCTCTGTGTTGATAAAAATGAATGTCCACCAGTGCCTAGGTGTCAGCATCTGGGATAAAGGATTGGGGACCTTGCCTGGGGCAGAAGGCAGCCTAGGTCAGCGGGTACCTGGAAGTCTAGTGACTTGGGACACTGCTGCCAGTGACAAATGGTGACTCCCACACTCACATATCCCCTGGTGGCAGAATGATAGTGGTGGGTGGAGAAACATGGCTCCGGAGCACACGTTCAATGGGGCACCAGCCAAAGCAAAGGCCAGGGCCAGCAGTGGACGTCGTGGAGCTGAATGGCGAGCCAGTGAAGGGCCCAAGGGTCCCTCCTGTATGTGGCAAACAGGTCATCCGTGTCCCCATGTCCATAAACCATTGGTCTGCTGGGGCCCAGGCTGCCAGGATTTCGGCCTTGCCTTCGGAGCCCGGCCACATACGCGGCCTTGCACTGGAGGCGGGGACATGTAGACAGCAAAAATGTGGAGAATGGCAGTGTTTCCTCGATTTCCCTGGCATTGGCCTTTTTGAGCAGCTTGCTTTTTTTCCTGGTGGGATAGGGTCCTGACGGAGAAAGGCAGGATTCTGTGTGCAGGAAGGGTGTGTGCTGAGAGGGTGACGACGTTGAGACCATGTTGGGATCTTTAGTCCCAGGAAAGGTCCCTGGTGGGTGTGGGTCAATGTTCTCTACCCATCCCCCTTGGCGGGCAGAGGTTTTTGCCATACAAAGCAGCAGCGGAATTATTCGTGGCCAGAGAGGTTGCATCTGCCCACAAGCTCCACCTGGCCAGGGTCCGCCCCTACTGTATTGCGCATGTCAATCAACAGAAGCTAAGACCTTCCAGAGAGACTACCTGCTGTTCTCTACCCACTGGGAAGCGGTCCAGCCAGAAGCCTCCCCCGTTTCATCTCCAGGCTCTCTCTCAGGCCCCTCATACTTGTGATGTGTCTCAGGGGTAGAATGAAGAGATTCCTCTGAATGAACACATCCAGAGAGGCCACAGATGCAGAGGAAGGGCGCCTTGCCTACTGATATCCTAGCGTAGGTGGAAAAGAGGTACCTGCCTACTGTCCCAGTGTGTCGAAGGTGTTCACATCAGGGGTTGCCTACTGTGAAGTTATTCCCTGGGTGCCCTCGATTTTGTGGCCAAAGACGCAAGGGGCCATTGCTTGTCCATGAGTAAAATGGAGGACTCTGTGGAACTGGCCGGATAGGCTGGACCTCTCCTATTGGCTCAGTGTTTGTGACTCGTCCCCGTCAGAAGTTCCGCCCAGCCTTTCGGTGGTGTCTCCATGGTGATTGGGAAAGAAGCCTTAGCCCCCGCACTCAGCCTTCCTCTAGCCTACCTAGCCTCTTTACCCTCATCTAGACCGCTGTGTGGATGAAAGAAAGGATGTCGGCCAGTGAGCACGTGTCCTGATTTCCTTGGAAGGATTAGGCTCCTTGCCTGGGCAGAAGACAGCCAAGGTCAGCCTGAGCCTAGACACCTAGTGACCTGTGACGCTGCAGCCAGTGATAGATGTTGACTTCCACGCTCAGGTATCCGCAGGTGGCGCGACAGTGTGGTCGGAAGAGAAGTGTAACTAGAGATGACACGCTCACGAGGGCACGGGCCAAAGGTCAGGGAAAATAGCTGAGGTCGTGGAGCTGTAGCAGAGCCAGTCTAGGACCCAGGCCTCCCTGCCGTACGAGGCAAAGAGGTGATCCATATGCCGCCATCCGTAGACTGTGGAGGGCTGGCGCCCTGGATGCCCGGATTTGGGCCTTGTCTACCGAGAAGTGACGCACATGCAGTGTGCCACCGGAGGCTGTGGAGCAGCAGAGGGCAAAATCTTGAAAATGGGGCCTTCCGTTGACTTTGCCTGTGCTCTCCTTTGGCTGAGTGACATCGTGTGTTTCCTAGCAGGTGAAGGCATTCGTGGAGAGAGGCGGTTTCCATGCGTGCAGGCAAAGTGTGTGCTGAGATGATGAGTTGCTGGAGACCAGGGTGGACTCCTCAGACCCAGAATAGGCCTCTGGCAGGTATGTGTCAATGTTTTCTGTCCATGGTACTCAGCCGGCTATTTGCATAGAATGTTATCAGCGGGATTAGTATTCTCCAGAGAGGCTGCCACATGTCAGCAAGCTTCACCTGGCCAGGTCCGCCCGTGATGTAGCTCCCCAATCAATGGCTACTCTCTAGACCTTCCAGATAGACGAGCAGATCTTCTCTGCCCATGGGCAACCAGTAGAGCCAGAGGCCTTCCCCCTTTGCTCTTTTGTCTCTAGGCACTCTGTCAGGCACTCCAAGCTATGAATTGACTCAGGGGGAGAAGGAAAGAGATTTCAGAGAATGAAAACATCCCGAGAGAGACCGAGAGAGGGATGCAAGAGATGCTGAGTGGAGATGCCTTGCGTACTGATATCCTCAGGAAAGTGGGAAAGAGGTATCTGGACTGCTCTGCCACTGCCCTGAAGCAGTCCGCACCAGGGGCTCCCTTGTGCCTGCGTAGCCTTTCCCAGGGTGTGCTCCAACGCTGTGGCCACTAGGTGTCATAGGTCACAGTGGAGGGCCCTGTGTCATCTGCCTGGCGGGCCGGATCTCTGCCATTGGCTGAGTCTTGTCACCAGGCCCATCACAAGCTCCACCCACTCTTGCGGTGGGGGGACTGTCTCTATGGTGATGGCAAAGAATCCTGAGCCCCGCCCACCTGGCCTTGACTTCACCTACCTGGCCCGCTGACCCTCACTCAGACCTCTGTGTTGCTCCAAATGAATGTCCGCCACTGCCCGGGTGTCAGCATCTGGGATAAAGAATTCGGGACCTTGCCTGGGGCAGAAGGCAGCCTAGGTCAGCGGGTACCTGGAAGTCTACTGCCTTGTGACACTGCTGCCAGTGACAAATGGTGACTCCCACACTCACATATCCCCTGGTGGCAGAATGATAGTGATGGGCGGAGAAACATGGCTCCGGACCACACGTTCCGTGGGGCACCAGCCAAAACAAAGGCCAGGGCCGGTAGTGGACGTCGTGGAGCTGAATGGCGAGCCAGTGAAGGGCCCAAGGGTCCCTCCTGTATGTGGCCAACAGGTCATCCGTGTCCCCACGTCCATAAAGCATTGGACTCCTGGGGCCCAGGCTGCCGGGATTTCGGCCTTGCCTTCGGAGCCCGGCCACTTACGCAGCCTTGCACCCGAGGCGGGGACACGTAGACAGCAAAAATGTGGAAAATGGCAGTGTTCCCTCGATTTCCCTGGCATCGGCCTTTTTGAGCGGCTTGCTTTTTTTCCTGGTAGGATAGGGCCCTGACGGAGAAAGGCAGGATTATGTGTGCAGGAAGGGTGTGTGCTGAGAGGGTGACGACGTTGAGACCATGTTGGGATCTTTAGTCCCAGGAAAGGCCCCTGGCGGGTGTGGGTCAATGTTCTCTACCCATCCCACTTGGCGGGGGGAGGTTTTCACCATACAAAGCAGCAGCGGAATTATTCGTCGCCGGAGAGGTTGCATCTGCCCACAAGCTCCACCTGGCCGGGGTCCGCCCCTCCCGTATTGCGCATGTCAATCAACAGAAGCTAAGACCTTCCAGAGAGACTACCTGCTATTCTGTCCCCACGGGGAAGCAGTACAGCCAGAAGCCTCCCCCGTTACATCTCTAGGCTCTCTCTCAGGTCCCTCATACCAGTCATGTGTCTCAGGGGTAGAATGAAGAGATTCCTCTGAATGAACACATCCAGAGAGGCCATAGATGCTGAGGAAGGGCGCCTTGCCTGCTGATATCCTAGCGTAAGTGGAAAAGAGGTACCTGCCTGCTGGCCCAGTGTGTCGAACGTGTCCACATCAGGGGTTGCCGACTGTGAAGTTATTCCCTGGGTGCCCCGGATTTTGTGGCCAAAGACGCAAGGGGCCGTTGTCTGTCCATGAGTAAAATGGAGGGGTCTGCGGAACTGGCCGGTTAGGCTGGACCTCTCCTATTGGCTCAGTGTTTGTGACTCGTCCCCGTCAGAAGTTCCGGCCAGCCTTGTCGTGGCTGTCTCCATGGTGATTGGGAAAGGAGCCTTAGGCCCCGCACTCAGCCTTCACCTGGCCTCCGTTGCCTCTTTACCCTCAGGTAGACTGCTGTGTGGATAAAAGAAAGGATGTTGGCCAGTGAGCACGTGTCCTGATTTCCTTGGAAGGATTAGGCTCTTTGCCTGGGCAGAAGACAGCCAAGGTCAGCCTGAGCCTAGACACCTAGTGACCTGTGACACTGCAGCCAGTGATAGATGTTCATTTTCATGCTCAGGTGTCCGCAGGTGGCGGATTCAGAGCGGTCGGAGAAGAATTGTAACTCGGGATCACACACTCACGAGGGCACGGGCCAAAGGTCAGGGAAAATAGCTGAGGTCGTGGAGCTCTAGCGGAGACAGTGTAGGGCCCGGGCCTCCCTCCCGTACGTGGCAAAGAGGTGATCCATATGCCGCCATGCGCAGACTCTGGACGGCTGGGGCCCTGGATGCCCGGATTTGGGCCTTGTCTACCGAGAAGTGACGCACATGCAGTGTGCCACCGGAAGCTGTGGAGCAGCAGAAGGCAAAATCTTGAAAATGGGGGCTTCAGTTGACTTTGCCTGTGCTCTCCTTTGGCTGAGTGACATCGTGTGTTTCCTAGCGAGTGAAGACATTCGTGGAGAGAGGCGGTTTCCATGCGTGCAGGCAAAGTGTGTGCTGAGATGATGAGTTGCTGGAGACCAGGGTGGACTCCTCAGACCCAGAATAGGCCTCTGGCAGGTATGTGTCAAGGTTTTCTGCCCATGGCACTCACCCGGGTATTTGCATAGAATGTTATCAGCAGAATTAGTAGTCTCCAGAGAGGCTGCCACATGTCAGCAAGCTTCACGTGGCCAGGGTCCGCCCGTGATGTTGCTCCCCAATCAATCACTACTCTCTAGACCTTCCAGATAGACTACCAGAACTTCTCTGCCCATGGGCAACCAGTAGAGCCAGAGGCCTTCCCCCTTTGCTCTTTGGTCTCTAGGCCCTCTGTCAGGCACTCCAAGCTGTGAAGTGACTCAGGGGGAGAAGGAAAGAGATTTCAGAGAAGGAACACATCCAGAGAGAGACAGAGAGAGAGAGAGGCAAGAGATGCTGAGTGGGGATGCCTTGCGTACTGATATCCTCAGGAAAGTGGGAAAGAGGTACCTGGCCTGCTCTGCCACTGCCCTGAAGCAGTCCGCACCAGGGGCTCCCTTGTGCCTGCGTAGCCTTTCCCAGGGTGTGCTCCAACCCTGTGGCCACTAGGTGTCATAGGTCAGAATGGAGGGCCCTGTGTCATCTGCCTGGCGGGCTGGACCTCTGCAATTGGCTCAGTCTAGTCACCAGGCCCGGTGTAAGCTCCGCCCACTCTTCCGGTCGGGGAACTCTCTCTATGGTGATGGCAAAGAAGCCTTAATCCCGCCCACCTGGCCTTGACTTCACCTACCCGGCCCGCTGACCCTCGCTCCGACCTCTGTGTTGATAAAAATGAATGTCCGCCAGTGGCCAGGTGTCAGCATGTGGGATAAAGGATTGGGGACCTTGCCTGGGGCAGAAGGCAGCCTAGGTCAGCGGGTACCTGGAAGTCTAGTGACTTGTGACACTGCTGCCAGTGAGAAATGGTGACTCCCACACTCACGTATCCCCTGGTGGCAGAATGATAGTGGCGGGTGGAGAAACATGGCTCCGGAGCACACGTTCAACGGGGCAGCAGCCAAAGCAAAGGCCAGGGCCAGTAGTGGACGTCGTGGAGCTGAATGGCGAGCCAGTGAAGGGCCCAAGGATCCCTCCTGTATGTGGCCAACAGGTCATCCGTGTCCCCACGTCCATAAAGCATTGGACTCCTGGGGCCCAGGCTGCCGGGATTTCGGCCTTGCCTTCGGAGCCCGGCCACTTACGCAGCCTTGCACCCGAGGCGGGGACACGTAGACAGCAAAAATGTGGAAAATGGCAGTGTTCCCTCGATTTCCCTGGCATCGGCCTTTTTGAGCGGCTTGCTTTTTTTCCTGGTAGGATAGGGCCCTGACGGAGAAAGGCAGGATTATGTGTGCAGGAAAGGTGTGTGCTGAGAGGGTGACGACGTTGAGACCGTGTTGGGATCTTTAGTCCCAGGAAAGGCCCCTGGCGGGTGTGGGTCAATGTTCTCTACCCATCCCACTTGGCGGGGGGAGGTTTTCACCATACAAAGCAGCAGCGGAATTATTCGTCGCCGGAGAGGTTGCATCTGCCCACAAGCTCCACCTGGCCGGGGTCCGCCCCTCCCGTATTGCGCATGTCAATCAACAGAAGCTAAGACCTTCCAGAGAGACTACCTGCTATTCTGTCCCCACGGGGAAGCAGTACAGCCAGAAGCCTCCCCCGTTCCATCTCTAGGCTCTCTCTCAGGTCCCTCATACCTGTCATGTGTCTCAGGGGTAGAATGAAGAGATTCCTCTGAATGAACACATCCAGAGAGGCCATAGATGCTGAGGAAGGGCGCCTTGCCTGCTGATATCCTAGCGTAAGTGGAAAAGAGGTACCTGCCTGCTGGCCCAGTGTGTCGAACGTGTCCACATCAGGGGTTGCCGACTGTGAAGTTATTCCCTGGGTGCCCCGGATTTTGTGGCCAAAGACGCAAGGGGCCGTTGTCTGTCCATGAGTAAAATGGAGGGGTCTGCGGAACTGGCCGGTTAGGCTGGACCTCTCCTATTGGCTCAGTGTTTGTGACTCGTCCCCGTCAGAAGTTCCGGCCAGCCTTGCGGTGGCTGTCTCCATGGTGATTGGGAAAGAAGCCTTAGGCCCCGCACTCAGCCTTCACCTGGCCTCCCTGGCCTCTTTACCCTCACGTAGACTGCTGTGTGGATAAAAGAAAGGATGTTGGCCAGTGAGCACGTGTCCTGATTTCCTTGGAAGGATTAGGCTCTTTGCCTGGGCAGAAGACAGCCAAGGTCAGCCTGAGCCTAGACACCTAGTGACCTGTGACACTGCAGCCAGTGATAGATGTTCATTTTCATGCTCAGGTATCCGCAGGTGGCGGATTCAGAGTGGTCGGAGAAGAATTGTAACTCGGGATCACACACTCACGAGGGCACGGGCCAAAGGTCAGGGAAAATAGCTGAGGTCGTGGAGCTCTAGCGGAGACAGTGTAGGGCCCGGGCCTCCCTCCCGTACGTGGCAAAGAGGTGATCCATATGCCGCCATGCGCAGACTCTGGACGGCTGGGGCCCTGGATGCCCGGATCTCGGCCTCGTCTACCGAGAAGTGACGCACATGCAGTGTGCCACCGGAGGCTGTGGAGCAGCAGAAGGCAAAATCTTGAAAATGGGGGCTTCAGTTGACTTTGCCTGTGCTCTCCTTTGGCTGAGTGACATCGTGTGTTTCCTAGCGGGTGAAGGCATTCGTGGAGAGAGGCGGTTTCCACGCGTGCAGGCAAAGTGTGTGCTGAGATGATGAGTTGCTGGAGACCAGGGTGGACTCCTCAGACCCAGAATAGGCCTCTGGCAGGTATGTGTCAAGGTTTTCTGCCCATGGCACTCACCCGGGTATTTGCATAGAATGTTATCAGCAGAATTAGTAGTCTCCAGAGAGGCTGCCACATGTCAGCAAGCTTCACGTGGCCAGGGTCCGCCCGTGATGTTGCTCCCCAATCAATCACTACTCTCTAGACCTTCCAGATAGACTACCAGAACTTCTCTGCCCATGGGCAACCAGTAGAGCCAGAGGCCTTCCCCCTTTGCTCTTTGGTCTCTAGGCCCTCTGTCAGGCACTCCAAGCTGTGAAGTGACTCAGGGGGAGAAGGAAAGAGATTTCAGAGAAGGAACACATCCAGAGAGAGACAGAGAGAGAGAGGCAAGAGATGCTGAGTGGGGATGCCTTGCGTACTGATATCCTCAGGAAAGTGGGAAAGAGGTACCTGGCCTGCTCTGCCACTGCCCTGAAGCAGTCCGCACCAGGGGCTCCCTTGTGCCTGCGTAGCCTTTCCCAGGGTGTGCTCCAACCCTGTGGCCACTCGGTGTCATAGGTCACAATGGAGGGCCCTGTGTCATCTGCCTGGCGGGCTGGACCTCTGCCATTGGCTCAGTCTAGTCACCAGGCCCGGTGTAAGCTCCGCCCACTCTTCCGGTCAGGGAAGTCTCTCTATGGTGATGGCAAAGAAGCCTTAATCCCGCCCACCTGGCCTTGACTTCACCTACCCGGCCCGCTGACCCTCGCTCCGACCTCTGTGTTGATAAAAATGAATGTCCGCCAGTGGCCAGGTGTCAGCATGTGGGATAAAGGATTGGGGACCTTGCCTGGGGCAGAAGGCAGCCTAGGTCAGCGGGTACCTGGAAGTCTAGTGACTTGTGACACTGCTGCCAGTGAGAAATGGTGACTCCCACACTCACGTATCCCCTGGTGGCAGAATGATAGTGGCGGGTGGAGAAACATGGCTCCGGAGCACACGTTCAACGGGGCAGCAGCCAAAGCAAAGGCCAGGGCCAGTAGTGGACGTCGTGGAGCTGAATGGCGAGCCAGTGAAGGGCCCAAGGATCCCTCCGTTATGTGGCCAACAGGTCATCCGTGTCCCCACGTCCATAAAGCATTGGACTCCTGGGGCCCAGGCTGCCGGGATTTCGGCCTTGCCTTCGGAGCCCGGCCACTTACGCAGCCTTGCACCCGAGGCGGGGACACGTAGACAGCAAAAATGTGGAAAATGGCAGTGTTCCCTCGATTTCCCTGGCATCGGCCTTTTTGAGCGGCTTGCTTTTTTTCCTGGTAGGATAGGGCCCTGACGGAGAAAGGCAGGATTATGTGTGCAGGAAAGGTGTGTGCTGAGAGGGTGACGACGTTGAGACCATGTTGAGATCTTTAGTCCCAGGAAAGGCCCCTGGCGGGTGTGGGTCAATGTTCTCTACCCATCCCACTTGGCGGGGGGAGGTTTTCACCATACAAAGCAGCAGCGGAATTATTCGTCGCCGGAGAGGTTGCATCTGCCCACAAGCTCCACCTGGC
Source organism: Loxodonta africana (assembly GCF_030014295.1). NCBI lineage: Eukaryota > Metazoa > Chordata > Mammalia > Proboscidea > Elephantidae > Loxodonta > Loxodonta africana. Next base: position 96,891 of record NW_026975517.1, read on the forward strand.
CGGGGTCCGCCCCTCCCGTATTGCGCATGTCAATCAACAGAAGCTAAGACCTTCCAGAGAGACTACCTGCTATTCTGTCCCCACGGGGAAGCAGTACAGCCAGAAGCCTCCCCCGTTCCATCTCTAGGCTCTCTCTCAGGTCCCTCATACCTGTCATGTGTCTCAGGGGTAGAATGAAGAGATTCCTCTGAATGAACACATCCAGAGAGGCCATAGATGCTGAGGAAGGGCGCCTTGCCTGCTGATATCCTAGCGTAAGTGGAAAAGAGGTACCTGCCTGCTGGCCCAGTGTGTCGAACGTGTCCACATCAGGGGTTGCCGACTGTGAAGTTATTCCCTGGGTGCCCCGGATTTTGTGGCCAAAGACGCAAGGGGCCGTTGTCTGTCCATGAGTAAAATGGAGGGGTCTGCGGAACTGGCCGGTTAGGCTGGACCTCTCCTATTGGCTCAGTGTTTGTGACTCGTCCCCGTCAGAAGTTCCGACCAGCCTTGCGGTGGCTGTCTCCATGGTGATTGGGAAAGAAGCCTTAGGCCCCGCACTCAGCCTTCACCTGGCCTCCCTGGCCTCTTTACCCTCACGTAGACTGCTGTGTGGATAAAAGAAAGGATGTTGGCCAGTGAGCACGTGTCCTGATTTCCTTGGAAGGATTAGGCTCTTTGCCTGGGCAGAAGACAGCCAAGGTCAGCCTGAGCCTAGACACCTAGTGACCTGTGACACTGCAGCCAGTGATAGATGTTCATTTTCATGCTCAGGTATCCGCAGGTGGCGGATTCAGAGTGGTCGGAGAAGAATTGTAACTCGGGATCACACACTCACGAGGGCACGGGCCAAAGGTCAGGGAAAATAGCTGAGGTCGTGGAGCTCTAGCGGAGACAGTGTAGGGCCCGGGCCTCCCTCCCGTACGTGGCAAAGAGGTGATCCATATGCCGCCATGCGCAGACTCTGGACGGCTGGGGCCCTGGATGCCCGGATCTCGGCCTCGTCTACCGAGAAGTGACGCACATGCAGTGTGCCACCGGAGGCTGTGGAGCAGCAGAAGGCAAAATCTTGAAAATGGGGGCTTCAGTTGACTTTGCCTGTGCTCTCCTTTGGCTGAGTGGCATCGTGTGTTTCCTAGCGGGTGAAGGCATTCGTGGAGAGAGGCCGTTTCCACGCGTGCAGGCAAAGTGTGTGCTGAGATGATGAGTTGCTGGAGACCAGGGTGGACTCCTCAGACCCAGAATAGGCCTCTGGCAGGTATGTGTCAAGGTTTTCTGCCCATGGCACTCACCCGGGTATTTGCATAGAATGTTATCAGCAGAATTAGTAGTCTCCAGAGAGGCTGCCACATGTCAGCAAGCTTCACGTGGCCAGGGTCCGCCCGTGATGTTGCTCCCCAATCAATCACTACTCTCTAGACCTTCCAGATAGACTACCAGAACTTCTCTGCCCATGGGCAACCAGTAGAGCCAGAGGCCTTCCCCCTTTGCTCTTTGGTCTCTAGGCCCTCTGTCAGGCACTCCAAGCTGTGAAGTGACTCAGGGGGAGAAGGAAAGAGATTTCAGAGAAGGAACACATCCAGAGAGAGACAGAGAGAGAGAGGCAAAAGATGCTGAGTGGGGATGCCTTGCGTACTGATATCCTCAGGAAAGTGGGAAAGAGGTACCTGGCCTGCTCTGCCACTGCCCTGAAGCAGTCCGCACCAGGGGCTCCCTTGTGCCTGCGTAGCCTTTCCCAGGGTGTGCTCCAACCCTGTGGCCACTCGGTGTCATAGGTCACAATGGAGGGCCCTGTGTCATCTGCCTGGCGGGCTGGACCTCTGCCATTGGCTCAGTCTAGTCACCAGGCCCGGTGTAAGCTCCGCCCACTCTTCCGGTCAGGGAAGTCTCTCTATGGTGATGGCAAAGAAGCCTTAATCCCGCCCACCTGGCCTTGACTTCACCTACCCGGCCCGCTGACCCTCGCTCCGACCTCTGTGTTGATAAAAATGAATGTCCGCCAGTGGCCAGGTGTCAGCATGTGGGATAAAGGATTGGGGACCTTGCCTGGGGCAGAAGGCAGCCTAGGTCAGCGGGTACCTGGAAGTCTAGTGACTTGTGACACTGCTGCCAGTGAGAAATGGTGACTCCCACACTCACGTATCCCCTGGTGGCAGAATGATAGTGGCGGGTGGAGAAACATGGCTCCGGAGCACACGTTCAACGGGGCAGCAGCCAAAGCAAAGGCCAGGGCCAGTAGTGGACGTCGTGGAGCTGAATGGCGAGCCAGTGAAGGGCCCAAGGATCCCTCCTGTATGTGGCCAACAGGTCATCCGTGTCCCCACGTCCATAAAGCATTGGACTCCTGGGGCCCAGGCTGCCGGGATTTCGGCCTTGCCTTCGGAGCCCGGCCACTTACGCAGCCTTGCACCCGAGGCGGGGACACGTAGACAGCAAAAATGTGGAAAATGGCAGTGTTCCCTCGATTTCCCTGGCATCGGCCTTTTTGAGCGGCTTGCTTTTTTTCCTGGTAGGATAGGGCCCTGACGGAGAAAGGCAGGATTATGTGTGCAGGAAAGGTGTGTGCTGAGAGGGTGACGACGTTGAGACCATGTTGGGATCTTTAGTCCCAGGAAAGGCCCCTGGCGGGTGTGGGTCAATGTTCTCTACCCATCCCACTTGGCGGGGGGAGGTTTTCACCATACAAAGCAGCAGCGGAATTATTCGTCGCCGGAGAGGTTGCATCTGCCCACAAGCTCCACCTGGCCGGGGTCCGCCCCTCCCGTATTGCGCATGTCAATCAACAGAAGCTAAGACCTTCCAGAGAGACTACCTGCTATTCTGTCCCCACGGGGAAGCAGTACAGCCAGAAGCCTCCCCCGTTCCATCTCTAGGCTCTCTCTCAGGTCCCTCATACCTGTCATGTGTCTCAGGGGTAGAATGAAGAGATTCCTCTGAATGAACACATCCAGAGAGGCCATAGATGCTGAGGAAGGGCGCCTTGCCTGCTGATATCCTAGCGTAAGTGGAAAAGAGGTACCTGCCTGCTGGCCCAGTGTGTCGAACGTGTCCACATCAGGGGTTGCCGACTGTGAAGTTATTCCCTGGGTGCCCCGGATTTTGTGGCCAAAGACGCAAGGGGCCGTTGTCTGTCCATGAGTAAAATGGAGGGGTCTGCGGAACTGGCCGGTTAGGCTGGACCTCTCCTATTGGCTCAGTGTTTGTGACTCGTCCCCGTCAGAAGTTCCGGCCAGCCTTGCGGTGGCTGTCTCCATGGTGATTGGGAAAGAAGCCTTAGGCCCCGCACTCAGCCTTCACCTGGCCTCCCTGGCCTCTTTACCCTCACGTAGACTGCTGTGTGGATAAAAGAAAGGATGTTGGCCAGTGAGCACGTGTCCTGATTTCCTTGGAAGGATTAGGCTCTTTGCCTGGGCAGAAGACAGCCAAGGTCAGCCTGAGCCTAGACACCTAGTGACCTGTGACACTGCAGCCAGTGATAGATGTTCATTTTCATGCTCAGGTATCCGCAGGTGGCGGATTCAGAGTGGTCGGAGAAGAATTGTAACTCGGGATCACACACTCACGAGGGCACGGGCCAAAGGTCAGGGAAAATAGCTGAGGTCGTGGAGCTCTAGCGGAGACAGTGTAGGGCCCGGGCCTCCCTCCCGTACGTGGCAAAGAGGTGATCCATATGCCGCCATGCGCAGACTCTGGACGGCTGGGGCCCTGGATGCCCGGACCTCGGCCTCGTCTACCGAGAAGTGACGCACATGCAGTGTGCCACCGGAGGCTGTGGAGCAGCAGAAGGCAAAATCTTGAAAATGGGGGCTTCAGTTGACTTTGCCTGTGCTCTCCTTTGGCTGAGTGACATCGTGTGTTTCCTAGCGGGTGAAGGCATTCGTGGAGAGAGGCGGTTTCCACGCGTGCAGGCAAAGTGTGTGCTGAGATGATGAGTTGCTGGAGACCAGGATGGACTCCTCAGACCCAGAATAGGCCTCTGGCAGGTATGTGTCAAGGTTTTCTGCCCATGGCACTCACCCGGGTATTTGCATAGAATGTTATCAGCAGAATTAGTAGTCTCCAGAGAGGCTGCCACATGTCAGCAAGCTTCACGTGGCCAGGGTCCGCCCGTGATGTTGCTCCCCAATCAATCACTACTCTCTAGACCTTCCAGATAGACTACCAGAACTTCTCTGCCCATGGGCAACCAGTAGAGCCAGAGGCCTTCCCCCTTTGCTCTTTGGTCTCTAGGCCCTCTGTCAGGCACTCCAAGCTGTGAAGTGACTCAGGGGGAGAAGGAAAGAGATTTCAGAGAAGGAACACATCCAGAGAGAGACAGAGAGAGAGAGGCAAGAGATGCTGAGTGGGGATGCCTTGCGTACTGATATCCTCAGGAAAGTGGGAAAGAGGTACCTGGCCTGCTCTGCCACTGCCCTGAAGCAGTCCGCACCAGGGGCTCCCTTGTGCCTGCGTAGCCTTTCCCAGGGTGTGCTCCAACCCTGTGGCCACTCGGTGTCATAGGTCACAATGGAGGGCCCTGTGTCATCTGCCTGGCGGGCTGGACCTCTGCCATTGGCTCAGTCTAGTCACCAGGCCCGGTGTAAGCTCCGCCCACTCTTCCGGTCAGGGAAGTCTCTCTATGGTGATGGCAAAGAAGCCTTAATCCCGCCCACCTGGCCTTGACTTCACCTACCCGGCCCGCTGACCCTCGCTCCGACCTCTGTGTTGATAAAAATGAATGTCCGCCAGTGGCCAGGTGTCAGCATGTGGGATAAAGGATTGGGGACCTTGCCTGGGGCAGAAGGCAGCCTAGGTCAGCGGGTACCTGGAAGTCTAGTGACTTGTGACACTGCTGCCAGTGAGAAATGGTGACTCCCACACTCACGTATCCCCTGGTGGCAGAATGATAGTGGCGGGTGGAGAAACATGGCTCCGGAGCACACGTTCAACGGGGCAGCAGCCAAAGCAAAGGCCAGGGCCAGTAGTGGACGTCGTGGAGCTGAATGGCGAGCCAGTGAAGGGCCCAAGGATCCCTCCTGTATGTGGCCAACAGGTCATCCGTGTCCCCACGTCCATAAAGCATTGGACTCCTGGGGCCCAGGCTGCCGGGATTTCGGCCTTGCCTTCGGAGCCCGGCCACTTACGCAGCCTTGCACCCGAGGCGGGGACACGTAGACAGCAAAAATGTGGAAAATGGCAGTGTTCCCTCGATTTCCCTGGCATCGGCCTTTTTGAGCGGCTTGCTTTTTTTCCTGGTAGGATAGGGCCCTGACGGAGAAAGGCAGGATTATGTGTGCAGGAAAGGTGTGTGCTGAGAGGGTGACGACGTTGAGACCATGTTGGGATCTTTAGTCCCAGGAAAGGCCCCTGGCGGGTGTGGGTCAATGTTCTCTACCCATCCCACTTGGCGGGGGGAGGTTTTCACCATACAAAGCAGCAGCGGAATTATTCGTCGCCGGAGAGGTTGCATCTGCCCACAAGCTCCACCTGGCCGGGGTCCGCCCCTCCCGTATTGCGCATGTCAATCAACAGAAGCTAAGACCTTCCAGAGAGACTACCTGCTATTCTGTCCCCACGGGGAAGCAGTACAGCCAGAAGCCTCCCCCGTTCCATCTCTAGGCTCTCTCTCAGGTCCCTCATACCTGTCATGTGTCTCAGGGGTAGAATGAAGAGATTCCTCTGAATGAACACATCCAGAGAGGCCATAGATGCTGAGGAAGGGCGCCTTGCCTGCTGATATCCTAGCGTAAGTGGAAAAGAGGTACCTGCCTGCTGGCCCAGTGTGTCGAACGTGTCCACATCAGGGGTTGCCGACTGTGAAGTTATTCCCTGGGTGCCCCGGATTTTGTGGCCAAAGACGCAAGGGGCCGTTGTCTGTCCATGAGTAAAATGGAGGGGTCTGCGGAACTGGCCGGTTAGGCTGGACCTCTCCTATTGGCTCAGTGTTTGTGACTCGTCCCCGTCAGAAGTTCCGGCCAGCCTTGCGGTGGCTGTCTCCATGGTGATTGGGAAAGAAGCCTTAGGCCCCGCACTCAGCCTTCACCTGGCCTCCCTGGCCTCTTTACCCTCACGTAGACTGCTGTGTGGATAAAAGAAAGGATGTTGGCCAGTGAGCACGTGTCCTGATTTCCTTGGAAGGATTAGGCTCTTTGCCTGGGCAGAAGACAGCCAAGGTCAGCCTGAGCCTAGACACCTAGTGACCTGTGACACTGCAGCCAGTGATAGATGTTCATTTTCATGCTCAGGTATCCGCAGGTGGCGGATTCAGAGTGGTCGGAGAAGAATTGTAACTCGGGATCACACACTCACGAGGGCACGGGCCAAAGGTCAGGGAAAATAGCTGAGGTCGTGGAGCTCTAGCGGAGACAGTGTAGGGCCCGGGCCTCCCTCCCGTACGTGGCAAAGAGGTGATCCATATGCCGCCATGCGCAGACTCTGGACGGCTGGGGCCCTGGATGCCCGGACCTCGGCCTCGTCTACCGAGAAGTGACGCACATGCAGTGTGCCACCGGAGGCTGTGGAGCAGCAGAAGGCAAAATCTTGAAAATGGGGGCTTCAGTTGACTTTGCCTGTGCTCTCCTTTGGCTGAGTGACATCGTGTGTTTCCTAGCGGGTGAAGGCATTCGTGGAGAGAGGCGGTTTCCACGCGTGCAGGCAAAGTGTGTGCTGAGATGATGAGTTGCTGGAGACCAGGGTGGACTCCTCAGACCCAGAATAGGCCTCTGGCAGGTATGTGTCAAGGTTTTCTGCCCATGGCACTCACCCGGGTATTTGCATAGAATGTTATCAGCAGAATTAGTAGTCTCCAGAGAGGCTGCCACATGTCAGCAAGCTTCACGTGGCCAGGGTCCGCCCGTGATGTTGCTCCCCAATCAATCACTACTCTCTAGACCTTCCAGATAGACTACCAGAACTTCTCTGCCCATGGGCAACCAGTAGAGCCAGAGGCCTTCCCCCTTTGCTCTTTGGTCTCTAGGCCCTCTGTCAGGCACTCCAAGCTGTGAAGTGACTCAGGGGGAGAAGGAAAGAGATTTCAGAGAAGGAACACATCCAGAGAGAGACAGAGAGAGAGAGGCAAGAGATGCTGAGTGGGGATGCCTTGCGTACTGATATCCTCAGGAAAGTGGGAAAGAGGTACCTGGCCTGCTCTGCCACTGCCCTGAAGCAGTCCGCACCAGGGGCTCCCTTGTGCCTGCGTAGCCTTTCCCAGGGTGTGCTCCAACCCTGTGGCCACTCGGTGTCATAGGTCACAATGGAGGGCCCTGTGTCATCTGCCTGGCGGGCTGGACCTCTGCCATTGGCTCAGTCTAGTCACCAGGCCCGGTGTAAGCTCCGCCCACTCTTCCGGTCAGGGAAGTCTCTCTATGGTGATGGCAAAGAAGCCTTAATCCCGCCCACCTGGCCTTGACTTCACCTACCCGGCCCGCTGACCCTCGCTCCGACCTCTGTGTTGATAAAAATGAATGTCCGCCAGTGGCCAGGTGTCAGCATGTGGGATAAAGGATTGGGGACCTTGCCTGGGGCAGAAGGCAGCCTAGGTCAGCGGGTACCTGGAAGTCTAGTGACTTGTGACACTGCTGCCAGTGAGAAATGGTGACTCCCACACTCACGTATCCCCTGGTGGCAGAATGATAGTGGCGGGTGGAGAAACATGGCTCCGGAGCACACGTTCAACGGGGCAGCAGCCAAAGCAAAGGCCAGGGCCAGTAGTGGACGTCGTGGAGCTGAATGGCGAGCCAGTGAAGGGCCCAAGGATCCCTCCTGTATGTGGCCAACAGGTCATCCGTGTCCCCACGTCCATAAAGCATTGGACTCCTGGGGCCCAGGCTGCCGGGATTTCGGCCTTGCCTTCGGAGCCCGGCCACTTACGCAGCCTTGCACCCGAGGCGGGGACACGTAGACAGCAAAAATGTGGAAAATGGCAGTGTTCCCTCGATTTCCCTGGCATCGGCCTTTTTGAGCGGCTTGCTTTTTTTCCTGGTAGGATAGGGCCCTGACGGAGAAAGGCAGGATTATGTGTGCAGGAAAGGTGTGTGCTGAGAGGGTGACGACGTTGAGACCATGTTGGGATCTTTAGTCCCAGGAAAGGCCCCTGGCGGGTGTGGGTCAATGTTCTCTACCCATCCCACTTGGCGGGGGGAGGTTTTCACCATACAAAGCAGCAGCGGAATTATTCGTCGCCGGAGAGGTTGCATCTGCCCACAAGCTCCACCTGGCCGGGGTCCGCCCCTCCCGTATTGCGCATGTCAATCAACAGAAGCTAAGACCTTCCAGAGAGACTACCTGCTATTCTGTCCCCACGGGGAAGCAGTACAGCCAGAAGCCTCCCCCGTTCCATCTCTAGGCTCTCTCTCAGGTCCCTCATACCTGTCATGTGTCTCAGGGGTAGAATGAAGAGATTCCTCTGAATGAACACATCCAGAGAGGCCATAGATGCTGAGGAAGGGCGCCTTGCCTGCTGATATCCTAGCGTAAGTGGAAAAGAGGTACCTGCCTGCTGGCCCAGTGTGTCGAACGTGTCCACATCAGGGGTTGCCGACTGTGAAGTTATTCCCTGGGTGCCCCGGATTTTGTGGCCAAAGACGCAAGGGGCCGTTGTCTGTCCATGAGTAAAATGGAGGGGTCTGCGGAACTGGCCGGTTAGGCTGGACCTCTCCTATTGGCTCAGTGTTTGTGACTCGTCCCCGTCAGAAGTTCCGGCCAGCCTTGCGGTGGCTGTCTCCATGGTGATTGGGAAAGAAGCCTTAGGCCCCGCACTCAGCCTTCACCTGGCCTCCCTGGCCTCTTTACCCTCACGTAGACTGCTGTGTGGATAAAAGAAAGGATGTTGGCCAGTGAGCACGTGTCCTGATTTCCTTGGAAGGATTAGGCTCTTTGCCTGGGCAGAAGACAGCCAAGGTCAGCCTGAGCCTAGACACCTAGTGACCTGTGACACTGCAGCCAGTGATAGATGTTCATTTTCATGCTCAGGTATCCGCAGGTGGCGGATTCAGAGTGGTCGGAGAAGAATTGTAACTCGGGATCACACACTCACGAGGGCACGGGCCAAAGGTCAGGGAAAATAGCTGAGGTCGTGGAGCTCTAGCGGAGACAGTGTAGGGCCCGGGCCTCCCTCCCGTACGTGGCAAAGAGGTGATCCATATGCCGCCATGCGCAGACTCTGGACGGCTGGGGCCCTGGATGCCCGGACCTCGGCCTCGTCTACCGAGAAGTGACGCACATGCAGTGTGCCACCGGAGGCTGTGGAGCAGCAGAAGGCAAAATCTTGAAAATGGGGGCTTCAGTTGACTTTGCCTGTGCTCTCCTTTGGCTGAGTGACATCGTGTGTTTCCTAGCGGGTGAAGGCATTCGTGGAGAGAGGCGGTTTCCACGCGTGCAGGCAAAGTGTGTGCTGAGATGATGAGTTGCTGGAGACCAGGGTGGACTCCTCAGACCCAGAATAGGCCTCTGGCAGGTATGTGTCAAGGTTTTCTGCCCATGGCACTCACCCGGGTATTTGCATAGAATGTTATCAGCAGAATTAGTAGTCTCCAGAGAGGCTGCCACATGTCAGCAAGCTTCACGTGGCCAGGGTCCGCCCGTGATGTTGCTCCCCAATCAATCACTACTCTCTAGACCTTCCAGATAGACTACCAGAACTTCTCTGCCCATGGGCAACCAGTAGAGCCAGAGGCCTTCCCCCTTTGCTCTTTGGTCTCTAGGCCCTCTGTCAGGCACTCCAAGCTGTGAAGTGACTCAGGGGGAGAAGGAAAGAGATTTCAGAGAAGGAACACATCCAGAGAGAGACAGAGAGAGAGAGGCAAGAGATGCTGAGTGGGGATGCCTTGCGTACTGATATCCTCAGGAAAGTGGGAAAGAGGTACCTGGCCTGCTCTGCCACTGCCCTGAAGCAGTCCGCACCAGGGGCTCCCTTGTGCCTGCGTAGCCTTTCCCAGGGTGTGCTCCAACCCTGTGGCCACTCGGTGTCATAGGTCACAATGGAGGGCCCTGTGTCATCTGCCTGGCGGGCTGGACCTCTGCCATTGGCTCAGTCTAGTCACCAGGCCCGGTGTAAGCTCCGCCCACTCTTCCGGTCAGGGAAGTCTCTCTATGGTGATGGCAAAGAAGCCTTAATCCCGCCCACCTGGCCTTGACTTCACCTACCCGGCCCGCTGACCCTCGCTCCGACCTCTGTGTTGATAAAAATGAATGTCCGCCAGTGGCCAGGTGTCAGCATGTGGGATAAAGGATTGGGGACCTTGCCTGGGGCAGAAGGCAGCCTAGGTCAGCGGGTACCTGGAAGTCTAGTGACTTGTGACACTGCTGCCAGTGAGAAATGGTGACTCCCACACTCACGTATCCCCTGGTGGCAGAATGATAGTGGCGGGTGGAGAAACATGGCTCCGGAGCACACGTTCAACGGGGCAGCAGCCAAAGCAAAGGCCAGGGCCAGTAGTGGACGTCGTGGAGCTGAATGGCGAGCCAGTGAAGGGCCCAAGGATCCCTCCTGTATGTGGCCAACAGGTCATCCGTGTCCCCACGTCCATAAAGCATTGGACTCCTGGGGCCCAGGCTGCCGGGATTTCGGCCTTGCCTTCGGAGCCCGGCCACTTACGCAGCCTTGCACCCGAGGCGGGGACACGTAGACAGCAAAAATGTGGAAAATGGCAGTGTTCCCTCGATTTCCCTGGCATCGGCCTTTTTGAGCGGCTTGCTTTTTTTCCTGGTAGGATAGGGCCCTGACGGAGAAAGGCAGGATTATGTGTGCAGGAAAGGTGTGTGCTGAGAGGGTGACGACGTTGAGACCATGTTGGGATCTTTAGTCCCAGGAAAGGCCCCTGGCGGGTGTGGGTCAATGTTCTCTACCCATCCCACTTGGCGGGGGGAGGTTTTCACCATACAAAGCAGCAGCGGAATTATTCGTCGCCGGAGAGGTTGCATCTGCCCACAAGCTCCACCTGGCCGGGGTCCGCCCCTCCCGTATTGCGCATGTCAATCAACAGAAGCTAAGACCTTCCAGAGAGACTACCTGCTATTCTGTCCCCACGGGGAAGCAGTACAGCCAGAAGCCTCCCCCGTTCCATCTCTAGGCTCTCTCTCAGGTCCCTCATACCTGTCATGTGTCTCAGGGGTAGAATGAAGAGATTCCTCTGAATGAACACATCCAGAGAGGCCATAGATGCTGAGGAAGGGCGCCTTGCCTGCTGATATCCTAGCGTAAGTGGAAAAGAGGTACCTGCCTGCTGGCCCAGTGTGTCGAACGTGTCCACATCAGGGGTTGCCGACTGTGAAGTTATTCCCTGGGTGCCCCGGATTTTGTGGCCAAAGACGCAAGGGGCCGTTGTCTGTCCATGAGTAAAATGGAGGGGTCTGCGGAACTGGCCGGTTAGGCTGGACCTCTCCTATTGGCTCAGTGTTTGTGACTCGTCCCCGTCAGAAGTTCCGGCCAGCCTTGCGGTGGCTGTCTCCATGGTGATTGGGAAAGAAGCCTTAGGCCCCGCACTCAGCCTTCACCTGGCCTCCCTGGCCTCTTTACCCTCACGTAGACTGCTGTGTGGATAAAAGAAAGGATGTTGGCCAGTGAGCACGTGTCCTGATTTCCTTGGAAGGATTAGGCTCTTTGCCTGGGCAGAAGACAGCCAAGGTCAGCCTGAGCCTAGACACCTAGTGACCTGTGACACTGCAGCCAGTGATAGATGTTCATTTTCATGCTCAGGTATCCGCAGGTGGCGGATTCAGAGTGGTCGGAGAAGAATTGTAACTCGGGATCACACACTCACGAGGGCACGGGCCAAAGGTCAGGGAAAATAGCTGAGGTCGTGGAGCTCTAGCGGAGACAGTGTAGGGCCCGGGCCTCCCTCCCGTACGTGGCAAAGAGGTGATCCATATGCCGCCATGCGCAGACTCTGGACGGCTGGGGCCCTGGATGCCCGGACCTCGGCCTCGTCTACCGAGAAGTGACGCACATGCAGTGTGCCACCGGAGGCTGTGGAGCAGCAGAAGGCAAAATCTTGAAAATGGGGGCTTCAGTTGACTTTGCCTGTGCTCTCCTTTGGCTGAGTGACATCGTGTGTTTCCTAGCGGGTGAAGGCATTCGTGGAGAGAGGCGGTTTCCACGCGTGCAGGCAAAGTGTGTGCTGAGATGATGAGTTGCTGGAGACCAGGGTGGACTCCTCAGACCCAGAATAGGCCTCTGGCAGGTATGTGTCAAGGTTTTCTGCCCATGGCACTCACCCGGGTATTTGCATAGAATGTTATCAGCAGAATTAGTAGTCTCCAGAGAGGCTGCCACATGTCAGCAAGCTTCACGTGGCCAGGGTCCGCCCGTGATGTTGCTCCCCAATCAATCACTACTCTCTAGACCTTCCAGATAGACTACCAGAACTTCTCTGCCCATGGGCAACCAGTAGAGCCAGAGGCCTTCCCCCTTTGCTCTTTGGTCTCTAGGCCCTCTGTCAGGCACTCCAAGCTGTGAAGTGACTCAGGGGGAGAAGGAAAGAGATTTCAGAGAAGGAACACATCCAGAGAGAGACAGAGAGAGAGAGGCAAGAGATGCTGAGTGGGGATGCCTTGCGTACTGATATCCTCAGGAAAGTGGGAAAGAGGTACCTGGCCTGCTCTGCCACTGCCCTGAAGCAGTCCGCACCAGGGGCTCCCTTGTGCCTGCGTAGCCTTTCCCAGGGTGTGCTCCAACCCTGTGGCCACTCGGTGTCATAGGTCACAATGGAGGGCCCTGTGTCATCTGCCTGGCGGGCTGGACCTCTGCCATTGGCTCAGTCTAGTCACCAGGCCCGGTGTAAGCTCCGCCCACTCTTCCGGTCAGGGAAGTCTCTCTATGGTGATGGCAAAGAAGCCTTAATCCCGCCCACCTGGCCTTGACTTCACCTACCCGGCCCGCTGACCCTCGCTCCGACCTCTGTGTTGATAAAAATGAATGTCCGCCAGTGGCCAGGTGTCAGCATGTGGGATAAAGGATTGGGGACCTTGCCTGGGGCAGAAGGCAGCCTAGGTCAGCGGGTACCTGGAAGTCTAGTGACTTGTGACACTGCTGCCAGTGAGAAATGGTGACTCCCACACTCACGTATCCCCTGGTGGCAGAATGATAGTGGCGGGTGGAGAAACATGGCTCCGGAGCACACGTTCAACGGGGCAGCAGCCAAAGCAAAGGCCAGGGCCAGTAGTGGACGTCGTGGAGCTGAATGGCGAGCCAGTGAAGGGCCCAAGGATCCCTCCTGTATGTGGCCAACAGGTCATCCGTGTCCCCACGTCCATAAAGCATTGGACTCCTGGGGCCCAGGCTGCCGGGATTTCGGCCTTGCCTTCGGAGCCCGGCCACTTACGCAGCCTTGCACCCGAGGCGGGGACACGTAGACAGCAAAAATGTGGAAAATGGCAGTGTTCCCTCGATTTCCCTGGCATCGGCCTTTTTGAGCGGCTTGCTTTTTTTCCTGGTAGGATAGGGCCCTGACGGAGAAAGGCAGGATTATGTGTGCAGGAAAGGTGTGTGCTGAGAGGGTGACGACGTTGAGACCATGTTGGGATCTTTAGTCCCAGGAAAGGCCCCTGGCGGGTGTGGGTCAATGTTCTCTACCCATCCCACTTGGCGGGGGGAGGTTTTCACCATACAAAGCAGCAGCGGAATTATTCGTCGCCGGAGAGGTTGCATCTGCCCACAAGCTCCACCTGGCCGGGGTCCGCCCCTCCCGTATTGCGCATGTCAATCAACAGAAGCTAAGACCTTCCAGAGAGACTACCTGCTATTCTGTCCCCACGGGGAAGCAGTACAGCCAGAAGCCTCCCCCGTTCCATCTCTAGGCTCTCTCTCAGGTCCCTCATACCTGTCATGTGTCTCAGGGGTAGAATGAAGAGATTCCTCTGAATGAACACATCCAGAGAGGCCATAGATGCTGAGGAAGGGCGCCTTGCCTGCTGATATCCTAGCGTAAGTGGAAAAGAGGTACCTGCCTGCTGGCCCAGTGTGTCGAACGTGTCCACATCAGGGGTTGCCGACTGTGAAGTTATTCCCTGGGTGCCCCGGATTTTGTGGCCAAAGACGCAAGGGGCCGTTGTCTGTCCATGAGTAAAATGGAGGGGTCTGCGGAACTGGCCGGTTAGGCTGGACCTCTCCTATTGGCTCAGTGTTTGTGACTCGTCCCCGTCAGAAGTTCCGGCCAGCCTTGCGGTGGCTGTCTCCATGGTGATTGGGAAAGAAGCCTTAGGCCCCGCACTCAGCCTTCACCTGGCCTCCCTGGCCTCTTTACCCTCACGTAGACTGCTGTGTGGATAAAAGAAAGGATGTTGGCCAGTGAGCACGTGTCCTGATTTCCTTGGAAGGATTAGGCTCTTTGCCTGGGCAGAAGACAGCCAAGGTCAGCCTGAGCCTAGACACCTAGTGACCTGTGACACTGCAGCCAGTGATAGATGTTCATTTTCATGCTCAGGTATCCGCAGGTGGCGGATTCAGAGTGGTCGGAGAAGAATTGTAACTCGGGATCACACACTCACGAGGGCACGGGCCAAAGGTCAGGGAAAATAGCTGAGGTCGTGGAGCTCTAGCGGAGACAGTGTAGGGCCCGGGCCTCCCTCCCGTACGTGGCAAAGAGGTGATCCATATGCCGCCATGCGCAGACTCTGGACGGCTGGGGCCCTGGATGCCCGGACCTCGGCCTCGTCTACCGAGAAGTGACGCACATGCAGTGTGCCACCGGAGGCTGTGGAGCAGCAGAAGGCAAAATCTTGAAAATGGGGGCTTCAGTTGACTTTGCCTGTGCTCTCCTTTGGCTGAGTGACATCGTGTGTTTCCTAGCGGGTGAAGGCATTCGTGGAGAGAGGCGGTTTCCACGCGTGCAGGCAAAGTGTGTGCTGAGATGATGAGTTGCTGGAGACCAGGGTGGACTCCTCAGACCCAGAATAGGCCTCTGGCAGGTATGTGTCAAGGTTTTCTGCCCATGGCACTCACCCGGGTATTTGCATAGAATGTTATCAGCAGAATTAGTAGTCTCCAGAGAGGCTGCCACATGTCAGCAAGCTTCACGTGGCCAGGGTCCGCCCGTGATGTTGCTCCCCAATCAATCACTACTCTCTAGACCTTCCAGATAGACTACCAGAACTTCTCTGCCCATGGGCAACCAGTAGAGCCAGAGGCCTTCCCCCTTTGCTCTTTGGTCTCTAGGCCCTCTGTCAGGCACTCCAAGCTGTGAAGTGACTCAGGGGGAGAAGGAAAGAGATTTCAGAGAAGGAACACATCCAGAGAGAGACAGAGAGAGAGAGGCAAGAGATGCTGAGTGGGGATGCCTTGCGTACTGATATCCTCAGGAAAGTGGGAAAGAGGTACCTGGCCTGCTCTGCCACTGCCCTGAAGCAGTCCGCACCAGGGGCTCCCTTGTGCCTGCGTAGCCTTTCCCAGGGTGTGCTCCAACCCTGTGGCCACTCGGTGTCATAGGTCACAATGGAGGGCCCTGTGTCATCTGCCTGGCGGGCTGGACCTCTGCCATTGGCTCAGTCTAGTCACCAGGCCCGGTGTAAGCTCCGCCCACTCTTCCGGTCAGGGAAGTCTCTCTATGGTGATGGCAAAGAAGCCTTAATCCCGCCCACCTGGCCTTGACTTCACCTACCCGGCCCGCTGACCCTCGCTCCGACCTCTGTGTTGATAAAAATGAATGTCCGCCAGTGGCCAGGTGTCAGCATGTGGGATAAAGGATTGGGGACCTTGCCTGGGGCAGAAGGCAGCCTAGGTCAGCGGGTACCTGGAAGTCTAGTGACTTGTGACACTGCTGCCAGTGAGAAATGGTGACTCCCACACTCACGTATCCCCTGGTGGCAGAATGATAGTGGCGGGTGGAGAAACATGGCTCCGGAGCACACGTTCAACGGGGCAGCAGCCAAAGCAAAGGCCAGGGCCAGTAGTGGACGTCGTGGAGCTGAATGGCGAGCCAGTGAAGGGCCCAAGGATCCCTCCTGTATGTGGCCAACAGGTCATCCGTGTCCCCACGTCCATAAAGCATTGGACTCCTGGGGCCCAGGCTGCCGGGATTTCGGCCTTGCCTTCGGAGCCCGGCCACTTACGCAGCCTTGCACCCGAGGCGGGGACACGTAGACAGCAAAAATGTGGAAAATGGCAGTGTTCCCTCGATTTCCCTGGCATCGGCCTTTTTGAGCGGCTTGCTTTTTTTCCTGGTAGGATAGGGCCCTGACGGAGAAAGGCAGGATTATGTGTGCAGGAAAGGTGTGTGCTGAGAGGGTGACGACGTTGAGACCGTGTTGGGATCTTTAGTCCCAGGAAAGGCCCCTGGCGGGTGTGGGTCAATGTTCTCTACCCATCCCACTTGGCGGGGGGAGGTTTTCACCATACAAAGCAGCAGCGGAATTATTCGTCGCCGGAGAGGTTGCATCTGCCCACAAGCTCCACCTGGCCGGGGTCCGCCCCTCCCGTATTGCGCATGTCAATCAACAGAAGCTAAGACCTTCCAGAGAGACTACCTGCTATTCTGTCCCCACGGGGAAGCAGTACAGCCAGAAGCCTCCCCCGTTCCATCTCTAGGCTCTCTCTCAGGTCCCTCATACCTGTCATGTGTCTCAGGGGTAGAATGAAGAGATTCCTCTGAATGAACACATCCAGAGAGGCCATAGATGCTGAGGAAGGGCGCCTTGCCTGCTGATATCCTAGCGTAAGTGGAAAAGAGGTACCTGCCTGCTGGCCCAGTGTGTCGAACGTGTCCACATCAGGGGTTGCCGACTGTGAAGTTATTCCCTGGGTGCCCCGGATTTTGTGGCCAAAGACGCAAGGGGCCGTTGTCTGTCCATGAGTAAAATGGAGGGGTCTGCGGAACTGGCCGGTTAGGCTGGACCTCTCCTATTGGCTCAGTGTTTGTGACTCGTCCCCGTCAGAAGTTCCGGCCAGCCTTGCGGTGGCTGTCTCCATGGTGATTGGGAAAGAAGCCTTAGGCCCCGCACTCAGCCTTCACCTGGCCTCCCTGGCCTCTTTACCCTCACGTAGACTGCTGTGTGGATAAAAGAAAGGATGTTGGCCAGTGAGCACGTGTCCTGATTTCCTTGGAAGGATTAGGCTCTTTGCCTGGGCAGAAGACAGCCAAGGTCAGCCTGAGCCTAGACACCTAGTGACCTGTGACACTGCAGCCAGTGATAGATGTTCATTTTCATGCTCAGGTATCCGCAGGTGGCGGATTCAGAGTGGTCGGAGAAGAATTGTAACTCGGGATCACACACTCACGAGGGCACGGGCCAAAGGTCAGGGAAAATAGCTGAGGTCGTGGAGCTCTAGCGGAGACAGTGTAGGGCCCGGGCCTCCCTCCCGTACGTGGCAAAGAGGTGATCCATATGCCGCCATGCGCAGACTCTGGACGGCTGGGGCCCTGGATGCCCGGACCTCGGCCTCGTCTACCGAGAAGTGACGCACATGCAGTGTGCCACCGGAGGCTGTGGAGCAGCAGAAGGCAAAATCTTGAAAATGGGGGCTTCAGTTGACTTTGCCTGTGCTCTCCTTTGGCTGAGTGACATCGTGTGTTTCCTAGCGGGTGAAGGCATTCGTGGAGAGAGGCGGTTTCCACGCGTGCAGGCAAAGTGTGTGCTGAGATGATGAGTTGCTGGAGACCAGGGTGGACTCCTCAGACCCAGAATAGGCCTCTGGCAGGTATGTGTCAAGGTTTTCTGCCCATGGCACTCACCCGGGTATTTGCATAGAATGTTATCAGCAGAATTAGTAGTCTCCAGAGAGGCTGCCACATGTCAGCAAGCTTCACGTGGCCAGGGTCCGCCCGTGATGTTGCTCCCCAATCAATCACTACTCTCTAGACCTTCCAGATAGACTACCAGAACTTCTCTGCCCATGGGCAACCAGTAGAGCCAGAGGCCTTCCCCCTTTGCTCTTTGGTCTCTAGGCCCTCTGTCAGGCACTCCAAGCTGTGAAGTGACTCAGGGGGAGAAGGAAAGAGATTTCAGAGAAGGAACACATCCAGAGAGAGACAGAGAGAGAGAGGCAAGAGATGCTGAGTGGGGATGCCTTGCGTACTGATATCCTCAGGAAAGTGGGAAAGAGGTACCTGGCCTGCTCTGCCACTGCCCTGAAGCAGTCCGCACCAGGGGCTCCCTTGTGCCTGCGTAGCCTTTCCCAGGGTGTGCTCCAACCCTGTGGCCACTCGGTGTCATAGGTCACAATGGAGGGCCCTGTGTCATCTGCCTGGCGGGCTGGACCTCTGCCATTGGCTCAGTCTAGTCACCAGGCCCGGTGTAAGCTCCGCCCACTCTTCCGGTCAGGGAAGTCTCTCTATGGTGATGGCAAAGAAGCCTTAATCCCGCCCACCTGGCCTTGACTTCACCTACCCGGCCCGCTGACCCTCGCTCCGACCTCTGTGTTGATAAAAATGAATGTCCGCCAGTGGCCAGGTGTCAGCATGTGGGATAAAGGATTGGGGACCTTGCCTGGGGCAGAAGGCAGCCTAGGTCAGCGGGTACCTGGAAGTCTAGTGACTTGTGACACTGCTGCCAGTGAGAAATGGTGACTCCCACACTCACGTATCCCCTGGTGGCAGAATGATAGTGGCGGGTGGAGAAACATGGCTCCGGAGCACACGTTCAACGGGGCAGCAGCCAAAGCAAAGGCCAGGGCCAGTAGTGGACGTCGTGGAGCTGAATGGCGAGCCAGTGAAGGGCCCAAGGATCCCTCCTGTATGTGGCCAACAGGTCATCCGTGTCCCCACGTCCATAAAGCATTGGACTCCTGGGGCCCAGGCTGCCGGGATTTCGGCCTTGCCTTCGGAGCCCGGCCACTTACGCAGCCTTGCACCCGAGGCGGGGACACGTAGACAGCAAAAATGTGGAAAATGGCAGTGTTCCCTCGATTTCCCTGGCATCGGCCTTTTTGAGCGGCTTGCTTTTTTTCCTGGTAGGATAGGGCCCTGACGGAGAAAGGCAGGATTATGTGTGCAGGAAAGGTGTGTGCTGAGAGGGTGACGACGTTGAGACCGTGTTGGGATCTTTAGTCCCAGGAAAGGCCCCTGGCGGGTGTGGGTCAATGTTCTCTACCCATCCCACTTGGCGGGGGGAGGTTTTCACCATACAAAGCAGCAGCGGAATTATTCGTCGCCGGAGAGGTTGCATCTGCCCACAAGCTCCACCTGGCCGGGGTCCGCCCCTCCCGTATTGCGCATGTCAATCAACAGAAGCTAAGACCTTCCAGAGAGACTACCTGCTATTCTGTCCCCACGGGGAAGCAGTACAGCCAGAAGCCTCCCCCGTTCCATCTCTAGGCTCTCTCTCAGGTCCCTCATACCTGTCATGTGTCTCAGGGGTAGAATGAAGAGATTCCTCTGAATGAACACATCCAGAGAGGCCATAGATGCTGAGGAAGGGCGCCTTGCCTGCTGATATCCTAGCGTAAGTGGAAAAGAGGTACCTGCCTGCTGGCCCAGTGTGTCGAACGTGTCCACATCAGGGGTTGCCGACTGTGAAGTTATTCCCTGGGTGCCCCGGATTTTGTGGCCAAAGACGCAAGGGGCCGTTGTCTGTCCATGAGTAAAATGGAGGGGTCTGCGGAACTGGCCGGTTAGGCTGGACCTCTCCTATTGGCTCAGTGTTTGTGACTCGTCCCCGTCAGAAGTTCCGGCCAGCCTTGCGGTGGCTGTCTCCATGGTGATTGGGAAAGAAGCCTTAGGCCCCGCACTCAGCCTTCACCTGGCCTCCCTGGCCTCTTTACCCTCACGTAGACTGCTGTGTGGATAAAAGAAAGGATGTTGGCCAGTGAGCACGTGTCCTGATTTCCTTGGAAGGATTAGGCTCTTTGCCTGGGCAGAAGACAGCCAAGGTCAGCCTGAGCCTAGACACCTAGTGACCTGTGACACTGCAGCCAGTGATAGATGTTCATTTTCATGCTCAGGTATCCGCAGGTGGCGGATTCAGAGTGGTCGGAGAAGAATTGTAACTCGGGATCACACACTCACGAGGGCACGGGCCAAAGGTCAGGGAAAATAGCTGAGGTCGTGGAGCTCTAGTGGAGCCAGTCTAGGGCCCGGGCCTCCCTCCCGTACGTGGCAAAGAGGTGATCCATATGCCGCCATGCGCAGACTCTGGACGGCTGGGGCCCTGGATGCCCGGACCTCGGCCTCGTCTACCGAGAAGTGACGCACATGCAGTGTGCCACCGGAGGCTGTGGAGCAGCAGAAGGCAAAATCTTGAAAATGGGGGCTTCAGTTGACTTTGCCTGTGCTCTCCTTTGGCTGAGTGACATCGTGTGTTTCCTAGCGGGTGAAGGCATTCGTGGAGAGAGGCGGTTTCCACGCGTGCAGGCAAAGTGTGTGCTGAGATGATGAGTTGCTGGAGACCAGGGTGGACTCCTCAGACCCAGAATAGGCCTCTGGCAGGTATGTGTCAAGGTTTTCTGCCCATGGCACTCACCCGGGTATTTGCATAGAATGTTATCAGCAGAATTAGTAGTCTCCAGAGAGGCTGCCACATGTCAGCAAGCTTCACGTGGCCAGGGTCCGCCCGTGATGTTGCTCCCCAATCAATCACTACTCTCTAGACCTTCCAGATAGACTACCAGAACTTCTCTGCCCATGGGCAACCAGTAGAGCCAGAGGCCTTCCCCCTTTGCTCTTTGGTCTCTAGGCCCTCTGTCAGGCACTCCAAGCTGTGAAGTGACTCAGGGGGAGAAGGAAAGAGATTTCAGAGAAGGAACACATCCAGAGAGAGACAGAGAGAGAGAGGCAAGAGATGCTGAGTGGGGATGCCTTGCGTACTGATATCCTCAGGAAAGTGGGAAAGAGGTACCTGGCCTGCTCTGCCACTGCCCTGAAGCAGTCCGCACCAGGGGCTCCCTTGTGCCTGCGTAGCCTTTCCCAGGGTGTGCTCCAACCCTGTGGCCACTCGGTGTCATAGGTCACAATGGAGGGCCCTGTGTCATCTGCCTGGCGGGCTGGACCTCTGCCATTGGCTCAGTCTAGTCACCAGGCCCGGTGTAAGCTCCGCCCACTCTTCCGGTCAGGGAAGTCTCTCTATGGTGATGGCAAAGAAGCCTTAATCCCGCCCACCTGGCCTTGACTTCACCTACCCGGCCCGCTGACCCTCGCTCCGACCTCTGTGTTGATAAAAATGAATGTCCGCCAGTGGCCAGGTGTCAGCATGTGGGATAAAGGATTGGGGACCTTGCCTGGGGCAGAAGGCAGCCTAGGTCAGCGGGTACCTGGAAGTCTAGTGACTTGTGACACTGCTGCCAGTGAGAAATGGTGACTCCCACACTCACGTATCCCCTGGTGGCAGAATGATAGTGGCGGGTGGAGAAACATGGCTCCGGAGCACACGTTCAACGGGGCAGCAGCCAAAGCAAAGGCCAGGGCCAGTAGTGGACGTCGTGGAGCTGAATGGCGAGCCAGTGAAGGGCCCAAGGATCCCTCCTGTATGTGGCCAACAGGTCATCCGTGTCCCCACGTCCATAAAGCATTGGACTCCTGGGGCCCAGGCTGCCGGGATTTCGGCCTTGCCTTCGGAGCCCGGCCACTTACGCAGCCTTGCACCCGGGGCGGGGACACGTAGACAGCAAAAATGTGGAAAATGGCAGTGTTCCCTCGATTTCCCTGGCATCGGCCTTTTTGAGCGGCTTGCTTTTTTTCCTGGTAGGATAGGGCCCTGACGGAGAAAGGCAGGATTATGTGTGCAGGAAAGGTGTGTGCTGAGAGGGTGACGACGTTGAGACCGTGTTGGGATCTTTAGTCCCAGGAAAGGCCCCTGGCGGGTGTGGGTCAATGTTCTCTACCCATCCCACTTGGCGGGGGGAGGTTTTCACCATACAAAGCAGCAGCGGAATTATTCGTCGCCGGAGAGGTTGCATCTGCCCACAAGCTCCACCTGGCCGGGGTCCGCCCCTCCCGTATTGCGCATGTCAATCAACAGAAGCTAAGACCTTCCAGAGAGACTACCTGCTATTCTGTCCCCACGGGGAAGCAGTACAGCCAGAAGCCTCCCCCGTTCCATCTCTAGGCTCTCTCTCAGGTCCCTCATACCTGTCATGTGTCTCAGGGGTAGAATGAAGAGATTCCTCTGAATGAACACATCCAGAGAGGCCATAGATGCTGAGGAAGGGCGCCTTGCCTGCTGATATCCTAGCGTAAGTGGAAAAGAGGTACCTGCCTGCTGGCCCAGTGTGTCGAACGTGTCCACATCAGGGGTTGCCGACTGTGAAGTTATTCCCTGGGTGCCCCGGATTTTGTGGCCAAAGACGCAAGGGGCCGTTGTCTGTCCATGAGTAAAATGGAGGGGTCTGCGGAACTGGCCGGTTAGGCTGGACCTCTCCTATTGGCTCAGTGTTTGTGACTCGTCCCCGTCAGAAGTTCCGGCCAGCCTTGCGGTGGCTGTCTCCATGGTGATTGGGAAAGAAGCCTTAGGCCCCGCACTCAGCCTTCACCTGGCCTCCCTGGCCTCTTTACCCTCACGTAGACTGCTGTGTGGATAAAAGAAAGGATGTTGGCCAGTGAGCACGTGTCCTGATTTCCTTGGAAGGATTAGGCTCTTTGCCTGGGCAGAAGACAGCCAAGGTCAGCCTGAGCCTAGACACCTAGTGACCTGTGACACTGCAGCCAGTGATAGATGTTCATTTTCATGCTCAGGTATCCGCAGGTGGCGGATTCAGAGTGGTCGGAGAAGAATTGTAACTCGGGATCACACACTCACGAGGGCACGGGCCAAAGGTCAGGGAAAATAGCTGAGGTCGTGGAGCTCTAGCGGAGACAGTGTAGGGCCCGGGCCTCCCTCCCGTACGTGGCAAAGAGGTGATCCATATGCCGCCATGCGCAGACTCTGGACGGCTGGGGCCCTGGATGCCCGGACCTCGGCCTCGTCTACCGAGAAGTGACGCACATGCAGTGTGCCACCGGAGGCTGTGGAGCAGCAGAAGGCAAAATCTTGAAAATGGGGGCTTCAGTTGACTTTGCCTGTGCTCTCCTTTGGCTGAGTGACATCGTGTGTTTCCTAGCGGGTGAAGGCATTCGTGGAGAGAGGCGGTTTCCACGCGTGCAGGCAAAGTGTGTGCTGAGATGATGAGTTGCTGGAGACCAGGGTGGACTCCTCAGACCCAGAATAGGCCTCTGGCAGGTATGTGTCAAGGTTTTCTGCCCATGGCACTCACCCGGGTATTTGCATAGAATGTTATCAGCAGAATTAGTAGTCTCCAGAGAGGCTGCCACATGTCAGCAAGCTTCACGTGGCCAGGGTCCGCCCGTGATGTTGCTCCCCAATCAATCACTACTCTCTAGACCTTCCAGATAGACTACCAGAACTTCTCTGCCCATGGGCAACCAGTAGAGCCAGAGGCCTTCCCCCTTTGCTCTTTGGTCTCTAGGCCCTCTGTCAGGCACTCCAAGCTGTGAAGTGACTCAGGGGGAGAAGGAAAGAGATTTCAGAGAAGGAACACATCCAGAGAGAGACAGAGAGAGAGAGGCAAGAGATGCTGAGTGGGGATGCCTTGCGTACTGATATCCTCAGGAAAGTGGGAAAGAGGTACCTGGCCTGCTCTGCCACTGCCCTGAAGCAGTCCGCACCAGGGGCTCCCTTGTGCCTGCGTAGCCTTTCCCAGGGTGTGCTCCAACCCTGTGGCCACTCGGTGTCATAGGTCACAATGGAGGGCCCTGTGTCATCTGCCTGGCGGGCTGGACCTCTGCCATTGGCTCAGTCTAGTCACCAGGCCCGGTGTAAGCTCCGCCCACTCTTCCGGTCAGGGAAGTCTCTCTATGGTGATGGCAAAGAAGCCTTAATCCCGCCCACCTGGCCTTGACTTCACCTACCCGGCCCGCTGACCCTCGCTCCGACCTCTGTGTTGATAAAAATGAATGTCCGCCAGTGGCCAGGTGTCAGCATGTGGGATAAAGGATTGGGGACCTTGCCTGGGGCAGAAGGCAGCCTAGGTCAGCGGGTACCTGGAAGTCTAGTGACTTGTGACACTGCTGCCAGTGAGAAATGGTGACTCCCACACTCACGTATCCCCTGGTGGCAGAATGATAGTGGCGGGTGGAGAAACATGGCTCCGGAGCACACGTTCAACGGGGCAGCAGCCAAAGCAAAGGCCAGGGCCAGTAGTGGACGTCGTGGAGCTGAATGGCGAGCCAGTGAAGGGCCCAAGGATCCCTCCTGTATGTGGCCAACAGGTCATCCGTGTCCCCACGTCCATAAAGCATTGGACTCCTGGGGCCCAGGCTGCCGGGATTTCGGCCTTGCCTTCGGAGCCCGGCCACTTACGCAGCCTTGCACCCGGGGCGGGGACACGTAGACAGCAAAAATGTGGAAAATGGCAGTGTTCCCTCGATTTCCCTGGCATCGGCCTTTTTGAGCGGCTTGCTTTTTTTCCTGGTAGGATAGGGCCCTGACGGAGAAAGGCAGGATTATGTGTGCAGGAAAGGTGTGTGCTGAGAGGGTGACGACGTTGAGACCGTGTTGGGATCTTTAGTCCCAGGAAAGGCCCCTGGCGGGTGTGGGTCAATGTTCTCTACCCATCCCACTTGGCGGGGGGAGGTTTTCACCATACAAAGCAGCAGCGGAATTATTCGTCGCCGGAGAGGTTGCATCTGCCCACAAGCTCCACCTGGCCGGGGTCCGCCCCTCCCGTATTGCGCATGTCAATCAACAGAAGCTAAGACCTTCCAGAGAGACTACCTGCTATTCTGTCCCCACGGGGAAGCAGTACAGCCAGAAGCCTCCCCCGTTCCATCTCTAGGCTCTCTCTCAGGTCCCTCATACCTGTCATGTGTCTCAGGGGTAGAATGAAGAGATTCCTCTGAATGAACACATCCAGAGAGGCCATAGATGCTGAGGAAGGGCGCCTTGCCTGCTGATATCCTAGCGTAAGTGGAAAAGAGGTACCTGCCTGCTGGCCCAGTGTGTCGAACGTGTCCACATCAGGGGTTGCCGACTGTGAAGTTATTCCCTGGGTGCCCCGGATTTTGTGGCCAAAGACGCAAGGGGCCGTTGTCTGTCCATGAGTAAAATGGAGGGGTCTGCGGAACTGGCCGGTTAGGCTGGACCTCTCCTATTGGCTCAGTGTTTGTGACTCGTCCCCGTCAGAAGTTCCGGCCAGCCTTGCGGTGGCTGTCTCCATGGTGATTGGGAAAGAAGCCTTAGGCCCCGCACTCAGCCTTCACCTGGCCTCCCTGGCCTCTTTACCCTCACGTAGACTGCTGTGTGGATAAAAGAAAGGATGTTGGCCAGTGAGCACGTGTCCTGATTTCCTTGGAAGGATTAGGCTCTTTGCCTGGGCAGAAGACAGCCAAGGTCAGCCTGAGCCTAGACACCTAGTGACCTGTGACACTGCAGCCAGTGATAGATGTTCATTTTCATGCTCAGGTATCCGCAGGTGGCGGATTCAGAGTGGTCGGAGAAGAATTGTAACTCGGGATCACACACTCACGAGGGCACGGGCCAAAGGTCAGGGAAAATAGCTGAGGTCGTGGAGCTCTAGCGGAGACAGTGTAGGGCCCGGGCCTCCCTCCCGTACGTGGCAAAGAGGTGATCCATATGCCGCCATGCGCAGACTCTGGACGGCTGGGGCCCTGGATGCCCGGACCTCGGCCTCGTCTACCGAGAAGTGACGCACATGCAGTGTGCCACCGGAGGCTGTGGAGCAGCAGAAGGCAAAATCTTGAAAATGGGGGCTTCAGTTGACTTTGCCTGTGCTCTCCTTTGGCTGAGTGACATCGTGTGTTTCCTAGCGGGTGAAGGCATTCGTGGAGAGAGGCGGTTTCCACGCGTGCAGGCAAAGTGTGTGCTGAGATGATGAGTTGCTGGAGACCAGGGTGGACTCCTCAGACCCAGAATAGGCCTCTGGCAGGTATGTGTCAAGGTTTTCTGCCCATGGCACTCACCCGGGTATTTGCATAGAATGTTATCAGCAGAATTAGTAGTCTCCAGAGAGGCTGCCACATGTCAGCAAGCTTCACGTGGCCAGGGTCCGCCCGTGATGTTGCTCCCCAATCAATCACTACTCTCTAGACCTTCCAGATAGACTACCAGAACTTCTCTGCCCATGGGCAACCAGTAGAGCCAGAGGCCTTCCCCCTTTGCTCTTTGGTCTCTAGGCCCTCTGTCAGGCACTCCAAGCTGTGAAGTGACTCAGGGGGAGAAGGAAAGAGATTTCAGAGAAGGAACACATCCAGAGAGAGACAGAGAGAGAGAGGCAAGAGATGCTGAGTGGGGATGCCTTGCGTACTGATATCCTCAGGAAAGTGGGAAAGAGGTACCTGGCCTGCTCTGCCACTGCCCTGAAGCAGTCCGCACCAGGGGCTCCCTTGTGCCTGCGTAGCCTTTCCCAGGGTGTGCTCCAACCCTGTGGCCACTCGGTGTCATAGGTCACAATGGAGGGCCCTGTGTCATCTGCCTGGCGGGCTGGACCTCTGCCATTGGCTCAGTCTAGTCACCAGGCCCGGTGTAAGCTCCGCCCACTCTTCCGGTCAGGGAAGTCTCTCTATGGTGATGGCAAAGAAGCCTTAATCCCGCCCACCTGGCCTTGACTTCACCTACCCGGCCCGCTGACCCTCGCTCCGACCTCTGTGTTGATAAAAATGAATGTCCGCCAGTGGCCAGGTGTCAGCATGTGGGATAAAGGATTGGGGACCTTGCCTGGGGCAGAAGGCAGCCTAGGTCAGCGGGTACCTGGAAGTCTAGTGACTTGTGACACTGCTGCCAGTGAGAAATGGTGACTCCCACACTCACGTATCCCCTGGTGGCAGAATGATAGTGGCGGGTGGAGAAACATGGCTCCGGAGCACACGTTCAACGGGGCAGCAGCCAAAGCAAAGGCCAGGGCCAGTAGTGGACGTCGTGGAGCTGAATGGCGAGCCAGTGAAGGGCCCAAGGATCCCTCCTGTATGTGGCCAACAGGTCATCCGTGTCCCCACGTCCATAAAGCATTGGACTCCTGGGGCCCAGGCTGCCGGGATTTCGGCCTTGCCTTCGGAGCCCGGCCACTTACGCAGCCTTGCACCCGGGGCGGGGACACGTAGACAGCAAAAATGTGGAAAATGGCAGTGTTCCCTCGATTTCCCTGGCATCGGCCTTTTTGAGCGGCTTGCTTTTTTTCCTGGTAGGATAGGGCCCTGACGGAGAAAGGCAGGATTATGTGTGCAGGAAAGGTGTGTGCTGAGAGGGTGACGACGTTGAGACCGTGTTGGGATCTTTAGTCCCAGGAAAGGCCCCTGGCGGGTGTGGGTCAATGTTCTCTACCCATCCCACTTGGCGGGGGGAGGTTTTCACCATACAAAGCAGCAGCGGAATTATTCGTCGCCGGAGAGGTTGCATCTGCCCACAAGCTCCACCTGGCCGGGGTCCGCCCCTCCCGTATTGCGCATGTCAATCAACAGAAGCTAAGACCTTCCAGAGAGACTACCTGCTATTCTGTCCCCACGGGGAAGCAGTACAGCCAGAAGCCTCCCCCGTTCCATCTCTAGGCTCTCTCTCAGGTCCCTCATACCTGTCATGTGTCTCAGGGGTAGAATGAAGAGATTCCTCTGAATGAACACATCCAGAGAGGCCATAGATGCTGAGGAAGGGCGCCTTGCCTGCTGATATCCTAGCGTAAGTGGAAAAGAGGTACCTGCCTGCTGGCCCAGTGTGTCGAACGTGTCCACATCAGGGGTTGCCGACTGTGAAGTTATTCCCTGGGTGCCCCGGATTTTGTGGCCAAAGACGCAAGGGGCCGTTGTCTGTCCATGAGTAAAATGGAGGGGTCTGCGGAACTGGCCGGTTAGGCTGGACCTCTCCTATTGGCTCAGTGTTTGTGACTCGTCCCCGTCAGAAGTTCCGGCCAGCCTTGCGGTGGCTGTCTCCATGGTGATTGGGAAAGAAGCCTTAGGCCCCGCACTCAGCCTTCACCTGGCCTCCCTGGCCTCTTTACCCTCACGTAGACTGCTGTGTGGATAAAAGAAAGGATGTTGGCCAGTGAGCACGTGTCCTGATTTCCTTGGAAGGATTAGGCTCTTTGCCTGGGCAGAAGACAGCCAAGGTCAGCCTGAGCCTAGACACCTAGTGACCTGTGACACTGCAGCCAGTGATAGATGTTCATTTTCATGCTCAGGTATCCGCAGGTGGCGGATTCAGAGTGGTCGGAGAAGAATTGTAACTCGGGATCACACACTCACGAGGGCACGGGCCAAAGGTCAGGGAAAATAGCTGAGGTCGTGGAGCTCTAGCGGAGACAGTGTAGGGCCCGGGCCTCCCTCCCGTACGTGGCAAAGAGGTGATCCATATGCCGCCATGCGCAGACTCTGGACGGCTGGGGCCCTGGATGCCCGGACCTCGGCCTCGTCTACCGAGAAGTGACGCACATGCAGTGTGCCACCGGAGGCTGTGGAGCAGCAGAAGGCAAAATCTTGAAAATGGGGGCTTCAGTTGACTTTGCCTGTGCTCTCCTTTGGCTGAGTGACATCGTGTGTTTCCTAGCGGGTGAAGGCATTCGTGGAGAGAGGCGGTTTCCACGCGTGCAGGCAAAGTGTGTGCTGAGATGATGAGTTGCTGGAGACCAGGGTGGACTCCTCAGACCCAGAATAGGCCTCTGGCAGGTATGTGTCAAGGTTTTCTGCCCATGGCACTCACCCGGGTATTTGCATAGAATGTTATCAGCAGAATTAGTAGTCTCCAGAGAGGCTGCCACATGTCAGCAAGCTTCACGTGGCCAGGGTCCGCCCGTGATGTTGCTCCCCAATCAATCACTACTCTCTAGACCTTCCAGATAGACTACCAGAACTTCTCTGCCCATGGGCAACCAGTAGAGCCAGAGGCCTTCCCCCTTTGCTCTTTGGTCTCTAGGCCCTCTGTCAGGCACTCCAAGCTGTGAAGTGACTCAGGGGGAGAAGGAAAGAGATTTCAGAGAAGGAACACATCCAGAGAGAGACAGAGAGAGAGAGGCAAGAGATGCTGAGTGGGGATGCCTTGCGTACTGATATCCTCAGGAAAGTGGGAAAGAGGTACCTGGCCTGCTCTGCCACTGCCCTGAAGCAGTCCGCACCAGGGGCTCCCTTGTGCCTGCGTAGCCTTTCCCAGGGTGTGCTCCAACCCTGTGGCCACTCGGTGTCATAGGTCACAATGGAGGGCCCTGTGTCATCTGCCTGGCGGGCTGGACCTCTGCCATTGGCTCAGTCTAGTCACCAGGCCCGGTGTAAGCTCCGCCCACTCTTCCGGTCAGGGAAGTCTCTCTATGGTGATGGCAAAGAAGCCTTAATCCCGCCCACCTGGCCTTGACTTCACCTACCCGGCCCGCTGACCCTCGCTCCGACCTCTGTGTTGATAAAAATGAATGTCCGCCAGTGGCCAGGTGTCAGCATGTGGGATAAAGGATTGGGGACCTTGCCTGGGGCAGAAGGCAGCCTAGGTCAGCGGGTACCTGGAAGTCTAGTGACTTGTGACACTGCTGCCAGTGAGAAATGGTGACTCCCACACTCACGTATCCCCTGGTGGCAGAATGATAGTGGCGGGTGGAGAAACATGGCTCCGGAGCACACGTTCAACGGGGCAGCAGCCAAAGCAAAGGCCAGGGCCAGTAGTGGACGTCGTGGAGCTGAATGGCGAGCCAGTGAAGGGCCCAAGGATCCCTCCTGTATGTGGCCAACAGGTCATCCGTGTCCCCACGTCCATAAAGCATTGGACTCCTGGGGCCCAGGCTGCCGGGATTTCGGCCTTGCCTTCGGAGCCCGGCCACTTACGCAGCCTTGCACCCGGGGCGGGGACACGTAGACAGCAAAAATGTGGAAAATGGCAGTGTTCCCTCGATTTCCCTGGCATCGGCCTTTTTGAGCGGCTTGCTTTTTTTCCTGGTAGGATAGGGCCCTGACGGAGAAAGGCAGGATTATGTGTGCAGGAAAGGTGTGTGCTGAGAGGGTGACGACGTTGAGACCGTGTTGGGATCTTTAGTCCCAGGAAAGGCCCCTGGCGGGTGTGGGTCAATGTTCTCTACCCATCCCACTTGGCGGGGGGAGGTTTTCACCATACAAAGCAGCAGCGGAATTATTCGTCGCCGGAGAGGTTGCATCTGCCCACAAGCTCCACCTGGCCGGGGTCCGCCCCTCCCGTATTGCGCATGTCAATCAACAGAAGCTAAGACCTTCCAGAGAGACTACCTGCTATTCTGTCCCCACGGGGAAGCAGTACAGCCAGAAGCCTCCCCCGTTCCATCTCTAGGCTCTCTCTCAGGTCCCTCATACCTGTCATGTGTCTCAGGGGTAGAATGAAGAGATTCCTCTGAATGAACACATCCAGAGAGGCCATAGATGCTGAGGAAGGGCGCCTTGCCTGCTGATATCCTAGCGTAAGTGGAAAAGAGGTACCTGCCTGCTGGCCCAGTGTGTCGAACGTGTCCACATCAGGGGTTGCCGACTGTGAAGTTATTCCCTGGGTGCCCCGGATTTTGTGGCCAAAGACGCAAGGGGCCGTTGTCTGTCCATGAGTAAAATGGAGGGGTCTGCGGAACTGGCCGGTTAGGCTGGACCTCTCCTATTGGCTCAGTGTTTGTGACTCGTCCCCGTCAGAAGTTCCGGCCAGCCTTGCGGTGGCTGTCTCCATGGTGATTGGGAAAGAAGCCTTAGGCCCCGCACTCAGCCTTCACCTGGCCTCCCTGGCCTCTTTACCCTCACGTAGACTGCTGTGTGGATAAAAGAAAGGATGTTGGCCAGTGAGCACGTGTCCTGATTTCCTTGGAAGGATTAGGCTCTTTGCCTGGGCAGAAGACAGCCAAGGTCAGCCTGAGCCTAGACACCTAGTGACCTGTGACACTGCAGCCAGTGATAGATGTTCATTTTCATGCTCAGGTATCCGCAGGTGGCGGATTCAGAGTGGTCGGAGAAGAATTGTAACTCGGGATCACACACTCACGAGGGCACGGGCCAAAGGTCAGGGAAAATAGCTGAGGTCGTGGAGCTCTAGCGGAGACAGTGTAGGGCCCGGGCCTCCCTCCCGTACGTGGCAAAGAGGTGATCCATATGCCGCCATGCGCAGACTCTGGACGGCTGGGGCCCTGGATGCCCGGATCTCGGCCTCGTCTACCGAGAAGTGACGCACATGCAGTGTGCCACCGGAGGCTGTGGAGCAGCAGAAGGCAAAATCTTGAAAATGGGGGCTTCAGTTGACTTTGCCTGTGCTCTCCTTTGGCTGAGTGACATCGTGTGTTTCCTAGCGGGTGAAGGCATTCGTGGAGAGAGGCGGTTTCCACGCGTGCAGGCAAAGTGTGTGCTGAGATGATGAGTTGCTGGAGACCAGGGTGGACTCCTCAGACCCAGAATAGGCCTCTGGCAGGTATGTGTCAAGGTTTTCTGCCCATGGCACTCACCCGGGTATTTGCATAGAATGTTATCAGCAGAATTAGTAGTCTCCAGAGAGGCTGCCACATGTCAGCAAGCTTCACGTGGCCAGGGTCCGCCCGTGATGTTGCTCCCCAATCAATCACTACTCTCTAGACCTTCCAGATAGACTACCAGAACTTCTCTGCCCATGGGCAACCAGTAGAGCCAGAGGCCTTCCCCCTTTGCTCTTTGGTCTCTAGGCCCTCTGTCAGGCACTCCAAGCTGTGAAGTGACTCAGGGGGAGAAGGAAAGAGATTTCAGAGAAGGAACACATCCAGAGAGAGACAGAGAGAGAGAGGCAAGAGATGCTGAGTGGGGATGCCTTGCGCACTGATATCCTCAGGAAAGTGGGAAAGAGGTACCTGGCCTGCTCTGCCACTGCCCTGAAGCAGTCCGCACCAGGGGCTCCCTTGTGCCTGCGTAGCCTTTCCCAGGGTGTGCTCCAACCCTGTGGCCACTCGGTGTCATAGGTCACAATGGAGGGCCCTGTGTCATCTGCCTGGCGGGCTGGACCTCTGCCATTGGCTCAGTCTAGTCACCAGGCCCGGTGTAAGCTCCGCCCACTCTTCCGGTCAGGGAAGTCTCTCTATGGTGATGGCAAAGAAGCCTTAATCCCGCCCACCTGGCCTTGACTTCACCTACCCGGCCCGCTGACCCTCGCTCCGACCTCTGTGTTGATAAAAATGAATGTCCGCCAGTGGCCAGGTGTCAGCATGTGGGATAAAGGATTGGGGACCTTGCCTGGGGCAGAAGGCAGCCTAGGTCAGCGGGTACCTGGAAGTCTAGTGACTTGTGACACTGCTGCCAGTGAGAAATGGTGACTCCCACACTCACGTATCCCCTGGTGGCAGAATGATAGTGGCGGGTGGAGAAACATGGCTCCGGAGCACACGTTCAACGGGGCAGCAGCCAAAGCAAAGGCCA
This sequence comes from Loxodonta africana, assembly GCF_030014295.1. Taxonomy (NCBI): domain Eukaryota; kingdom Metazoa; phylum Chordata; class Mammalia; order Proboscidea; family Elephantidae; genus Loxodonta; species Loxodonta africana. Next base: position 129,074 of record NW_026975517.1, read on the forward strand.
GGGCCAGTAGTGGACGTCGTGGAGCTGAATGGCGAGCCAGTGAAGGGCCCAAGGATCCCTCCTGTATGTGGCCAACAGGTCATCCGTGTCCCCACGTCCATAAAGCATTGGACTCCTGGGGCCCAGGCTGCCGGGATTTCGGCCTTGCCTTCGGAGCCCGGCCACTTACGCAGCCTTGCACCCGGGGCGGGGACACGTAGACAGCAAAAATGTGGAAAATGGCAGTGTTCCCTCGATTTCCCTGGCATCGGCCTTTTTGAGCGGCTTGCTTTTTTTCCTGGTAGGATAGGGCCCTGACGGAGAAAGGCAGGATTATGTGTGCAGGAAAGGTGTGTGCTGAGAGGGTGACGACGTTGAGACCGTGTTGGGATCTTTAGTCCCAGGAAAGGCCCCTGGCGGGTGTGGGTCAATGTTCTCTACCCATCCCACTTGGCGGGGGGAGGTTTTCACCATACAAAGCAGCAGCGGAATTATTCGTCGCCGGAGAGGTTGCATCTGCCCACAAGCTCCACCTGGCCGGGGTCCGCCCCTCCCGTATTGCGCATGTCAATCAACAGAAGCTAAGACCTTCCAGAGAGACTACCTGCTATTCTGTCCCCACGGGGAAGCAGTACAGCCAGAAGCCTCCCCCGTTCCATCTCTAGGCTCTCTCTCAGGTCCCTCATACCTGTCATGTGTCTCAGGGGTAGAATGAAGAGATTCCTCTGAATGAACACATCCAGAGAGGCCATAGATGCTGAGGAAGGGCGCCTTGCCTGCTGATATCCTAGCGTAAGTGGAAAAGAGGTACCTGCCTGCTGGCCCAGTGTGTCGAACGTGTCCACATCAGGGGTTGCCGACTGTGAAGTTATTCCCTGGGTGCCCCGGATTTTGTGGCCAAAGACGCAAGGGGCCGTTGTCTGTCCATGAGTAAAATGGAGGGGTCTGCGGAACTGGCCGGTTAGGCTGGACCTCTCCTATTGGCTCAGTGTTTGTGACTCGTCCCCGTCAGAAGTTCCGGCCAGCCTTGCGGTGGCTGTCTCCATGGTGATTGGGAAAGAAGCCTTAGGCCCCGCACTCAGCCTTCACCTGGCCTCCCTGGCCTCTTTACCCTCACGTAGACTGCTGTGTGGATAAAAGAAAGGATGTTGGCCAGTGAGCACGTGTCCTGATTTCCTTGGAAGGATTAGGCTCTTTGCCTGGGCAGAAGACAGCCAAGGTCAGCCTGAGCCTAGACACCTAGTGACCTGTGACACTGCAGCCAGTGATAGATGTTCATTTTCATGCTCAGGTATCCGCAGGTGGCGGATTCAGAGTGGTCGGAGAAGAATTGTAACTCGGGATCACACACTCACGAGGGCACGGGCCAAAGGTCAGGGAAAATAGCTGAGGTCGTGGAGCTCTAGCGGAGACAGTGTAGGGCCCGGGCCTCCCTCCCGTACGTGGCAAAGAGGTGATCCATATGCCGCCATGCGCAGACTCTGGACGGCTGGGGCCCTGGATGCCCGGATCTCGGCCTCGTCTACCGAGAAGTGACGCACATGCAGTGTGCCACCGGAGGCTGTGGAGCAGCAGAAGGCAAAATCTTGAAAATGGGGGCTTCAGTTGACTTTGCCTGTGCTCTCCTTTGGCTGAGTGACATCGTGTGTTTCCTAGCGGGTGAAGGCATTCGTGGAGAGAGGCGGTTTCCACGCGTGCAGGCAAAGTGTGTGCTGAGATGATGAGTTGCTGGAGACCAGGGTGGACTCCTCAGACCCAGAATAGGCCTCTGGCAGGTATGTGTCAAGGTTTTCTGCCCATGGCACTCACCCGGGTATTTGCATAGAATGTTATCAGCAGAATTAGTAGTCTCCAGAGAGGCTGCCACATGTCAGCAAGCTTCACGTGGCCAGGGTCCGCCCGTGATGTTGCTCCCCAATCAATCACTACTCTCTAGACCTTCCAGATAGACTACCAGAACTTCTCTGCCCATGGGCAACCAGTAGAGCCAGAGGCCTTCCCCCTTTGCTCTTTGGTCTCTAGGCCCTCTGTCAGGCACTCCAAGCTGTGAAGTGACTCAGGGGGAGAAGGAAAGAGATTTCAGAGAAGGAACACATCCAGAGAGAGACAGAGAGAGAGAGGCAAGAGATGCTGAGTGGGGATGCCTTGCGTACTGATATCCTCAGGAAAGTGGGAAAGAGGTACCTGGCCTGCTCTGCCACTGCCCTGAAGCAGTCCGCACCAGGGGCTCCCTTGTGCCTGCGTAGCCTTTCCCAGGGTGTGCTCCAACCCTGTGGCCACTCGGTGTCATAGGTCACAATGGAGGGCCCTGTGTCATCTGCCTGGCGGGCTGGACCTCTGCCATTGGCTCAGTCTAGTCACCAGGCCCGGTGTAAGCTCCGCCCACTCTTCCGGTCAGGGAAGTCTCTCTATGGTGATGGCAAAGAAGCCTTAATCCCGCCCACCTGGCCTTGAGTTCACCTACCCGGCCCGCTGACCCTCGCTCCGACCTCTGTGTTGATAAAAATGAATGTCCGCCAGTGGCCAGGTGTCAGCATGTGGGATAAAGGATTGGGGACCTTGCCTGGGGCAGAAGGCAGCCTAGGTCAGCGGGTACCTGGAAGTCTAGTGACTTGTGACACTGCTGCCAGTGAGAAATGGTGACTCCCACACTCACGTATCCCCTGGTGGCAGAATGATAGTGGCGGGTGGAGAAACATGGCTCCGGAGCACACGTTCAACGGGGCAGCAGCCAAAGCAAAGGCCAGGGCCAGTAGTGGACGTCGTGGAGCTGAATGGCGAGCCAGTGAAGGGCCCAAGGATCCCTCCTGTATGTGGCCAACAGGTCATCCGTGTCCCCACGTCCATAAAGCATTGGACTCCTGGGGCCCAGGCTGCCGGGATTTCGGCCTTGCCTTCGGAGCCCGGCCACTTACGCAGCCTTGCACCCGAGGCGGGGACACGTAGACAGCAAAAATGTGGAAAATGGCAGTGTTCCCTCGATTTCCCTGGCATCGGCCTTTTTGAGCGGCTTGCTTTTTTTCCTGGTAGGATAGGGCCCTGACGGAGAAAGGCAGGATTATGTGTGCAGGAAAGGTGTGTGCTGAGAGGGTGACGACGTTGAGACCGTGTTGGGATCTTTAGTCCCAGGAAAGGCCCCTGGCGGGTGTGGGTCAATGTTCTCTACCCATCCCACTTGGCGGGGGGAGGTTTTCACCATACAAAGCAGCAGCGGAATTATTCGTCGCCGGAGAGGTTGCATCTGCCCACAAGCTCCACCTGGCCGGGGTCCGCCCCTCCCGTATTGCGCATGTCAATCAACAGAAGCTAAGACCTTCCAGAGAGACTACCTGCTATTCTGTCCCCACGGGGAAGCAGTACAGCCAGAAGCCTCCCCCGTTCCATCTCTAGGCTCTCTCTCAGGTCCCTCATACCTGTCATGTGTCTCAGGGGTAGAATGAAGAGATTCCTCTGAATGAACACATCCAGAGAGGCCATAGATGCTGAGGAAGGGCGCCTTGCCTGCTGATATCCTAGCGTAAGTGGAAAAGAGGTACCTGCCTGCTGGCCCAGTGTGTCGAACGTGTCCACATCAGGGGTTGCCGACTGTGAAGTTATTCCCTGGGTGCCCCGGATTTTGTGGCCAAAGACGCAAGGGGCCGTTGTCTGTCCATGAGTAAAATGGAGGGGTCTGCGGAACTGGCCGGTTAGGCTGGACCTCTCCTATTGGCTCAGTGTTTGTGACTCGTCCCCGTCAGAAGTTCCGACCAGCCTTGCGGTGGCTGTCTCCATGGTGATTGGGAAAGAAGCCTTAGGCCCCGCACTCAGCCTTCACCTGGCCTCCCTGGCCTCTTTACCCTCACGTAGACTGCTGTGTGGATAAAAGAAAGGATGTTGGCCAGTGAGCACGTGTCCTGATTTCCTTGGAAGGATTAGGCTCTTTGCCTGGGCAGAAGACAGCCAAGGTCAGCCTGAGCCTAGACACCTAGTGACCTGTGACACTGCAGCCAGTGATAGATGTTCATTTTCATGCTCAGGTATCCGCAGGTGGCGGATTCAGAGTGGTCGGAGAAGAATTGTAACTCGGGATCACACACTCACGAGGGCACGGGCCAAAGGTCAGGGAAAATAGCTGAGGTCGTGGAGCTCTAGCGGAGACAGTGTAGGGCCCGGGCCTCCCTCCCGTACGTGGCAAAGAGGTGATCCATATGCCGCCATGCGCAGACTCTGGACGGCTGGGGCCCTGGATGCCCGGATTTGGGCCTTGTCTACCGAGAAGTGACGCACATGCAGTGTGCCACCGGAGGCTGTGGAGCAGCAGAGGGCAAAATCTTGAAAATGGGGGCTTCAGTTGACTTTGCCTGTGCTTCTCCTTTGGCTGAGTGACATCGTGTGTTTCCTAGCAGGTGAAGACATTCGTGGAGAGAGGCGGTTTCCATGCGTGCAGGCAAAGTGTGTGCTGAGATGATGAGTTGCTGGAGACCAGGGTGGACTCTTCAGACCCAAAATAGGCCTCTGGCAGGTATACACGATATGAAGCGATTTGACCTTGTTTGATTCAAAACGATGTGACTCGACTCGATTCACCTGATTCGATTCGACGCTGTTCGGTGACAGTCAGTGCGATTCTGCTTGATTCCGCTCGATTAGGTGTGATTCGGCAGTATGCAGCTCTTTTCGGCTGTATTCAGCTCCATTCGTCTCTATTCAGCTTATTCGGCTCTATTCGACTGTATTCGACTCTACTCTCTTCCAGTCGATTCTACTCCATTCTATTCCTTCTATTCTGTTCTAATCTCTTCTATTCCACTCTACTCTGTTCTATTCTCCCCTCCCCTCCCCTCCCCTCCCCTTCTCTAATCTATACGTCTCGATTGGATTTGACGCGTTGAACGCGATTCGAGGCGATGAAGCTTGAATCGGCTCGATTCGGCTCGATTTGGCTCTATTCGGCTCAGTTAGGCTCCATTCAGCTTGTTTTGGCTTGAATCGCTTCGAATCTGCTCGATTTGGCCTTCTTCGGCCCTATTCTGCTCTATTCGACTCTTTTCTACTCTATTCGTTTCTATTTGACTCCATTCTACTCCATTCTATTCATTCCACACTATTCTACACTATTCTACTCTATTCTGCTCTACCCTACCCAACACCACCCTAATTTACTCTACTTGCTTCTACAGGATTCCTCTCATTTTGTCTGCATTTGGCTCTATTCAGCTCTATTCTACTCTTCTCTACTCTATTGTATTGTTTCTACTCTGTTCTGTACTATTCTACTCTATTCTACCCTACCCTATGCTACCCAACTCTAAGGTATTGTAATCCACTTGATTGGATTTAATTCAACCCATTTCAATGCGATTCGGCTCGATTTGGCTCTGTTCAAATCTATTCTACTCTACTCTAACCGACTGTTTTCTGTATTCGTTCTGTGTTGTTGTGTTCTATTTTGTTGTGTTCTGTTCTCTTTTATTCTATTCTACTCTATTCTACCCTACTCTAGCCTACCCGAACCTCCCCTACTCTAGTCTATTCAATTGAATTCGAGAAATTTTGACGCGACTAGGGGCCGAATCGGTGTGATTCATGTCCATTCGGCTCCATTTGTCTCGAATAGTGTCGATTCAGCTCGATTAGGCTCGATTTGGCTCCATTAGGCTCGATTCACTGGATTCGGCTCGATTTCGCTCAATTCAGCTCGATTTGGCCCTCTTTGGCCCTCTTCGGCTCTCTTCAGCTCTTTTCTACTCTACTCGATTCCATTGCACACCATTCTACTCCATTCTACGCTCTTCTACTATACCCTACTGTAATTGATTCGATGGGATTCGACGCCATTCGACGCGGTTTGTCTCGTTTCGTCTCCATTCAGCTTGATTCGACTCTGTTCTACTCTACTCTATTCTACTCTACACTATTCTGCTCTGCTCTACCCTTTTCTACTCTATTCTATTGTATCCTTTCCATTCTCTTCTACTGTGTTCAAGTCTACTCTATTCCATCCTACCCTAATCTAATCTATTCTACTGGATTCGATTCCACGCATCTCGATGCGATTCGGCTCAAATCGGCTCCTTTCCACTCCATTCATCCCCAATCGGCTCAAATCGGTTCGATTCAGCTCTAATCGGCTCCATTCGGCTCCAGTCAGCTCGAATAGGCTCTATTCAGCTCTATTCGGCTCTATTAGACTCTACTCAACTCTATTATCTCTTTTCGACTCCACTCGACTCCATGCTACACCATTCTACTCCATCCTAAACTATTCTCTACTGTATTGTATTGTACTCTACCCTACTCTAGTCTATTCTAATAGATTGGATTGGATTGGATTGGAATTGATCAGATTCAATGCAATTCGACGGGATTCGACGCGATACGGCACGATTCCATGGGATTCGGCGTGATTCGTCTTGGTTTCTATCCATTTAGCTCTTTTGGGCTCTATTTGGCTCTATTCGGCAATGTTCGACTCTGCTCTACTCTACTCTTCTATACTCTGCTCGTCTCGACCCTATTCTTTCAGTTCTGTTCTGTTCTGTTCTGTTCTACTGCACTCTATTCTACCCTACCCTACCCTAACTTAGCCTACTGTAATCTGTTCTATGCTATTCGACACACTTGAGTGGGATTCGACCTGATTCGGGTCATATCGGCTCGATTCATCTCCTTTCTGCTCCATTAAACTCGATTCGGTTCTATTCGGCTCTTTTCCACTCTATTCGGCTCTTTTTGGCAGTATTCGACTCTATTTGACTCTAGTCTACTCGATTCTTTCTGTTCTGTTCTATTCTACTCTATTCTATTCTTCTCTACCCTACCCTAACCTTACCTTCCCCACACTAATCTATTTGATTCGATTTGACACGTTTCAAACGACTCGACATGATTCATCTCGATTCACCTTGAAATTGGTCAATTCGGCTGTATTCAGCTCTCTTTGGCTCTTTTCGGCTCTCTTCAACTCAATTTGACTCTATTCTACTGGACCCGACTCTACTTAATTCTATTCTCTTCTTTCTATTGTGTTCTGTTGTGTTGTAGTCTAGCCTCTCCTGCCGTACCCTCCTCTACTCTAATCTATTCGATTCAACGCATTTCGACGCGATTCCATGTGATTAGGCTTGAATCGGCTCGATTTAGCTCTATTTGGCTTGAATTGGGTCAATTCGTCTCGATTCTGCTCAATTCAGCATAATTAGGCTCGAGTGAACCTTATTCAGCCCTGTTCAGCTCTACTCAACCCTTTCTACTTCATTTGTCTCTATTTGGCTCCATTCAACTCCCTTCCACACCATTCTACTCTTTTCTATTCTGTTCTACCCTACCCTACTCTAATCTATTCTAATCGATTCGATTCATCACGATTTGTCTCCTTTCCTCTCCATTCGAATCGATTCGGCTTGAATTGGATCTATTCATCTATATTCTGCACTACCCGACTCTGACTATTCCACTCTACTCAACTCTACTCCATTCTACTCTTGGTATTCTCTTCTGTTCTACTCTATTCTATTCTTCTGTGCCCTTCCCTACTGAATCCCAGTCTAACCTACACTACTCTAATCTATTCAATTTAATTCGATTCCATTCAGTTTGACACCATTCGACCCGATTTGAGACAATTCGACGGGATTCGGTGAGATTCCGCGAGATTTGATGCGTTTTGGTGGGATTTGATGGAATTCGACGAGATCCGATGCAATAGGATGCAATTAAGTGTGTTTTGGCTCGATTTTGCTGGGTTCAGATTGTCTCTATTTGGCTCATTTCAGCTCCACTAGGCTCCATTCATCCCGAATCTGGTCGACTCGACTCGATTCGGCTCATTTTGGCCATATTTGGTCCTATTCAGCGTTATTCGGCTCTATTCAACTCTTTTCTACTCTCTTCATCTGTGTTCGAATCCATTTGACTCCATTCCACACCATTCTATTCCATTCTACACTACTGTATTCTACAAAACCCTCCCCCACCCTAGCCTATCCTAATCTAGTCTGCTCTTTTCTAGTCTCCTTTTCTATTTTCTCGATTCCATCCTATGCTACTCTACCATACCCTGCACTAAGCTAACCTACCCTGACCTATGCTGTTCTATTCTATTTCCTTCTATTTTCTCTGTTCCACCGTATGCTTCCCTACCTTATGCTACCCCACCGTACCATACTCTACTACTTAGGGTTACTCAATAAGGGTCCTAATTAAGGGGAGTGGTTCGGGCAAGGGTACTCCTTAAGGCAAGGGTACTAGTTCAGGCTACTAGTTAAGGCCAGGGTACTAGTTAAGGCCAGGCTACTAGTTAAGGCATGGGTACTTGTTGAGGGTACTGGTTAAGGCAAGGGTACCAGTTCAGGCTACTTGTTAAGGACATACTACTAGTGAAGGCAAGGGTACTAGTGAAGACTACTGGTTAAGGCAAGGGTACTTGTTAGGACTACTAGTTAAGGCAAGGGTACTAGATTAGGCTAAGAGTTCAGGCAAGGGTACTCGTTCAGATTACTGACTTAGGGTACTATTCAAGACTAGTTGTCTAGGCTACTGCTCTCTGCCACTAGTCTAGCTGACTAGTCCAGCTTACTAGTCTAGGCTTCTACTCTAGCCTTCTCTTGTCTACTCTAATGTAGTCTACTTGCATCTACCCTAGTCTTCCTATCCTAAACTACCCTACCCTAACCTATTCTAATCGATTCCATTTGATTCGATTCAAAGCATTTCGATGCCACTGGAGACCATCATGCTTGAGTCGGCTCGATTCAGCTCGATTTGGCTCGAATCGCTTCAATTCAGCTCGTTTCCACTCGGTTCAGCCTTATTCGGCCCTATTTGGCTCGATTCGACTCTTTTCTACTCTATTTGTCTCTGTTCGACTCCATTTGACTCCACTCTTCTCCATTCTACGCTATTCTACTCTATTCTGTTCTACTCTACCCTACGATACTCTAATCTATTCGATTGGATGCGATTCTTAGCAATTCGGTGTGATTCATCTCGTTTTGTTTCCATTTGACTCGATTCGGCCAGAATTGGCTCTATTCAGCTATATCCTGCACTCTTTGACTCTATTTGACTCAATTCTACTCTGCTCTACTCTTGTCTGCTTTACTCTCTCTACTCTACCCTACTGTACTATATTCTATTCTGTACTATTCTGTTCTATTCTACCCACCCGCCCCTCCCCTACCCTTCCCTAATCTATTTGATTAGATCCGATGTGACGTATTTCCACGCGATTTGACGCGATTAGGCTTGAATCAGCTCGATTCAGTTCGAATCGGCTCTATTCGGCTCGACTTGGCTCCATTTCACTCCATTCGGCTCGATTAGGCTCGAATTCCATCGATTCTGCTGGATTCTGCTCGATTAGGCCTTATTTGGGCCTATTCGGCCCTATTCTGCTCTATTAGACTCTTTTGTACTCTATTCATATCTATCCGTCTCTATTGGACTCCGTTCAACTCCATTCCTCACTATTTTCCTCTCTTCTATTCTACCCTTCCCTACCCTAATCTCTTCTAATCGATTCGATTTGATTTGACGCGATTCGAAGCAACCGGACGTGATTCGTCTCGTTTTGTCTCCACTCGGCTCAATTCGGCTATGTTCTCTGTCTTTGACTCTATTCTATTCTGTTGTATTCTTTCTGTTCTGTTCTATTCTCTCCTATTCTGTTGTACTCTATTCTATTCTACCCTACCCGACCCAACGGCACCCCACCCGAACCTTCCCTACTTTAATCTATTGGATGCAATTCGATTCCGTGCAACGCGATTTGATAGGACTTGACTGGATTCGGCAAATCTGAAGGGATTTGATGAGATTCCATGCGACTCGACGTGATTCAGTAGGATTCTCTGAGGTTTGACGCAATTCGAAGTTATTCGACGTGATTCGATGGGATTCGACACGATATGAAGCAATTTGACCTTGTTTGATTCAAAACGATGTGACTCGACTCGATTCGACCTGATTCGATTCAACGCTGTTCGGTGACAGTCAGTGCGATTCTGCTTGATTCCGCTCGATTAGGTGTGATTCGGCAGTATACAGCTCTTTTCGGCTGTATTCAGCTCCATTCGTCTCTATTCAGCTTATTCGGCTCTATTCGACTGTATTCGACTCTACTCTTTTCCACTCGATTCTACTCGATTCTATTCCTTCTATTCTGTTCTAATCTCTTCTATTCCACTCTACTCTGTTCTATTCTCCCCTCCCCTCCCCTCCCCTCCCCTTCTCTAATCTATACGTCTCGATTGGATTTGACGCGTTGAACGCGATTCGAGGCGATGAAGCTTGAATCGGCTCGATTCGGCTCGATTTGGCTCTATTCGGCTCAGTTAGGCTCCATTCAGCTTGTTTTGGCTTGAATCGCTTCGAATCTGCTCGATTTGGCCTTCTTCGGCCCTATTCTGCTCTATTCGACTCTTTTCTACTCTATTCGTTTCTACTTGACTCCATTCTACTCCATTCTATTCATTCCACACTATTCTACTCTATTCTGCTCTACCCTACCCAACACCACTCTAATTTACTCTACTTGCTTCTACACGATTCCTCTCATTTTGTCTGCATTTGGCTCTATTCAGCTCTATTCTACTCTTCTCTACTCTATTGTATTGTTTCTACTCTGTTCTGTACTATTCTACTCTATTCTACCCTACCCTATGCTACCCAACTCTAAGGTATTGTAATCCACTTGATTGGATTTGATTCAACCCATTTCAACGCGATTCGGCTCGATTTGGCTCTGTTCAAATCTATTCTACTCTACTCTATTCCCCTCTACTCTACTCTAGCCTACTCTTTTCTGCATTCGTTCTGTGTTGTTCTGTTCTATTTTGTTGTGTTCTGTTCTGTTTTATTCTATTCTACTCTATTCTACCCTACTCTAGCCTACCCGAACCTCCCCTACTCTAGTCTATTCAATTGAATTCGAGAAATTTTGACGCGACTAGGGGCCGAATCAGTGTGATTCATGTCCATTCGGCTCCATTTGTCTCGAATAGTGTCGATTCAGCTCGATTAGGCTCGATTTGGCTCCATTAGGCTCGATTCACTGGATTCGGCTCGATTTCGCTCAATTCAGCTCGATTTGGCCCTCTTTGGCCCTCTTCGGCTCTCTTCAGCTCTTTTCTACTCTACTCGATTCCATTGCACACCATTCTACTCCATTCTACGCTCTTCTACTATACCCTACTGTAATTGATTCGATGGGATTCGACGCCATTCGACGCGATTTGTCTCGTTTCGTCTCCATTCAGCTTGATTCGACTCTGTTCTACTCTACTCTATTCTACTCTACACTATTCTGCTCTGCTCTACCCTTTTCTACTCTATTCTATTGTATCCTTTCCATTCTCTTCTACTGTGTTCAAGTCTACTCTATTCCATCCTACCCTAATCTAATCTATTCTACTGGATTCGATTCCACGCATCTCGATGCGATTCGGCTCAAATCGGCTCCTTTCCACTCCATTCATCCCCAATCGGCTCAATTCGGTTCGATTCAGCTCTAATCGGCTCCATTCGGCTCTAGTCAGCTCGAATAGGCTCTATTCAGCTCTATCCGGCTCTATTAGGCTCTACTCAACTCTATTATCTCTTTTCGACTCCACTCGACTCCATGCTACACCATTCTACTCCATCCTAAACTTTTCTGTACTGTATTGTATTGTACTCTACCCTACTCTAGTCTATTCTATTTGATTGGATTGGAATTGATCAGATTCAATGCAATTCGACGGGATTCAACGCGATACGGCACGATTCCACGGGATTCGGCGTGATTCGTCTTGGTTTCTATCCATTTAGCTCTTTTGGGCTCTATTCGGCAATGTTCGACTCTGCTCTACTCTACTCTTCTATACTCTGCTCGTCTCGACCCTATTCTTTCAGTTCTGTTCTGTTCTGTTCTACTGCACTCTATTCTACCCTACCCTACCCTAACTTAGCCTACTGTAATCTGTTCTATGCTATTCGACACACTTGAATGGGATTCGACCTGATTCGGGTCATATCGGCTCGATTCATCTCCTTTCTGCTCCTTTAAACTCGATTCGGTTCTATTCGGCTCTTTTCCACTCTATTCGGCTCTTTTTGGCAGTATTCGACTCTATTTGACTCTAGTCTACTCGATTCTTTCTGTTCTGTTCTATTCTACTCTATTCTATTCTTCTCTACCCTACCCTAACCTTACCTTCCCCACACTAATCTATTTGATTCGATTCGACACGTTTCAAACGACTCGACATGATTCATCTCGATTCACCTTGAATTTGGTCAATTCGGCTGTATTCAGCTCTGTTTGGCTCTTTTCGGCTCTCTTCAACTCAATTTGACTCTATTCTACTGGACCCGACTCTACTTAATTCTATTCTCTTCTTTCTATTGTGTTCTGTTGTGTTGTAGTCTAGCCTCTCCTGCCGTACCCTCCTCTACTCTAATCTATTCGATTCAACGCATTTCGACGCGATTCCATGTGATTAGGCTTGAATCGGCTCGATTTAGCTCTATTTGGCTTGAATTGGGTCAATTCGTCTCGATTCTGCTCAATTCAGCATAATTAGGCTCGAGTGAACCTTATTCAGCTCTGTTCAGCTCTACTCAACCCTTTCTACTTTATTTGTCTCTATTTGGCTCCATTCAACTCCCTTCCACACCATTCTACTCTTTTCTACTCTATTCTATTCTGTTCTACCCTACCCTACTCTAATCTATTCTAATCGATTCGATTCATCACGATTTGTCTCCTTTCCTCTCCATTCGAATCGATTCGGCTTGAATTGGATCTATTCATCTATATTCTGCACTACCCGACTCTGACTATTCCACTCTACTCAACTCTACTCCATTCTACTCTTGGTATTCTCTTCTGTTCTACTCTATTCTATTCTTCTGTGCCCTTCCCTACTGAATCCCAGTCTAACCTACACTACTCTAATCTATTCAATTTAATTCGATTCCATTCAGTTTGACACCATTCGACCCGATTTGAGACAATTCGACGGGATTCGGTGAGATTCCGCGAGATTTGATGCGTTTTGGTGGGATTTGATGGAATTCGACGAGATCCGATGCAATAGGATGCAATTAAGTGTGTTTTGGCTCGATTTTGCTGGGTTCAGATTGTCTCTATTTGGCTCATTTCAGCTCCACTAGGCTCCATTCATCCCGAATCTGATCGACTCACCTCGATTCTGCTCATTTTGGTCATATGTGGTCCTATTCAGCGTTATTCGGCTCTATTCAACTCTTTTCTACTCTCTGCATCTCTGTTCGAATCCATTTGACTCCATTCCACACCATTCTATTCCATTCTACACTACTGTATTCTACAAAACCCTCCCCCACCCTAGCCTATCCTAATCTAGTCTGCTCTTTTCTAGTCTCCTTTTCTAATTTCTCTGTTCCATCCTATGCTACTCTACCATACCCTGCACTAAGCTAACCTACCCTGACCTATGCTGTTCTATTCTATTTCCTTCTATTTTCTCTGTTCCACCGTATGCTTCCCTACCCTATGCTACCCCACCGTACCATACTCTACTACTTAGGGTTACTCAATAAGGGTCCTAATTAAGGGGAGTAGTTCGGGCAAGGGTACTCCTTAAGGCAAGTGTACTAGTTCAGGCTACTAGTTAAGGCCAGGGTACTAGTTATGCAAGGGCACTAGTTAAGGCCAGGCTACTAGTTAAGGCATGGGTACTTGTTGAGGGTACTGGTTAAGGCAAGGGTACCAGTTCAGGCTACTTGTTAAGGACATACTACTAGTGAAGGCAAGGGTACTAGTGAAGACTACTGGTTAAGGCAAGGGTACTTGTTAGGACTACTAGTTAAGGCAAGGGTACTAGATTAGGCTAAGAGTTCAGGCAAGGGTACTCGTTCAGATTACTGACTTAGGGTACTATTCAAGACTAGTTGTCTAGGCTACTGCTCTATGCCACTAGCCTAGCTGACTAGTCCAGCTTACTAGTCTAGGCTTCTACTCTAGCCTTCTCTTGTCTACTCTAATGTAGTCTACTTGCATCTACCCTAGTCTTCCTATCATAAACTACCCTACCCTAACCTATTCTAATCGATTCCATTTGATTCGATTCAAAGCATTTCGATGCGACCGGACACCATCACGCTTGAGTCGGCTCGATTCCGCAACATCAGCTCGATTCAGCTCGATTTGGCTCGAATCGCTTCAATTCAGCTCGTTTCCACTCGGTTCAGCCTTATTCGGCCCTATTTGGCTCGATTCGACTCTTTTCTACTCTATTTGTCTCTGTTCGACTCCATTTGACTCCACTCTTCTCCATTCTATGCTATTCTACTCTATTCTGTTCTACTCTACCCTACGATACTCTAATCTATTCGATTGGATGCGATTCGAAGCAATTCGGTGTGATTCATCTCGTTTTGTTTCCATTTGACTCGATTCGGCCAGAATTGGCTCTATTCAGCTATATCCTGCACTCTTTGACTCTATTTGACTCAATTCTACTCTGCTCTACTCTTGTCTGCTTTACTCTCTCTACTCTACCCTACTGTACTATATTCTATTCTGTACTATTCTGTTCTATTCTACCCACCCGCCCCTCCCCTACCCTTCCCTAATCTATTTGATTAGATTCGATGTGACGTATTTCCACGCGATTTGACGCGATTAGGCTTGAATCAGCTCGATTCAGTTCGAATCGGCTCTATTCGGCTCGACTTGGCTCCATTTCACTCCATTCGGCTCGATTAGGCTCGAATTCCATCGATTCTGCTGGATTCTGCTCGATTAGGCCTTATTTGGGCCTATTCGGCCCTATTCTGCTCTATTAGACTCTTTTGTAATCTATTCATATCTATCCGTCTCTATTGGACTCCGTTCAACTCCATTCCTCACTATTTTCCTCTCTTCTATTCTACCCTTCCCTACCCTCATCTCTTCTAATCGATTCGATTTGATTTGACGCGATTCGAAGCAACCGGACGTGATTCGTCTCGTTTTGTCTCCACTCGGCTCAATTCGGCTATGTTCTCTCTCTTTGACTCTATTCTATTCTGTTGTATTCTTTCTGTTCTGTTCTATTCTCTCCTATTCTGTTGTACTCTATTCTATTCTACCCTACCCGACCCAACGGCACCCCACCCGAACCTTCCCTACTTTAATCTATTGGATGCAATTCGATTCCGTGCAAAGCGATTTGATAGGACTTGACTGGATTCGGCAAATCTGAAGGGATTTGATGAGATTCCATGCGACTCGACGTGATTCAGTAGGATTCTCTGAGGTTTGACGCAATTCGAAGTTATTCGACGTGATTCGATGGGATTCGACACGATATGAAGCAATTTGACCTTGTTTGATTCAAAACGATGTGACTCGACTCGATTCGACCTGATTCGATTCAACGCTGTTCGGTGACAGTCAGTGCGATTCTGCTTGATTCCGCTCGATTAGGTGTGATTCGGCAGTATACAGCTCTTTTCGGCTGTATTCAGCTCCATTCGTCTCTATTCAGCTTATTCGGCTCTATTCGACTGTATTCGACTCTACTCTTTTCCACTCGATTCTACTCGATTCTATTCCTTCTATTCTGTTCTAATCTCTTCTATTCCACTCTACTCTGTTCTATTCTCCCCTCCCCTCCCCTCCCCTTCTCTAATCTATACGTCTCGATTGGATTTGACGCGTTGAACGCGATTCGAGGCGATGAAGCTTGAATCGGCTCGATTCGGCTCGATTTGGCTCTATTCGGCTCAGTTAGGCTCCATTCAGCTTGTTTTGGCTTGAATCGCTTCGAATCTGCTCGATTTGGCCTTCTTCGGCCCTATTCTGCTCTATTCGACTCTTTTCTACTCTATTCGTTTCTACTTGACTCCATTCTACTCCATTCTATTCATTCCACACTATTCTACTCTATTCTGCTCTACCCTACCCAACACCACTCTAATTTACTCTACTTGCTTCTACACGATTCCTCTCATTTTGTCTGCATTTGGCTCTATTCAGCTCTATTCTACTCTTCTCTACTCTATTGTATTGTTTCTACTCTGTTCTGTACTATTCTACTCTATTCTACCCTACCCTATGCTACCCAACTCTAAGGTATTGTAATCCACTTGATTGGATTTGATTCAACCCATTTCAACGCGATTCGGCTCGATTTGGCTCTGTTCAAATCTATTCTACTCTACTCTATTCCCCTCTACTCTACTCTAGCCTACTCTTTTCTGTATTCGTTCTGTGTTGTTCTGTTCTATTTTGTTGTGTTCTGTTCTGTTTTATTCTATTCTACTCTATTCTACCCTACTCTAGCCTACCCGAACCTCCCCTACTCTAGTCTATTCAATTGAATTCGAGAAATTTTGACGCGACTAGGGGCCGAATCGGTGTGATTCATGTCCATTCGGCTCCATTTGTCTCGAATAGTGTCGATTCAGCTCGATTAGCCTCGATTTGGCTCCATTAGGCTCGATTCACTGGATTCGGCTCGATTTCGCTCAATTCAGCTCGATTTGGCCCTCTTTGGCCCTCTTCGGCTCTCTTCAGCTCTTTTCTACTCTACTCGATTCCATTGCACACCATTCTACTCCATTCTACGCTCTTCTACTATACCCTACTGTAATTGATTCGATGGGATTCGACGCCATTCGACGCGATTTGTCTCGTTTCGTCTCCATTCAGCTTGATTCGACTCTGTTCTACTCTACTCTATTCTACTCTACACTATTCTGCTCTGCTCTACCCTTTTCTACTCTATTCTATTGTATCCTTTCCATTCTCTTCTACTGTGTTCAAGTCTACTCTATTCCATCCTACCCTAATCTAATCTATTCTACTGGATTCGATTCCACGCATCTCGATGCGATTCGGCTCAAATCGGCTCCTTTCCACTCCATTCATCCCCAATCGGCTCAATTCGGTTCGATTCAGCTCTAATCGGCTCCATTCGGCTCTAGTCAGCTCGAATAGGCTCTATTCAGCTCTATCCGGCTCTATTAGGCTCTACTCAACTCTATTATCTCTTTTCGACTCCACTCGACTCCATGCTACACCATTCTACTCCATCCTAAACTTTTCTGTACTGTATTGTATTGTACTCTACCCTACTCTAGTCTATTCTATTTGATTGGATTGGAATTGATCAGATTCAATGCAATTCGACGGGATTCAACGCGATACGGCACGATTCCACGGGATTCGGCGTGATTCGTCTTGGTTTCTATCCATTTAGCTCTTTTGGGCTCTATTCGGCAATGTTCGACTCTGCTCTACTCTACTCTTCTATACTCTGCTCGTCTCGACCCTATTCTTTCAGTTCTGTTCTGTTCTGTTCTACTGCACTCTATTCTACCCTACCCTACCCTAACTTAGCCTACTGTAATCTGTTCTATGCTATTCGACACACCTGAATGGGATTCGACCTGATTCGGGTCATATCGGCTCGATTCATCTCCTTTCTGCTCCATTAAACTCGATTCGGTTCTATTCGGCTCTTTTCCACTCTATTCGGCTCTTTTTGGCAGTATTCGACTCTATTTGACTCTAGTCTACTCGATTCTTTCTGTTCTGTTCTATTCTACTCTATTCTATTCTTCTCTACCCTACCCTAACCTTACCTTCCCCACACTAATCTATTTGATTCGATTCGACACGTTTCAAACGACTCGACATGATTCATCTCGATTCACCTTGAATTTGGTCAATTCGGCTGTATTCAGCTCTGTTTGGCTCTTTTCGTCTCTCTTCAACTCAATTTGACTCTATTCTACTGGACCCGACTCTACTTAATTCTATTCTCTTCTTTCTATTGTGTTCTGTTGTGTTGTAGTCTAGCCTCTCCTGCCGTACCCTCCTCTACTCTAATCTATTCGATTCAACGCATTTCGACGCGATTCCATGTGATTAGGCTTGAATCGGCTCGATTTAGCTCTATTTGGCTTGAATTGGGTCAATTCGTCTCGATTCTGCTCAATTCAGCATAATTAGGCTCGAGTGAACCTTATTCAGCCCTGTTCAGCTCTACTCAACCCTTTCTACTTTATTTGTCTCTATTTGGCTCCATTCAACTCCCTTCCACACCATTCTACTCTTTTCTACTCTATTCTATTCTGTTCTACCCTACCCTACTCTAATCTATTCTAATCGATTCGATTCATCACGATTTGTCTCCTTTCCTCTCCATTCGAATCGATTCGGCTTGAATTGGATCTATTCATCTATATTCTGCACTACCCGACTCTGACTATTCCACTCTACTCAACTCTACTCCATTCTACTCTTGGTATTCTCTTCTGTTCTACTCTATTCTATTCTTCTGTGCCCTTCCCTACTGAATCCCAGTCTAACCTACACTACTCTAATCTATTCAATTTAATTCGATTCCATTCAGTTTGACACCATTCGACCCGATTTGAGACAATTCGACGGGATTCGGTGAGATTCCGCGAGATTTGATGCGTTTTGGTGGGATTTGATGGAATTCGACGAGATCCGATGCAATAGGATGCAATTAAGTGTGTTTTGGCTCGATTTTGCTGGGTTCAGATTGTCTCTATTTGGCTCATTTCAGCTCCACTAGGCTCCATTCATCCCGAATCTGATCGACTCACCTCGATTCTGCTCATTTTGGTCATATGTGGTCCTATTCAGCGTTATTCGGCTCTATTCAACTCTTTTCTACTCTCTGCATCTCTGTTCGAATCCATTTGACTCCATTCCACACCATTCTATTCCATTCTACACTACTGTATTCTACAAAACCCTCCCCCACCCTAGCCTATCCTAATCTAGTCTGCTCTTTTCTAGTCTCCTTTTCTATTTTCTCTGTTCCATCCTATGCTACTCTACCATACCCTGCACTAAGCTAACCTACCCTGACCTATGCTGTTCTATTCTATTTCCTTCTATTTTCTCTGTTCCACCGTATGCTTCCCTACCCTATGCTACCCCACCGTACCATACTCTACTACTTAGGGTTACTCAATAAGGGTCCTAATTAAGGGGAGTAGTTTGGGCAAGGGTACTCCTTAAGGCAAGTGTACTAGTTCAGGCTACTAGTTAAGGCCAGGGTACTAGTTATGCAAGGGCACTAGTTAAGGCCAGGCTACTAGTTAAGGCATGGGTACTTGTTGAGGGTACTGGTTAAGGCAAGGGTACCAGTTCAGGCTACTTGTTAAGGACGTACTACTAGTGAAGGCAAGGGTACTAGTGAAGACTACTAGTTAAGCCAAGGGTACTTGTTAGGACTACTAGTTAAGGCAAGGGTACTAGATTAGGCTAAGAGTTCAGGCAAGGGTACTCGTTCAGATTACTGACTTAGGGTACTATTCAAGACTAGTTGTCTAGGCTACTGCTCTATGCCACTAGTCTAGCTGACTAGTCCAGCTTACTAGTCTAGGCTTCTACTCTAGCCTTCTCTTGTCTACTCTAATGTAGTCTACTTGCATCTACCCTAGTCTTCCTATCATAAACTACCCTACCCTAACCTATTCTAATCGATTCCATTTGATTCGATTCAAAGCATTTCGATGCGACCGGACACCATCACGCTTGAGTCGGCTCGATTCCGCAACATCAGCTCGATTCAGCTCGATTTGGCTCGAGTCGCTTCAATTCAGCTGATTTCCACACGGTTCAGCCTTATTCGGCCCTATTTGGCTCGACTCGACTCTTTTCTACTCTATTTGTCTCTTTTCGACTCCTTTTGACTCCACTCTTCTCCATTCTATGCAATTCTACTCTATTCTGTTCTACTCTACCCTACGATACTCTATTCGATTGGATGCGATTCGAAGCAATTTGGTGTGATTCATCTCGTTTTGTTTCCATTTGACTCGATTCGGCCAGAATTGGCTCTATTCAGGTATATCCTGCACTCTTTGACTCTATTTGACTCAATTCTACTCTGCTCTACTCTTGTCTGCTTTACTCTCTCTACTCTACCCTACTGTACTATATTCTATTCTGTACTATTCTGTTCTATTCTACCCACCCGCCCCTCCCCTACCCTTCCCTAATCTATTTGATTAGATTCGATGTGACGTATTTCCACGCGATTTGACGCGATTAGGCTTGAATCAGCTCGATTCAGTTCGAATCGGCTCTATTCGGCTCGACTTGGCTCCATTTCACTCCATTCGGCTCGATTAGGCTCGAATTCCATCGATTCTGCTGGATTCTGCTCGATTAGGCCTTATTTGGGCCTATTCGGCCCTATTCTGCTCTATTAGACTCTTTTGTACTCTATTCATATCTATCCGTCTCTATTGGACTCCGTTCAACTCCATTCCTCACTATTTTCCTCTCTTCTATTCTACCCTTCCCTACCCTAATCTCTTCTAATCGATTCGATTTGATTTGACGCGATTCGAAGCAACCGGACGTGATTCGTCTCGTTTTGTCTCCACTCGGCTCAATTCGGCTATGTTCTCTCTCTTTGACTCTATTCTATTCTGTTGTATTCTTTCTGTTCTGCTCTATTCTCTCCTATTCTGTTGTACTCTATTCTATTCTACCCTACCCGACCCAACGGCACCCCACCCGAACCTACCCTACTTTAATCTATTGGATTCAATTCGGTTCCGTGCAAAGCGATTTGATAGGACTTGACTGGATTCGGCAAGATCTGAAGGGATTTGATGAGATTCCATGCGACTCGACGTGGTTCAGTAGGATTCTCTGAGGTTTGACGCAATTCGAAGTTATTCGACGTGATTCGATGGGATTCGACACGATATGAAGCGATTTGACCTTGTTTGATTCAAAACGATGTGACTCGACTCGATTCGACCTGATTCGATTCGACGCTGTTCGGTGACAGTCAGTGCGATTCTGCTTGATTCCGCTCGATTAGGTGTGATTCGGCAGTATACAGCTCTTTTCGGCTGTATTCAGCTCCATTCGTCTCTATTCAGCTTATTCGGCTCTATTCGACTGTATTCGACTCTACTCTTTTCCACTCGATTCTACTCGATTCTATTCCTTCTATTCTGTTCTAATCTCTTCTATTCCACTCTACTCTGTTCTATTCTCCCCTCCCCTCCCCTCCCCTTCTCTAATCTATACGTCTCGATTGGATTTGACGCGTTGAACGCGATTCGAGGCGATGAAGCTTGAATCGGCTCGATTCGGCTCGATTTGGCTCTATTCGGCTCAGTTAGGCTCCATTCAGCTTGTTTTGGCTTGAATCGCTTCGAATCTGCTCGATTTGGCCTTCTTCGGCCCTATTCTGCTCTATTCGACTCTTTTCTACTCTATTCGTTTCTACTTGACTCCATTCTACTCCATTCTATTCATTCCACACTATTCTACTCTATTCTGCTCTACCCTACCCAACACCACTCTAATTTACTCTACTTGCTTCTACACGATTCCTCTCATTTTGTCTGCATTTGGCTCTATTCAGCTCTATTCTACTCTTCTCTACTCTATTGTATTGTTTCTACTCTGTTCTGTACTATTCTACTCTATTCTACCCTACCCTATGCTACCCAACTCTAAGGTATTGTAATCCACTTGATTGGATTTGATTCAACCCATTTCAACGCGATTCGGCTCGATTTGGCTCTGTTCAAATCTATTCTACTCTACTCTATTCCCCTCTACTCTACTCTAGCCTACTCTTTTCTGTATTCGTTCTGTGTTGTTCTGTTCTATTTTGTTGTGTTCTGTTCTGTTTTATTCTATTCTACTCTATTCTACCCTACTCTAGCCTACCCGAACCTCCCCTACTCTAGTCTATTCAATTGAATTCGAGAAATTTTGACGCGACTAGGGGCCGAATCGGTGTGATTCATGTCCATTCGGCTCCATTTGTCTCGAATAGTGTCGATTCAGCTCGATTAGCCTCGATTTGGCTCCATTAGGCTCGATTCACTGGATTCGGCTCGATTTCGCTCAATTCAGCTCGATTTGGCCCTCTTTGGCCCTCTTCGGCTCTCTTCAGCTCTTTTCTACTCTACTCGATTCCATTGCACACCATTCTACTCCATTCTACGCTCTTCTACTATACCCTACTGTAATTGATTCGATGGGATTCGACGCCATTCGACGCGATTTGTCTCGTTTCGTCTCCATTCAGCTTGATTCGACTCTGTTCTACTCTACTCTATTCTACTCTACACTATTCTGCTCTGCTCTACCCTTTTCTACTCTATTCTATTGTATCCTTTCCATTCTCTTCTACTGTGTTCAAGTCTACTCTATTCCATCCTACCCTAATCTAATCTATTCTACTGGATTCGATTCCACGCATCTCGATGCGATTCGGCTCAAATCGGCTCCTTTCCACTCCATTCATCCCCAATCGGCTCAATTCGGTTCGATTCAGCTCTAATCGGCTCCATTCGGCTCTAGTCAGCTCGAATAGGCTCTATTCAGCTCTATCCGGCTCTATTAGGCTCTACTCAACTCTATTATCTCTTTTCGACTCCACTCGACTCCATGCTACACCATTCTACTCCATCCTAAACTTTTCTGTACTGTATTGTATTGTACTCTACCCTACTCTAGTCTATTCTATTTGATTGGATTGGAATTGATCAGATTCAATGCAATTCGACGGGATTCAACGCGATACGGCACGATTCCACGGGATTCGGCGTGATTCGTCTTGGTTTCTATCCATTTAGCTCTTTTGGGCTCTATTCGGCAATGTTCGACTCTGCTCTACTCTACTCTTCTATACTCTGCTCGTCTCGACCCTATTCTTTCAGTTCTGTTCTGTTCTGTTCTACTGCACTCTATTCTACCCTACCCTACCCTAACTTAGCCTACTGTAATCTGTTCTATGCTATTCGACACACCTGAATGGGATTCGACCTGATTCGGGTCATATCGGCTCGATTCATCTCCTTTCTGCTCCATTAAACTCGATTCGGTTCTATTCGGCTCTTTTCCACTCTATTCGGCTCTTTTTGGCAGTATTCGACTCTATTTGACTCTAGTCTACTCGATTCTTTCTGTTCTGTTCTATTCTACTCTATTCTATTCTTCTCTACCCTACCCTAACCTTACCTTCCCCACACTAATCTATTTGATTCGATTCGACACGTTTCAAACGACTCGACATGATTCATCTCGATTCACCTTGAATTTGGTCAATTCGGCTGTATTCAGCTCTGTTTGGCTCTTTTCGTCTCTCTTCAACTCAATTTGACTCTATTCTACTGGACCCGACTCTACTTAATTCTATTCTCTTCTTTCTATTGTGTTCTGTTGTGTTGTAGTCTAGCCTCTCCTGCCGTACCCTCCTCTACTCTAATCTATTCGATTCAACGCATTTCGACGCGATTCCATGTGATTAGGCTTGAATCGGCTCGATTTAGCTCTATTTGGCTTGAATTGGGTCAATTCGTCTCGATTCTGCTCAATTCAGCATAATTAGGCTCGAGTGAACCTTATTCAGCCCTGTTCAGCTCTACTCAACCCTTTCTACTTTATTTGTCTCTATTTGGCTCCATTCAACTCCCTTCCACACCATTCTACTCTTTTCTACTCTATTCTATTCTGTTCTACCCTACCCTACTCTAATCTATTCTAATCGATTCGATTCATCACGATTTGTCTCCTTTCCTCTCCATTCGAATCGATTCGGCTTGAATTGGATCTATTCATCTATATTCTGCACTACCCGACTCTGACTATTCCACTCTACTCAACTCTACTCCATTCTACTCTTGGTATTCTCTTCTGTTCTACTCTATTCTATTCTTCTGTGCCCTTCCCTACTGAATCCCAGTCTAACCTACACTACTCTAATCTATTCAATTTAATTCGATTCCATTCAGTTTGACACCATTCGACCCGATTTGAGACAATTCGACGGGATTCGGTGAGATTCCGCGAGATTTGATGCGTTTTGGTGGGATTTGATGGAATTCGACGAGATCCGATGCAATAGGATGCAATTAAGTGTGTTTTGGCTCGATTTTGCTGGGTTCAGATTGTCTCTATTTGGCTCATTTCAGCTCCACTAGGCTCCATTCATCCCGAATCTGATCGACTCACCTCGATTCTGCTCATTTTGGTCATATGTGGTCCTATTCAGCGTTATTCGGCTCTATTCAACTCTTTTCTACTCTCTGCATCTCTGTTCGAATCCATTTGACTCCATTCCACACCATTCTATTCCATTCTACACTACTGTATTCTACAAAACCCTCCCCCACCCTAGCCTATCCTAATCTAGTCTGCTCTTTTCTAGTCTCCTTTTCTATTTTCTCTGTTCCATCCTATGCTACTCTACCATACCCTGCACTAAGCTAACCTACCCTGACCTATGCTGTTCTATTCTATTTCCTTCTATTTTCTCTGTTCCACCGTATGCTTCCCTACCCTATGCTACCCCACCGTACCATACTCTACTACTTAGGGTTACTCAATAAGGGTCCTAATTAAGGGGAGTAGTTTGGGCAAGGGTACTCCTTAAGGCAAGTGTACTAGTTCAGGCTACTAGTTAAGGCCAGGGTACTAGTTATGCAAGGGCACTAGTTAAGGCCAGGCTACTAGTTAAGGCATGGGTACTTGTTGAGGGTACTGGTTAAGGCAAGGGTACCAGTTCAGGCTACTTGTTAAGGACGTACTACTAGTGAAGGCAAGGGTACTAGTGAAGACTACTAGTTAAGCCAAGGGTACTTGTTAGGACTACTAGTTAAGGCAAGGGTACTAGATTAGGCTAAGAGTTCAGGCAAGGGTACTCGTTCAGATTACTGACTTAGGGTACTATTCAAGACTAGTTGTCTAGGCTACTGCTCTATGCCACTAGTCTAGCTGACTAGTCCAGCTTACTAGTCTAGGCTTCTACTCTAGCCTTCTCTTGTCTACTCTAATGTAGTCTACTTGCATCTACCCTAGTCTTCCTATCATAAACTACCCTACCCTAACCTATTCTAATCGATTCCATTTGATTCGATTCAAAGCATTTCGATGCGACCGGACACCATCACGCTTGAGTCGGCTCGATTCCGCAACATCAGCTCGATTCAGCTCGATTTGGCTCGAGTCGCTTCAATTCAGCTGATTTCCACACGGTTCAGCCTTATTCGGCCCTATTTGGCTCGACTCGACTCTTTTCTACTCTATTTGTCTCTTTTCGACTCCTTTTGACTCCACTCTTCTCCATTCTATGCAATTCTACTCTATTCTGTTCTACTCTACCCTACGATACTCTATTCGATTGGATGCGATTCGAAGCAATTTGGTGTGATTCATCTCGTTTTGTTTCCATTTGACTCGATTCGGCCAGAATTGGCTCTATTCAGGTATATCCTGCACTCTTTGACTCTATTTGACTCAATTCTACTCTGCTCTACTCTTGTCTGCTTTACTCTCTCTACTCTACCCTACTGTACTATATTCTATTCTGTACTATTCTGTTCTATTCTACCCACCCGCCCCTCCCCTACCCTTCCCTAATCTATTTGATTAGATTCGATGTGACGTATTTCCACGCGATTTGACGCGATTAGGCTTGAATCAGCTCGATTCAGTTCGAATCGGCTCTATTCGGCTCGACTTGGCTCCATTTCACTCCATTCGGCTCGATTAGGCTCGAATTCCATCGATTCTGCTGGATTCTGCTCGATTAGGCCTTATTTGGGCCTATTCGGCCCTATTCTGCTCTATTCGACTCTTTTGTACTCTATTCATATCTATCCGTCTCTATTGGACTCCGTTCAACTCCATTCCTCACTATTTTCCTCTCTTCTATTCTACCCTTCCCTACCCTAATCTCTTCTAATCGATTCGATTTGATTTGACGCGATTCGAAGCAACCGGACGTGATTCGTCTCGTTTTGTCTCCACTCGGCTCAATTCGGCTATGTTCTCTCTCTTTGACTCTATTCTATTCTGTTGTATTCTTTCTGTTCTGCTCTATTCTCTCCTATTCTGTTGTACTCTATTCTATTCTACCCTACCCGACCCAACGGCACCCCACCCGAACCTACCCTACTTTAATCTATTGGATTCAATTCGGTTCCGTGCAAAGCGATTTGATAGGACTTGACTGGATTCGGCAAGATCTGAAGGGATTTGATGAGATTCCATGCGACTCGACGTGGTTCAGTAGGATTCTCTGAGGTTTGACGCAATTCGAAGTTATTCGACGTGATTCGATGGGATTCGACACGATATGAAGCGATTTGACCTTGTTTGATTCAAAACGATGTGACTCGACTCGATTCGACCTGATTCGATTCGACGCTGTTCGGTGACAGTCAGTGCGATTCTGCTTGATTCCGCTCGATTAGGTGTGATTCGGCAGTATACAGCTCTTTTCGGCTGTATTCAGCTCTATTCGTCTCTATTCAGCTTATTCGGCTCTATTTGACTGTATTCGACTCTACTCTTTTCCACTCTATTCTACTCGATTCTATTCCTTCTATTCTGTTCTAATCTCTTCTATTCCACTCTACTCTGTTCTATTCTCCCCTCCCCTCCCCTCCCCTTCTCTAATCTATACGTCTCGATTGGATTTGACGCGTTGAACGCGATTCGAGGCGATGAAGCTTGAATCGGCTCTATTCGGCTCGATTTGGCTCTATTCGGCTCAGTTAGGCTCCATTTAGCTTGTTTTGGCTTGAATCGCTTCGAATCTGCTCGATTTGGCCTTCTTCGGCCCTATTCTGCTCTATTCGACTCTTTTCTACTCTATTCGTTTCTATTTGACTCCATTCTACTCCATTCTATTCATTCCACACTATTCTACTCTATTCTGCTCTACCCTACCCAACACCACTCTAATTTACTCTACTTGCTTCTACACGATTCCTCTCATTTTGTCTGCATTTGGCTCTATTCAGCTCTATTCTACTCTTCTCTACTCTATTGTATTGTTTCTACTCTGTTCTGTACGATTCTACTGTATTCTACCCTACCCTGTGCTACCCAACTCTAAGGTATTGTAATCCACTTGATTGGATTTGATTCAACCCATTTCGACGTGATTCGGCTCTGTTCAAATCTATTCTACTCTACTCTATTCCCCTCTATTCTACTCTAGCCTACTCTTTTCTGTATTCGTTCTGTGTTGTTCTGTTCTATTTTGTTGTGTTCTGTTCTGTTTTATTCTATTCTACTCTATTCTACCCTACTCTAGCCTACCCGAACCTCCCCTACTCTAGTCTATTCAATTGAATTCGAGAAATTTTGATGCGACTAGGGGCCGAATCGGTGTGATTCATGTCCATTCGGCTCCATTTGTCTCGAATAGTGTCGATTCAGCTCGATTAGGCTCGATTTGGCTCCATTAGGCTCGATTCACTGGATTCGGCTCGATTTCACTCAATTCAGCTCGATTTGGCCCTCTTTGGCCCTCTTCGGCTCTCTTCAGCTCTTTTCTACTCTACTCGGTTCCATTGCACACCATTCTACTCCATTCTACGCTCTTCTACTATACCCTACTGTAATTGATTCGATGGGATTCGACGCCATTCGACGCGATTTGTCTCGTTTCGTCTCCATTCAGCTTGATTCGACTCTGTTCTACTCTACTCTATTCTACTCTACACTATTCTGCTCTGCTCTACCCTTTTCTACTCTATTCTATTGTATCCTTTCCATTCTCTTCTACTGTGTTCAAGTCTACTCTATTCCATCCTACCCTAATCTAATCTATTCTACTGGATTCGATTCCACGCATCTCGATGCGATTCGGCTCAAATCGGCTCCTTTCCACTCCATTCATCCCCAATCGGCTCAAATCGGTTCGATTCAGCTCTAATCGGCTCCATTCGGCTCCAGTCAGCTCGAATAGGCTCTATTCAGCTCTATTCGGCTCTATTAGACTCTACTCAACTCTATTATCTCTTTTCGACTCCACTCGACTCCATGCTACACCATTCTACTCCATCCTAAACTATTCTCTACTGTATTGTATTGTACTCTATCCTACTCTAGTCTATTCTATTTGATTGGATTGGAATTGATCAGATTCAATGCAATTCGACGGGATTCGACGCGATACGGCACGATTCCACGGGATTCGGCGTGATTCGTCTTGGTTTCTATCCATTTAGCTCTTTTGGGCTCTATTTGGCTCTATTCGGCAATGTTCGACTCTGCTCTACTCTACTCTTCTATACTCTGCTCGTCTCGACCCTATTCTTTCAGTTCAGTTCTCTTCTGTTCTACTGCACTCTATTCTACCCTACCGTACCCTAACTTAGCCTACTGTAATCTGTTCTATGCTGTTCGACACACTTGAATGGGATTCGACCTGATTCGGGTCATATCGGCTCGATTCATCTCCTTTCTGCTCCATTAAACTCGATTCGGTTCTATTCGGCTCTTTTCCACTCTATTTGGCTCTTTTTGGCAGTATTCGACTCTATTTGACTCTAGTCTACTCGATTCTTTCTGTTCTGTTCTATTCTACTCTATTCTATTCTTCTGTACCCCACCCTAACCTTACCTTCCCCACACTAATCTATTTGATTCGATTCGACACGTTTCAAACGACTCGACATGATTCATCTCGATTCACCTTGAATTTGGTCAATTCGGCTGTATTCAGCTCTGTTTGGCTCTTTTCGGCTCTCTTCAACTCAATTTGACTCTATTCTACTGGACCCGACTCTACTTAATTCTATTCTCTTCTTTCTATTGTGTTCTGTTGTGTTGTAGTCTAGCCTCTCCTGCCGTACCCTCCTCTACTCTAATCTATTCGATTCAACGCATTTTGACGCGATTCCATGTGATTAGGCTTGAATCGGCTCGATTTAGCTCTATTTGGCTTGAATTGGGTCAATTCGTCTCGATTCTGCTCAATTCAGCATAATTAGGCTCGAGTGAACCTTATTCAGCCCTGTTCAGCTCTACTCAACCCTTTCTACTTTATTTGTCTCTATTTGGCTCCATTCAACTCCATTCCACACCATTCTACTCTTTTCTACTCTATTCTATTCTGTTCTACCCTACCCTACTCTAATCTATTCTAATCGATTCGATTCATCACGATTTGTCTCCTTTCCTCTCCATTCGAATCGATTCGGCTTGAATTGGATCTATTCATCTATATTCTGCACTACCCGACTCTGACTATTCCACTCTACTCAACTCTACTCCATTCTACTCTTGGTATTCTCTTCTGTTCTACTCTATTCTATTCTTCTGTGCCCTTCCCTACTGAATCCCAGTCTAACCTACACTACTCCAATCTATTCAATTTAATTCGATTCCATTCCGTTTGACACCATTCGACCCGATTTGAGACAATTCGATGGGATTCGGTGAGATTCCGCGAGATTTGATGCGTTTTGGTGGGATTTGATGGAATTCGACGAGATCCGATGCAATAGGATGCAATTAAGTGTGTTTTGGCTTGATTTTGCTGGGTTCAGATTGTCTCTATTTGGCTCATTTCAGCTCCACCAGGCTCCATTCATCCCGAATCTGGTCGACTCGACTCGATTCGGCTCATTTTGGTCATATGTGGTCCTATTCAGCGTTATTCGGCTCTATTCAACTCTTTTCTACTCTATTCATCTCTGTTTGAATCCATTTGACTCCATTCCACACCATTCTATTCCATTCTACACTACTGTATTCTACAAAACCCTCCCCCACCCTAGCCTATCCTAATCTAGTCTGCTCTTTTCTAGTCTCCTTTTCTATTTTCTCGATTCCATCCTATGCTACTCTACCATACCCTGCACTAAGCTAACCTACCCTGACCTATGCTGTTCTATTCTATTTCCTTCTATTTTCTCTGTTCCACCGTATGCTTCCCTACCCTATGCTACCCCACCTTACCATACTCTACTACTTAGGGTTACTCAATAAGGGTCCTAATTAAGGGGAGTAGTTCGGGCAAGGGTACTCCTTAAGGCAAGTGTACTAGTTCAGGCTACTAGTTAAGGCCAGGGTACTAGTTATGCAAGGGCACTAGTTAAGGCCAGGCTACTAGTTAAGGCATGGGTACTTGTTGAGGGTACTGGTTAAGGCAAGGGTACCAGTTCAGGCTACTTGTTCAGGATGTACTACTAGTGAAGGCAAGGGTACTAGTGAAGACTACTGGTTAAGGCAAGGGTACTTGTTAGGACTACTAGTTAAGGCAAGGGTACTAGATTAGGCTAAGAGTTCAGGCAAGGGTACTCGTTCAGATTACTGACTTAGGGTACTATTCAAGACTAGTTGTCTAGGCTACTGCTCTATGCCACTAGTCTAGCTGACTAGTCCAGCTTACTAGTCTAGGCTTCTACTCTAGCCTTCTCTTGTCTACTCTAATGTAGTCTACTTGCATCTACCCTAGTCTTCCTATCATAAACTACCCTACCCTAACCTATTCTAATCAATTCCATTTGATTCGATTCAAAGCATTTCGATGCGACCAGACACCATCACGCTTGAGTCGGCTCGATTCTGCAACATCAGCTCGATTCAGCTCGATTTGGCTCGAATCGCTTCAATTCAGCTCGTTTCCACTCGGTTCAGCCTTATTCGGCCCTATTTGGCTCGATTCGACTCTTTTCTACTCTATTTGTCTCTGTTCGACTCCATTTGACTCCACTCTTCTCCATTCTACGCTATCCTACTCTACCCTACGATACTCTAATCTATTCGATTGGATGCGATTCGAAGCAATTCGGTGTGATTCATCGCGTTTTGTTTCCATTTGACTCGATTTGGCCAGAATTGGCTCTATTCAGCTATATCCTGCACTCTTTGACTCTATTTGACTCAATTCTACTCTGCTCTACTCTTGTCTGCTTTACTCTCTCTACTCTACCCTACTGTACTATATTCTATTCTGTACTATTCTGTTCTGTTCTACCCACCCGCCCCTCCCCTCCCCTTCCCTAATCTATTTCAGTAGATTCGATGTGACGTATTTCCACGCGATTTGACGTGATTAATCTTGAATTAGCTCGATTCAGTTCGAATCGACTCTATTCGGCTCGACTTGGCTCCATTTCACTCCATTCGGCTCGATTAGGCTTGAATTCCATCGATTCTGCTGGATTCTGCTCAATTAGGCCTTATTTGGGCCTATTCGGCCCTATTCTGCTCTATTAGACTCTTTTGTACTCTATTCATATCTATCCGTCTCTATTGGACTCCGTTCAACTCCATTCCTCACTATTTTCCTCTCTTCTATTCTACCCTTCCCTACCCTAATCTCTTCTATTCGATTCGATTTGATTTGACGCGATTCGAAGCAACCGGACGTGATTCGTCTCGTTTTGTCTCCACTCGGCTCAATTCGGCTATGTTCTCTCTCTTTGACTCTATTCTATTCTGTTGTATTCTTTCTGTTCTGTTCTATTCTCTCCTATTCTGTTGTACTCTATTCTATTCTACCCTACCCGACCCAACGGCACCCCACCCGAACCTACCCTACTTTAATCTATTGGATTCAATTCGGTTCCGTGCAAAGCGATTTGATAGGACTTGACTGGATTCGGCAAGATCTGAAGGGATTTGATGAGATTCCATGCGACTCGACGTGATTCAGTAGGATTCTCTGAGGTTTGACGCAATTCGAAGTTATTCGACGTGATTCGATGGGATTCGACACGATATGAAGCGATTTGACCTTGTTTGATTCAAAACGATGTGACTCGACTCGATTCGACCTGATTCGATTCGACGCTGTTCGGTGACAGTCAGTGCGATTCTGCTTGATTCCGCTCGATTAGGTGTGATTCGGCAGTATACAGCTCTTTTCGGCTGTATTCAGCTCCATTCGTCTCTATTCAGCTTATTCGGCTCTATTCGACTGTATTCGACTCTACTCTTTTCCACTCGATTCTACTCGATTCTATTCCTTCTA
The DNA here is from genome assembly GCF_030014295.1 of Loxodonta africana. Classification (NCBI taxonomy): domain Eukaryota; kingdom Metazoa; phylum Chordata; class Mammalia; order Proboscidea; family Elephantidae; genus Loxodonta; species Loxodonta africana. Next base: position 160,783 of record NW_026975517.1, read on the forward strand.
TTCTGTTCTAATCTCTTCTATTCCACTCTACTCTGTTCTATTCTACCCTCCCCTCCCCTTCTCTAATCTATACGTCTCGATTGGATTTGACGCGTTGAACGCGATTCGAGGCGATGAAGCTTGAATCGGCTCGATTCGGCTCGATTTGGCTCAGTTAGGCTCCATTCAGCTTGTTTTGGCTTGAATCGCTTCGAATCTGCTCGATTTGGCCTTCTTCGGCCCTATTCTGCTCTATTCGACTCTTTTCTACTCTATTCGTTTCTACTTGACTCCATTCTACTCCATTCTATTCATTCCACACTGTTCTACTCTATTCTGCTCTACCCTACCCAACACCACTCTAATTTACTCTACTTGCTTCTACACGATTCCTCTCATTTTGTCTGCATTTGGCTCTATTCAGCTCTATTCTACTCTTCTCTACTCTATTGTATTGTTTCTACTCTGTTCTGTACGATTCTACTCTATTCTACCCTACCCTATGCTACCCAACTCTAAGGTATTGTAATCCACTTGATTGGATTTGATTCAACCCATTTCGACGTGATTCGGCTCTGTTCAAATCTATTCTACTCTACTCTATTCCCCTCTATTCTACTCTAGCCTACTCTTTTCTGTATTCGTTCTGTGTTGTTCTGTTCTATTTTGTTGTGTTCTGTTCTGTTTTATTCTATTCTACTCTATTCTACCCTACTCTAGCCTACCCGAACCTCCCCTACTCTAGTCTATTCAATTGAATTCGAGAAATTTTGACGCGACTAGGGGCCGAATCGGTGTGATTCATGTCCATTCGGCTCCATTTGTCTCGAATAGTGTCGATTCAGCTCGATTAGGCTCGATTTGGCTCCATTAGGCTCGATTCACTGGATTCGGCTCGATTTCGCTCAATTCAGCTCGATTTGGCCCTCTTTGGCCCTCTTCGGCTCTCTTCAGCTCTTTTCTACTCTACTCGATTCCATTGCACACCATTCTACTCCATTCTACGCTCTTCTACTATACCCTACTGTAATTGATTCGATGGGATTCGACGCCATTCGACGCGATTTGTCTCGTTTTGTCTCCATTCAGCTTGATTGGACTCTGTTCTACTCTACTCTATTCTACTCTACACTATTCTGCTCTGCTCTACCCTTTTCTACTCTATTCTATTGTATCCTTTCCATTCTCTTCTACTGTGTTCAAGTCTACTCTATTCCATCCTACCCTAATCTAATCTATTCTACTGGATTCGGTTCCACGCATCTCGATGCGATTCGGCTCAAATCGGCTCCTTTCCACTCCATTCATCCCCAATCGGCTCAAATCGGTTCGATTCAGCTCTAATCGGCTCCATTCGGCTCCAGTCAGCTCGAATAGGCTCTATTCAGCTCTATTCGGCTCTATTAGACTCTACTCAACTCTATTATCTCTTTTCGACTCCACTCGACTCCATGCTACACCATTCTACTCCATCCTAAACTATTCTCTACTGTATTGTATTGTACTCTACCCTACTGTAGTCTATTCTATTTGATTGGATTGGAATTGATCAGATTCAATGCAATTCGACGGGATTCGACGCGATACGGCACGATTCCACAGGATTCGGCGTGATTTGTCTTTTTTTCTATCCATTTAGCTCTTTTGGGCTCTATTTGGCTCTATTCGGCAATGTTCGACTCTACTCTACTCTTCTATACTCTGCTAGTCTCGACCCTATTCTTTCAGTTCAGTTCTCTTCTGTTCTGTTCTACTGCACTCTATTCTACCCTACCCTACCCTAACTTAGCCTACTGTAATCTGTTCTATGCTATTCGACACTCTTGAATGGGATTCGACCTGATTCGGGTCATATCAGCTCGATTCATCTCCTTTCTGCTCCATTAAACTCGATTCGGTTCTATTCGGCTCTTTTCCACTCTATTCGGCTCTTTTTGGCAGTATTCGACTCTATTTGACTCTAGTCTACTCGATTCTTTCTGTTCTGTTCCATTCTACTCTATTCTTCTCTACCCTACCGTAGCCTTACCTTCCCCACGCTAATCTATTTGATTCGATTCGACACATTTCAAACGACTCGACATGATTCATCTCGATTCACCTTGAATTTGGTCAATTCGGCTGTATTCAGCTCTGTTTGGCTCTTTTCGGCTCTCTTCAACTCAATTTGACTCTATTCTACTGGACCCGACTCTACTTAATTCTATTCTCTTCTTTCTATTGTGTGCTGTTGTGTTGTAGTCTAGCCTCTCCTGCCGTACCCTCCTCTACTCTAATCTATTCGATTCAACGCATTTTGACGCGATTCCATGTGATTAGGCTTGAATCGGCTCGATTTAGCTCTATTTGGCTTGAATTGTTGCAATTCGTCTCGATTCTGCTCAATTCAGTATAATAGGCTCGAGTGAACCTTATTCAGCCCTGTTCAGCTCTACTCAACCCTTTCTACTTTATTTGTCTCTATTTGGCTCCATTCAACTCCCTTCCACACCATTCTACTCTTTTCTACTCTATTCTATTCTGTTCTACCCTACTCTACTCTAATCTATTCTAATCGATTCGATTCATCACGATTTGTCTCCTTTCCTCTCCATTCGAATCGATTCGCCTTGAATTGGATCTATTCATCTATATTCTGCACTACCCGACTCTGACTATTCCACTCTACTCAACTCTACTCCATTCTACTCTTGGTATTCTCTTCTGTTCTACTCTATTCTATTCTTCTGTGCCCTTCCCTACTGAATCCCAGTCTAACCTACACTACTCCAATCTATTCAATTTAATTCGATTCCATTCAGTTTGACACCATTCGCCCCGATTTGAGACAATTCGATGGGATTCGGTGAGATTCCGCGAGATTTGATGCGTTTTGGTGGGATTTGATGGAATTCGACGAGATCCGATGCAATAGGATGCAATTAAGTGTGTTTTGGCTTGATTTTGCTGGGTTCAGATTGTCTGTATTTGGCTCATTTCAGCTCCACTAGGCTCCATTCATCCCGAATCTGGTCGACTCGACTCGATTCGGCTCATTTTGGTCATATGTGGTCCTATTCAGCGTTATTCGGCTCTATTCAACTCTTTTCTACTCTATTCATCTGTGTTTGAATCCATTTGACTCCATTCCACACCGTTCTATTCCATTCTACACTACTGTATTCTACAAAACCCTCCCCCACCCTAGCCTATCCTAATCTAGTCTGCTCTTTTCTAGTCTCCTTTTCTATTTTCTCTATTCCATCCTATGCTACTCTACCATACCCTGCACTAAGCTAACCTACCCTGACCTATGCTGTTCTATTCTATTTCCTTCTATTTTCTCTGTTCCACCGTATGCTTCCCTACCCTATGCTACCCCACCGTACCATACTCTACTACTTAGGGTTACTCAATAAGGGTCCTAATTAAGGGGAGTAGTTCGGGCAAGGGTACTCCTTAAGGCAAGTGTACTAGTTCAGGCTACTAGTTAAGGCCAGGGTACTAGTTATGCAAGGGCACTAGTTAAGGCCAGGCTACTAGTTAAGGCATGGGTACTTGTTGAGGGTACTGGTTAAGGCAAGGGTACCAGTTCAGGCTACTTGTTAAGGATGTACTACTAGTGAAGGCAAGGGTACTAGTGAAGACTACTGGTTAAGGCAAGGGTACTTGTTAGGACTACTAGTTAAGGCAAGGGTACTAGATTAGGCTAAGAGTTCAGGCAAGGGTACTCGTTCAGATTACTGACTTAGGGTACTATTCAAGACTAGTTGTCTAGGCTACTGCTCTATGCCACTAGTCTAGCTGACTAGTCTAGCTTACTAGTCTAGGCTTCTACTCTAGCCTGCTCTTGTCTACTCTAATGTAGTCTACTTGCATCTACCCTAGTCTTCCTATCATAAACTACCCTACCCTAACCTATTCTAATCAATTCCATTTGATTCGATTCAAAGCATTTCGATGCGACCGGACACCATCACGCTTTAGTCGGCTCGATTCTGCAACATCAGCTCGATTCAGCTCGATTTGGCTCGAATCGCTTCAATTCAGCTCGTTTCCACTCGGTTCAGCCTTATTCGGCCCTATTTGGCTCGATTCGACTCTTTTCTACTCTATTTGTCTCTATTCGACTCCATTTGACTCCACTCTTCTCCATTCTATGCTATCCTACTCTACCCTACGATACTCTAATCTATTCGATTGGATGCGATTCTTAGCAATTCGGTGTGATTCATCTCGTTTTGTTTCCATTTGACTCGATTCGGCCAGAATTGGCTCTATTCAGCTATATCCTGCACTCTTTGACTCTATTTGACTCAATTCTACTCTGCTCTACTCTTGTCTGCTTTACTCTCTCTACTCTACCCTACTGTACTATATTCTCTTCTGTACTATTCTGTTCTATTCTACCCACCCGCCCGTCCCCTCCCCTTCCCTAATCTATTTGATTAGATTCGATGTGACGTATTTCCACGCGATTTGACGCGATTAGGCTTGAATCAGCTCGATTCAGTTCGAATCGACTCTATTCGGCTCGACTTGGCTCCATTTCACTCCATTCGGCTCGATTAGGCTCGAATTCCATCGATTCTGCTGGATTCTGCTCGATTAGGCCTTATTTGGGCCTATTCGGCCCTATTCTGCTCTATTAGACTCTTTTGTACTCTATTCATATCTATCCGTCTCTATTGGACTCCGTTCAACTCCATTCCTCACTATTTTCCTCTCTTCTATTCTACCCTTCCCTACCCTAATCTCTTCTAATCGATTCGATTTGATTTGACGCGATTCGAAGCAACCGGACGTGATTCGTCTCGTTTTGTCTCCACTCGGCTCAATTCGGCTATGTTCTCTCTCTTTGACTCTATTCTATTCTGTTGTATTCTTTCTGTTCTGTTCTATTCTCTCCTATTCTGTTGTACTCTATTCTATTCTACCCTACCCGACCCAACGGCACCCCACCCGAACCTTCCCTACTTTAATCTATTGGATTCAATTCGATTCCGTGCAAAGCGATTTGATAGGACTTGACTGGATTCGGCAAATCTGAAGGGATTTGATGAGATTCCATGCGACTCGACGTGATTCAGTAGGATTCTCTGAGGTTTGACACAATTCGAAGTTATTCGACGTGATTCGATGGGATTCGACACGATATGAAGCAATTTGACCTTATTTGAATCAAAACGATGTGACTCGACTCGATTCGACCTGATTCGATTCGACGCTGTTCGGTGATAGTCAGTGCGATTCTGCTTGATTCCGCTCGATTAGGTGTGATTCGGCAGTATACAGCTCTTTTCGGCTGTATTCAGCTCCATTCGTCTCTATTCAGCTTATTCGGCTCTATTCGACTGTATTCGACTCTACTCTTTTCCACTCGATTCTACTCGATTCTATTCCTTCTATTCTGTTCTAATCTCTTCTATTCCACTCTACTCTGTTCTATTCTCCCCTCCCCTCCCCTTCTCTAATCTATACGTCTCGATTGGATTTGACGCGTTGAACGCGATTCGAGGCGATGAAGCTTGAATCGGTTCGATTCGTCTCGATTTGGCTCTATTCGGCTCAGTTAGGCTCCATTCAGCTTGTTTTGGCTTGAATCGCTTCGAATCTGCTCGATTCGGCCTTCTTCGGCCCTATTCTGCTCTATTCGACTCTTTTCTACTCTATTCGTTTCTACTTGACTCCATTCTACTCCATTCTATTCATTCCACACTATTCTACTCTATTCTGCTCTACCCTACCCAACACCACTCTAATTTACTCTACTTGCTTCTACACGATTCCTCTCATTTTGTCTGCATTTGGCTCTATTCAGCTCTATTCTACTCTTCTCTACTCTATTGTATTGTTTCTACTCTGTTCTGTACTATTCTACTCTATTCTACCCTACCCTATGCTACCCAACTCTAAGGTATTGTAATCCACTTGATTGGATTTGATTCAACCCATTTCGATGCGATTCGGCTCGATTTGGCTCTGTTCAAATCTATTCTACTCTACTCTATTCCCCTCTGCTCTACTCTAGCCTGCTCTTTTCTGTATTCGTTCTGTGTTGTTCTGTTCTATTTTGTTGTGTTCTGTTCTGTTTTATTCTATTCTACTCTATTCTACCCTACTCTAGCCTACCCGAACCTCCCCTACTCTAGTCTATTCAATTGAATTCGAGAAATTTTGACGCGACTAGGGGCCGAATCGGTGTGATTCATGTCCATTCGGCTCCATTTGTCTCGAATAGTGTCGATTCAGCTCGATTAGGCTCGATTTGGCTCCATTAGGCTCGATTCACTGGATTCGGCTCGATTTCGCTCAATTCAGCTCGATTTGGCCCTCTTTGGCCCTCTTCGGCTCTCTTCAGCTCTTTTCTACTCTACTCGATTCCATTGCACACCATTCTACTCCATTCTACGCTCTTCTACTATACCCTACTGTAATTGATTCGATGGGATTCGACGCCATTCGACGCGATTTGTCTCGTTTCGTCTCCATTCAGCTTGATTCGACTCTGTTCTACTCTACTCTATTCTACTCTACACTATTCTGCTCTGCTCTACCCTTTTCTACTCTATTCTATTGTATCCTTTCCATTCTCTTCTACTGTGTTCAAGTCTACTCTATTCCATCCTACCCTAATCTAATCTATTCTACTGGATTCGGTTCCACGCATCTCGATGCGATTCGGCTCAAATCGGCTCCTTTCCACTCCATTCATCCCCAATCGGCTCAAATCGGTTCGATTCAGCTCTAATCGGCTCCATTCGGCTCCAGTCAGCTCGAATAGGCTCTATTCAGCTCTATTCGGCTCTATTAGACTCTACTCAACTCTATTATCTCTTTTCGACTCCACTCGACTCCATGCTACACCATTCTACTCCATCCTAAACTATTCTCTACTGTATTGTATTGTACTCTACCCTACTCTAGTCTATTCTATTTGATTGGATTGGAATTGATCAGATTCAATGCAATTCGACGGGATTCGACGCGATACGGCACGATTCCACGGGATTCGGCGTGATTCGTCTTGGTTTCTATCCATTTAGCTCTTTTGGGCTCTATTTGGCTCTATTCGGCAATGTTTGACTCTGCTCTACTCTACTCTTCTATACTCTGCTCGTCTCGACCCTATTCTTTCAGTTCTGTTCTCTTCTGTTCTACTGCACTCTATTCTACCCTACCCTACCCTAACTTAGCCTACTGTAATCTGTTCTATGCTATTCGACACACTTGAATGGGATTCGACCTGATTCGGGTCATATCGGCTCGATTCATCTCCTTTCTGCTCCTTTAAACTCGATTCGGTTCTATTCGGCTCTTTTCCACTCTATTCGGCTCTTTTTGGCAGTATTCGACTCTATTTGACTCTAGTCTACTCGATTCTTTCTGTTCTGTTCTATTCTACTCTATTCTATTCTTCTCTACCCTACCCTAACCTTACCTTCCCCACACTAATCTATTTGATTCGATTCGACACGTTTCAAACGACTCGACATGATTCATCTCGATTCACCTTGAATTTGGTCAATTCGGCTGTATTCAGCTCTGTTTGGCTCTTTTCGGCTCTCTTCAACTCAATTTGACTCTATTCTACTGGACCCGACTCTACTTAATTCTATTCTCTTCTTTCTATTGTGTTCTGTTGTGTTGTAGTCTAGCCTCTCCTGCCGTACCCTCCTCTACTCTAATCTATTCGATTCAACGCATTTTGACGCGATTCCATGTGATTAGGCTTGAATCGGCTCGATTTAGCTCTATTTGGCTTGAATTGGGTCAATTCGTCTCGATTCTGCTCAATTCAGCATAATTAGGCTCGAGTGAACCTTATTCAGCCCTGTTCAGCTCTACTCAACCCTTTCTACTTTATTTGTCTCTATTTGGCTCCATTCAACTCCCTTCCACACCATTCTACTCTTTTCTACTCTATTCTATTCTGTTCTACCCTACCCTACTCTAATCTATTCTAATCGATTCGATTCATCACGATTTGTCTCCTTTCCTCTCCATTCGAATCGATTCGCCTTGAACTGGATCTATTCATCTATATTCTGCACTACCCGACTCTGACTATTCCACTCTACTCAACTCTACTCCATTCTACTCTTGGTATTCTCTTCTGTTCTACTCTATTCTATTCTTCTGTGCCCTTCCCTACTGAATCCCAGTCTAACCTACACTACTCTAATCTATTCAATTTAATTCGATTCCATTCAGTTTGACACCATTCGACCCGATTTGAGACAATTCGACGGGATTCGGTGAGATTCCGCGAGATTTGATGCGTTTTGGTGGGATTTGATGCAGTTCGACGAGATCCGATGCAATAGAATCTCGTGTGTTTTGGCTCGATTTTGCTGGGTTCAGTTTGTCTCTATTTGGCTCATTTCAGCTCCACTAGGCTCCATTCATCCCGAATCTGGTCGACTCGACTCGATTCGGCTCATTTTGGTTATATGTGGTCCTATTCAGTGTTATTCGGCTCAATTCAACTCTTTTCTACTCTATTCATCTCTGTTTGAATCCATTTGACTCCATTCCACACCATTCTATTCCATTCTACACTACTGTATTCTACAAAACCCTCCCCCACCCTAGCCTATCCTAATCTAGTCTGCTCTTTTCTAGTCTCCTTTTCTATTTTCTCGATTCCATCCTATGCTACTCTACCCTACCCTGCACTAAGCTAACCTACCCTGACCTATGCTGTTCTATTCTATTTCCTTCTATTTTCTCTGTTCCACCGTATGCTTCCCTACCCTATGCTACCCCACCGTACCATACTCTACTACTTAGGGTTACTCAATAAGGGTCCTAATTAAAGGGAGTAGTTTGGGCAAGGGTACTCCTTAAGGCAAGTGTACTAGTTCATGCTACTAGTTAAGGCGAGGGTACTAGTTAAGGCCAGGCTACTAGTTAAGGCATGGGTACTTGTTGAGGGTACTGGTTAAGGCAAGGGTACCAGTTCAGGCTACTTGTTAAGGACGTACTACTAGTGAAGGCAAGGGTACTAGTGAGGACTACTGGTTAAGGCAAGGGTACTTGTTAGGACTACTAGTTAAGGCAAGGGTACTAGATTAGGCTAAGAGTTCAGGCAAGGGTACTCGTTCAGATTACTGACTTAGGGTACTATTCAAGACTAGTTGTCTAGGCTACTGCTCTATGCCACTAGTCTAGCTGACTAGTCCAGCTTACTAGTCTAGGCTTCTACTCTAGCCTTCTCTTGTCTACTCTAATGTAGTCTACTTGCATCTACCCTAGTCTTCCTATCATAAACTACCCTACCCTAACCTATTCTAATCGATTCCATTTGATTCGATTCAAAGCATTTCGATGCGACCGGACACCATCACGCTTCAGTCGGCTCGATTCCACAACATCAGCTCGATTCAGCTCGATTTGGCTCGAATCGCTTCAATTCAGCTCGTTTCCACTCGGTTCAGCCTTATTCGGCCCTATTTGGCTCGATTCGACTCTTTTCTACTCTATTTGTCTCTGTTCGACTCCATTTGACTCCACTCTTCTCCATTCTACGCTATTCTACTCTATTGTGTTCTACTCTACCCTACGATACTCTAATCTATTCGATTGGATGCGATTCTTAGCAATTCGGTGTGATTCATCTCGTTTTGTTTCCATTTGACTCGATTCGGCCAGAATTGGCTCTATTCAGCTATATCCTGCACTCTTTGACTCTATTTGACTCAATTCTACTCTGCTCTACTCTTGTCTGCTTTACTCTCTCTACTCTACCCTACTGTACTATATTCTCTTCTGTACTATTCTGTTCTATTCTACCCACCCGCCCCTCCCCTCCCCTTCCCTAATCTATTTGATTAGATTCGATGTGACGTATTTCCACGCGATTTGACGCGATTAGGCTTGAATCAGCTCGATTCAGTTCGAATCGACTCTATTCGGCTCGACTTGGCTCCATTTCACTCCATTCGGCTCGATTAGGCTCGAATTCCATCGATTCTGCTGGATTCTGCTCGATTAGGCCTTATTTGGGCCTATTCGGCCCTATTCTGCTCTATTAGACTCTTTTGTACTCTATTCATATCTATCCGTCTCTATTGGACTCCGTTCAACTCCATTCCTCACTATTTTCCTCTCTTCTATTCTACCCTTCCCTACCCTAATCTCTTCTAATCGATTCGATTTGATTTGACGCGATTCGAAGCAACCGGACGTGATTCGTCTCGTTTTGTCTCCACTCGGCTCAATTCGGCTATGTTCTCTGTCTTTGACTCTATTCTATTCTGTTGTATTCTTTCTGTTCTGCTCTATTCTCCCCTATTCTGTTGTACTCTATTCTATTCTACCCTACCCGACCCAACGGCACCCCACCCGAACCTACCCTACTTTAATCTATTGGATTCAATTCGATTCCGTGCAAAGCGATTTGATAGGACTTGACTGGATTCGGCAAATCTGAAGGGATTTGATGAGATTCCATGCGACTCGACGTGATTCAGTAGGATTCTCTGAGGTTTGACGCAATTCGAAGTTATTCGACGTGATTCGATGGGATTCGACACGATATGAAGCAATTTGACCTTGTTTGATTCAAAACGATGTGACTCGACTCGATTCGACATGATTCGATTCGACGCTGTTCGGTGACAGTCAGTGCGATTCTGCTTGATTCCACTCGATTAGGTGTGATTCGGCAGTATACAGCTCTTTTCGGCTGTATTCAGCTCCATTCGTCTCTATTCAGCTTATTCGGCTCTATTTGACTGTATTCGACTCTACTCTTTTCCACTCTATTCTACTCGATTCTATTCCTTCTATTCTGTTCTAATCTCTTCTATTCCACTCTACTCTGTTCTATTCTCCCCTCCCCTCCCCTCCCCTTCTCTAATCTATACGTCTCGATTGGATTTGACGCGTTGAACGCGATTCGAGGCGATGAAGCTTGAATCGGCTCGATTCGGCTCGATTTGGCTCTATTCGGCTCAGTTAGGCTCCATTCAGCTTGTTTTGGCTTGAATCGCTTCGAATCTGCTCGATTTGGCCTTCTTCGGCCCTATTCTGCTCTATTCGACTCTTTTCTACTCTATTCGTTTCTACTTGACTCCATTCTACTCCATTCTATTCATTCCACACTATTCTACTCTATTCTGCTCTACCCTACCCAACACCACTCTAATTTACTCTACTTGCTTCTACACGATTCCTCTCATTTTGTCTGCATTTGGCTCTATTCAGCTCTATTCTACTCTTCTCTACTCTATTGTATTGTTTCTACTCTGTTCTGTACTATTCTACTCTATTCTACCCTACCCTATGCTACCCAACTCTAAGGTATTGTAATCCACTTGATTGGATTTGATTCAACCCATTTCGACGTGATTCGGCTCGATTTGGCTCTGTTCAAATCTATTCTACTCTACTCTATTCCCCTCTATTCTACTCTAGCCTACTCTTTTCTGTATTCGTTCTGTGTTGTTCTGTTCTATTTTGTTGTGTTCTGTTCTGTTTTATTCTATTCTACTCTATTCTACCCTACTCTAGCCTACCCGAACCTCCCCTACTCTAGTCTATTCAATTGAATTCGAGAAATTTTGACGCGACTAGGGGCCGAATCGGTGTGATTCATGTCCATTCGGCTCCATTTGTCTCGAATAGTGTCGATTCAGCTCGATTAGGCTCGATTTGGCTCCATTAGGCTCGATTCACTGGATTCGGCTCGATTTCTCTCAATTCAGCTCGATTTGGCCCTCTTTGGCCCTCTTCGGCTCTCTTCAGCTCTTTTCTACTCTACTCGATTCCATTGCACACCATTCTACTCCATTCTACGCTCTTCTACTATACCCTACTGTAATTGATTCGATGGGATTCGACGCCATTCGACGCGATTTGTCTCGTTTCGTCTCCATTCAGCTTGATTCGACTCTGTTCTACTCTACTGTATTCTACTCTACACTATTCTGCTCTGCTCTACCCTTTTCTACTCTATTCTATTGTATCCTTTCCATTCTCTTCTACTGTGTTCAAGTCTACTCTATTCCATCCTACCCTAATCTAATCTATTCTACTGGATTCGATTCCACGCATCTCGATGCGATTCGGCTCAAATCGGCTCCTTTCCACTCCATTCATCCCCAATCGGCTCAAATCGGTTCGATTCAGCTCTAATCGGCTCCATTCGGCTCCAGTCAGCTCGAATAGGCTCTATTCAGCTCTATTCGGCTCTATTAGACTCTACTCAACTCTATTATCTCTTTTCGACTCCACTCGACTCCATGCTACACCATTCTACTCCATCCTAAACTATTCTCTACTGTATTGTATTGTACTCTACCCTACTGTAGTCTATTCTATTTGATTGGATTGGAATTGATCAGATTCAATGCAATTCGACGGGATTCGACGCGATACGGCACGATTCCACGGATTCAGCGTGATTTGTCTTGGTTTCTATCCATTTAGCTCTTCTGGGCTCTATTTGGCTCCATTCGGCAATGTTCGACTCTACTCTTCTATACTCTGCTCGTCTCGACCCTATTCTTTCAGTTCAGTTCTCTTCTGTTCTGTTCTACTGCACTCTATTCTACCCTACCCTACCCTAACTTAGCCTAGTGTAATCTGTTCTATGCTATTCGACACACTTGAATGGGATTCGACCTGATTCGGGTCATATCGGCTCGATTCATCTCCTTTCTGCTCCATTAAACTCGATTCGGTTCTATTCGGCTCTTTTCCACTCTATTCGGCTCTTTTTGGCAGTATTCGACTCTATTTGACTCTAGTCTACTCGATTCTTTCTGTTCTGTTCTATTCTACTCTATTCTATTCTTCTCTACCCTACCGTAGCCTTACCTTCCCCACACTAATCTATTTGATTTGATTCGACACGTTTCAAACGACTCGACATGATTCATCTCGATTCACCTTGAATTTGGTCAATTCGGCTGTATTCAGCTCTGTTTGGCTCTTTTCGGCTCTCTTCAACTCAATTTGACTCTATTCTACTGGACCCGACTCTACTTAATTCTATTCTCTTCTTTCTATTGTGTTCTGTTGTGTTGTAGTCTAGCCTCTCCTGCCGTACCCTCCTCTACTCTAATCTATTCGATTCAACGCATTTTGACGCGATTCCATGTGATTAGGCTTGAATCGGCTCGATTTAGCTCTATTTGGCTTGAATTGTTGCAATTCGCCTCGATTCTGCTCAATTCAGCATAATAGGCTCGAGTGAACCTTATTCAGCCCTGTTCAGCTCTACTCAACCCTTTCTACTTTATTTGTCTCTATTTGGCTCCATTCAACTCCCTTCCACACCATTCTACTCTTTTCTACTCTATTCTATTCTGTTCTACCCTACCCTACTCTAATCTATTCTAATCGATTCGATTCATCACGATTTGTCTCCTTTCCTCTCCATTCGAATCGATTCGGCTTGAATTGGATCTATTCATCTATATTCTGCACTACCCGACTCTGACTATTCCACTCTACTCAACTCTACTCCTTTCTACTCTTGGTATTCTCTTCTGTTCTACTCTATTCTATTCTTCTGTGCCCTTCCCTACTGAATCCCAGTCTAACCTACACTACTCCAATCTATTCAATTTAATTCGATTCCATTCAGTTTGACACCATTCGACCCGATTTGAGACAATTCGATGGGATTCGGTGAGATTCCGCGAGATTTGATGCGTTTTGGTGGGATTTGATGGAATTCGACGAGATCCGATGCAATAGGATGCAATTAAGTGTGTTTTGGCTTGATTTTGCTGGGTTCAGATTGTCTGTATTTGGCTCATTTCAGCTCCACTAGGCTCCATTCATCCCGAATCTGGTCGACTCGACTCGATTCGGCTCATTTTGGTCATATGTGGTCCTATTCAGCGTTATTCGGCTCTATTCAACTCTTTTCTACTCTATTCATCTGTGTTTGAATCCATTTGACTCCATTCCACACCGTTCTATTCCATTCTACACTACTGTATTCTACAAAACCCTCCCCCACCCTAGCCTATCCTAATCTAGTCTGCTCTTTTCTAGTCTCCTTTTCTATTTTCTCTATTCCATCCTATGCTACTCTACCATACCCTGCACTAAGCTAACCTACCCTGACCTATGCTGTTCTATTCTATTTCCTTCTATTTTCTCTGTTCCACCGTATGCTTCCCTACCCTATGCTACCCCACCGTACCATACTCTACTACTTAGGGTTACTCAATAAGGGTCCTAATTAAGGGGAGTAGTTCGGGCAAGGGTACTCCTTAAGGCAAGTGTACTAGTTCAGGCTACTAGTTAAGGCCAGGGTACTAGTTATGCAAGGGCACTAGTTAAGGCCAGGCTACTAGTTAAGGCATGGGTACTTGTTGAGGGTACTGGTTAAGGCAAGGGTACCAGTTCAGGCTACTTGTTAAGGATGTACTACTAGTGAAGGCAAGGGTACTAGTGAAGACTACTGGTTAAGGCAAGGGTACTTGTTAGGACTACTAGTTAAGGCAAGGGTACTAGATTAGGCTAAGAGTTCAGGCAAGGGTACTCGTTCAGATTACTGACTTAGGGTACTATTCAAGACTAGTTGTCTAGGCTACTGCTCTATGCCACTAGTCTAGCTGACTAGTCTAGCTTACTAGTCTAGGCTTCTACTCTAGCCTGCTCTTGTCTACTCTAATGTAGTCTACTTGCATCTACCCTAGTCTTCCTATCATAAACTACCCTACCCTAACCTATTCTAATCAATTCCATTTGATTCGATTCAAAGCATTTCGATGCGACCGGACACCATCACGCTTTAGTCGGCTCGATTCTGCAACATCAGCTCGATTCAGCTCGATTTGGCTCGAATCGCTTCAATTCAGCTCGTTTCCACTCGGTTCAGCCTTATTCGGCCCTATTTGGCTCGATTCGACTCTTTTCTACTCTATTTGTCTCTATTCGACTCCATTTGACTCCACTCTTCTCCATTCTATGCTATCCTACTCTACCCTACGATACTCTAATCTATTCGATTGGATGCGATTCTTAGCAATTCGGTGTGATTCATCTCGTTTTGTTTCCATTTGACTCGATTCGGCCAGAATTGGCTCTATTCAGCTATATCCTGCACTCTTTGACTCTATTTGACTCAATTCTACTCTGCTCTACTCTTGTCTGCTTTACTCTCTCTACTCTACCCTACTGTACTATATTCTCTTCTGTACTATTCTGTTCTATTCTACCCACCCGCCCCTCCCCTCCCCTTCCCTAATCTATTTGATTAGATTCGATGTGACGTATTTCCACGCGATTTGACGCGATTAGGCTTGAATCAGCTCGATTCAGTTCGAATCGACTCTATTCGGCTCGACTTGGCTCCATTTCACTCCATTCGGCTCGATTAGGCTCGAATTCCATCGATTCTGCTGGATTCTGCTCGATTAGGCCTTATTTGGGCCTATTCGGCCCTATTCTGCTCTATTAGACTCTTTTGTACTCTATTCATATCTATCCGTCTCTATTGGACTCCGTTCAACTCCATTCCTCACTATTTTCCTCTCTTCTATTCTACCCTTCCCTACCCTAATCTCTTCTAATCGATTCGATTTGATTTGACGCGATTCGAAGCAACCGGACGTGATTCGTCTCGTTTTGTCTCCACTCGGCTCAATTCGGCTATGTTCTCTCTCTTTGACTCTATTCTATTCTGTTGTATTCTTTCTGTTCTGTTCTATTCTCTCCTATTCTGTTGTACTCTATTCTATTCTACCCTACCCGACCCAACGGCACCCCACCCGAACCTTCCCTACTTTAATCTATTGGATTCAATTCGATTCCGTGCAAAGCGATTTGATAGGACTTGACTGGATTCGGCAAATCTGAAGGGATTTGATGAGATTCCATGCGACTCGACGTGATTCAGTAGGATTCTCTGAGGTTTGACACAATTCGAAGTTATTCGACGTGATTCGATGGGATTCGACACGATATGAAGCAATTTGACCTTATTTGAATCAAAACGATGTGACTCGACTCGATTCGACCTGATTCGATTCGACGCTGTTCGGTGATAGTCAGTGCGATTCTGCTTGATTCCGCTCGATTAGGTGTGATTCGGCAGTATACAGCTCTTTTCGGCTGTATTCAGCTCCATTCGTCTCTATTCAGCTTATTCGGCTCTATTCGACTGTATTCGACTCTACTCTTTTCCACTCGATTCTACTCGATTCTATTCCTTCTATTCTGTTCTAATCTCTTCTATTCCACTCTACTCTGTTCTATTCTCCCCTCCCCTCCCCTTCTCTAATCTATACGTCTCGATTGGATTTGACGCGTTGAACGCGATTCGAGGCGATGAAGCTTGAATCGGTTCGATTCGTCTCGATTTGGCTCTATTCGGCTCAGTTAGGCTCCATTCAGCTTGTTTTGGCTTGAATCGCTTCGAATCTGCTCGATTCGGCCTTCTTCGGCCCTATTCTGCTCTATTCGACTCTTTTCTACTCTATTCGTTTCTACTTGACTCCATTCTACTCCATTCTATTCATTCCACACTATTCTACTCTATTCTGCTCTACCCTACCCAACACCACTCTAATTTACTCTACTTGCTTCTACACGATTCCTCTCATTTTGTCTGCATTTGGCTCTATTCAGCTCTATTCTACTCTTCTCTACTCTATTGTATTGTTTCTACTCTGTTCTGTACTATTCTACTCTATTCTACCCTACCCTATGCTACCCAACTCTAAGGTATTGTAATCCACTTGATTGGATTTGATTCAACCCATTTCGATGCGATTCGGCTCGATTTGGCTCTGTTCAAATCTATTCTACTCTACTCTATTCCCCTCTGCTCTACTCTAGCCTGCTCTTTTCTGTATTCGTTCTGTGTTGTTCTGTTCTATTTTGTTGTGTTCTGTTCTGTTTTATTCTATTCTACTCTATTCTACCCTACTCTAGCCTACCCGAACCTCCCCTACTCTAGTCTATTCAATTGAATTCGAGAAATTTTGACGCGACTAGGGGCCGAATCGGTGTGATTCATGTCCATTCGGCTCCATTTGTCTCGAATAGTGTCGATTCAGCTCGATTAGGCTCGATTTGGCTCCATTAGGCTCGATTCACTGGATTCGGCTCGATTTCGCTCAATTCAGCTCGATTTGGCCCTCTTTGGCCCTCTTCGGCTCTCTTCAGCTCTTTTCTACTCTACTCGATTCCATTGCACACCATTCTACTCCATTCTACGCTCTTCTACTATACCCTACTGTAATTGATTCGATGGGATTCGACGCCATTCGACGCGATTTGTCTCGTTTCGTCTCCATTCAGCTTGATTCGACTCTGTTCTACTCTACTCTATTCTACTCTACACTATTCTGCTCTGCTCTACCCTTTTCTACTCTATTCTATTGTATCCTTTCCATTCTCTTCTACTGTGTTCAAGTCTACTCTATTCCATCCTACCCTAATCTAATCTATTCTACTGGATTCGGTTCCACGCATCTCGATGCGATTCGGCTCAAATCGGCTCCTTTCCACTCCATTCATCCCCAATCGGCTCAAATCGGTTCGATTCAGCTCTAATCGGCTCCATTCGGCTCCAGTCAGCTCGAATAGGCTCTATTCAGCTCTATTCGGCTCTATTAGACTCTACTCAACTCTATTATCTCTTTTCGACTCCACTCGACTCCATGCTACACCATTCTACTCCATCCTAAACTATTCTCTACTGTATTGTATTGTACTCTACCCTACTCTAGTCTATTCTATTTGATTGGATTGGAATTGATCAGATTCAATGCAATTCGACGGGATTCGACGCGATACGGCACGATTCCACGGGATTCGGCGTGATTCGTCTTGGTTTCTATCCATTTAGCTCTTTTGGGCTCTATTTGGCTCTATTCGGCAATGTTTGACTCTGCTCTACTCTACTCTTCTATACTCTGCTCGTCTCGACCCTATTCTTTCAGTTCTGTTCTCTTCTGTTCTACTGCACTCTATTCTACCCTACCCTACCCTAACTTAGCCTACTGTAATCTGTTCTATGCTATTCGACACACTTGAATGGGATTCGACCTGATTCGGGTCATATCGGCTCGATTCATCTCCTTTCTGCTCCTTTAAACTCGATTCGGTTCTATTCGGCTCTTTTCCACTCTATTCGGCTCTTTTTGGCAGTATTCGACTCTATTTGACTCTAGTCTACTCGATTCTTTCTGTTCTGTTCTATTCTACTCTATTCTATTCTTCTCTACCCTACCCTAACCTTACCTTCCCCACACTAATCTATTTGATTCGATTCGACACGTTTCAAACGACTCGACATGATTCATCTCGATTCACCTTGAATTTGGTCAATTCGGCTGTATTCAGCTCTGTTTGGCTCTTTTCGGCTCTCTTCAACTCAATTTGACTCTATTCTACTGGACCCGACTCTACTTAATTCTATTCTCTTCTTTCTATTGTGTTCTGTTGTGTTGTAGTCTAGCCTCTCCTGCCGTACCCTCCTCTACTCTAATCTATTCGATTCAACGCATTTTGACGCGATTCCATGTGATTAGGCTTGAATCGGCTCGATTTAGCTCTATTTGGCTTGAATTGGGTCAATTCGTCTCGATTCTGCTCAATTCAGCATAATTAGGCTCGAGTGAACCTTATTCAGCCCTGTTCAGCTCTACTCAACCCTTTCTACTTTATTTGTCTCTATTTGGCTCCATTCAACTCCCTTCCACACCATTCTACTCTTTTCTACTCTATTCTATTCTGTTCTACCCTACCCTACTCTAATCTATTCTAATCGATTCGATTCATCACGATTTGTCTCCTTTCCTCTCCATTCGAATCGATTCGCCTTGAACTGGATCTATTCATCTATATTCTGCACTACCCGACTCTGACTATTCCACTCTACTCAACTCTACTCCATTCTACTCTTGGTATTCTCTTCTGTTCTACTCTATTCTATTCTTCTGTGCCCTTCCCTACTGAATCCCAGTCTAACCTACACTACTCTAATCTATTCAATTTAATTCGATTCCATTCAGTTTGACACCATTCGACCCGATTTGAGACAATTCGACGGGATTCGGTGAGATTCCGCGAGATTTGATGCGTTTTGGTGGGATTTGATGCAGTTCGACGAGATCCGATGCAATAGAATCTCGTGTGTTTTGGCTCGATTTTGCTGGGTTCAGTTTGTCTCTATTTGGCTCATTTCAGCTCCACTAGGCTCCATTCATCCCGAATCTGGTCGACTCGACTCGATTCGGCTCATTTTGGTTATATGTGGTCCTATTCAGTGTTATTCGGCTCAATTCAACTCTTTTCTACTCTATTCATCTCTGTTTGAATCCATTTGACTCCATTCCACACCATTCTATTCCATTCTACACTACTGTATTCTACAAAACCCTCCCCCACCCTAGCCTATCCTAATCTAGTCTGCTCTTTTCTAGTCTCCTTTTCTATTTTCTCGATTCCATCCTATGCTACTCTACCCTACCCTGCACTAAGCTAACCTACCCTGACCTATGCTGTTCTATTCTATTTCCTTCTATTTTCTCTGTTCCACCGTATGCTTCCCTACCCTATGCTACCCCACCGTACCATACTCTACTACTTAGGGTTACTCAATAAGGGTCCTAATTAAAGGGAGTAGTTTGGGCAAGGGTACTCCTTAAGGCAAGTGTACTAGTTCATGCTACTAGTTAAGGCGAGGGTACTAGTTAAGGCCAGGCTACTAGTTAAGGCATGGGTACTTGTTGAGGGTACTGGTTAAGGCAAGGGTACCAGTTCAGGCTACTTGTTAAGGACGTACTACTAGTGAAGGCAAGGGTACTAGTGAGGACTACTGGTTAAGGCAAGGGTACTTGTTAGGACTACTAGTTAAGGCAAGGGTACTAGATTAGGCTAAGAGTTCAGGCAAGGGTACTCGTTCAGATTACTGACTTAGGGTACTATTCAAGACTAGTTGTCTAGGCTACTGCTCTATGCCACTAGTCTAGCTGACTAGTCCAGCTTACTAGTCTAGGCTTCTACTCTAGCCTTCTCTTGTCTACTCTAATGTAGTCTACTTGCATCTACCCTAGTCTTCCTATCATAAACTACCCTACCCTAACCTATTCTAATCGATTCCATTTGATTCGATTCAAAGCATTTCGATGCGACCGGACACCATCACGCTTCAGTCGGCTCGATTCCACAACATCAGCTCGATTCAGCTCGATTTGGCTCGAATCGCTTCAATTCAGCTCGTTTCCACTCGGTTCAGCCTTATTCGGCCCTATTTGGCTCGATTCGACTCTTTTCTACTCTATTTGTCTCTGTTCGACTCCATTTGACTCCACTCTTCTCCATTCTACGCTATTCTACTCTATTGTGTTCTACTCTACCCTACGATACTCTAATCTATTCGATTGGATGCGATTCTTAGCAATTCGGTGTGATTCATCTCGTTTTGTTTCCATTTGACTCGATTCGGCCAGAATTGGCTCTATTCAGCTATATCCTGCACTCTTTGACTCTATTTGACTCAATTCTACTCTGCTCTACTCTTGTCTGCTTTACTCTCTCTACTCTACCCTACTGTACTATATTCTCTTCTGTACTATTCTGTTCTATTCTACCCACCCGCCCCTCCCCTCCCCTTCCCTAATCTATTTGATTAGATTCGATGTGACGTATTTCCACGCGATTTGACGCGATTAGGCTTGAATCAGCTCGATTCAGTTCGAATCGACTCTATTCGGCTCGACTTGGCTCCATTTCACTCCATTCGGCTCGATTAGGCTCGAATTCCATCGATTCTGCTGGATTCTGCTCGATTAGGCCTTATTTGGGCCTATTCGGCCCTATTCTGCTCTATTAGACTCTTTTGTACTCTATTCATATCTATCCGTCTCTATTGGACTCCGTTCAACTCCATTCCTCACTATTTTCCTCTCTTCTATTCTACCCTTCCCTACCCTAATCTCTTCTAATCGATTCGATTTGATTTGACGCGATTCGAAGCAACCGGACGTGATTCGTCTCGTTTTGTCTCCACTCGGCTCAATTCGGCTATGTTCTCTGTCTTTGACTCTATTCTATTCTGTTGTATTCTTTCTGTTCTGCTCTATTCTCCCCTATTCTGTTGTACTCTATTCTATTCTACCCTACCCGACCCAACGGCACCCCACCCGAACCTACCCTACTTTAATCTATTGGATTCAATTCGATTCCGTGCAAAGCGATTTGATAGGACTTGACTGGATTCGGCAAATCTGAAGGGATTTGATGAGATTCCATGCGACTCGACGTGATTCAGTAGGATTCTCTGAGGTTTGACGCAATTCGAAGTTATTCGACGTGATTCGATGGGATTCGACACGATATGAAGCAATTTGACCTTGTTTGATTCAAAACGATGTGACTCGACTCGATTCGACATGATTCGATTCGACGCTGTTCGGTGACAGTCAGTGCGATTCTGCTTGATTCCACTCGATTAGGTGTGATTCGGCAGTATACAGCTCTTTTCGGCTGTATTCAGCTCCATTCGTCTCTATTCAGCTTATTCGGCTCTATTTGACTGTATTCGACTCTACTCTTTTCCACTCTATTCTACTCGATTCTATTCCTTCTATTCTGTTCTAATCTCTTCTATTCCACTCTACTCTGTTCTATTCTCCCCTCCCCTCCCCTCCCCTTCTCTAATCTATACGTCTCGATTGGATTTGACGCGTTGAACGCGATTCGAGGCGATGAAGCTTGAATCGGCTCGATTCGGCTCGATTTGGCTCTATTCGGCTCAGTTAGGCTCCATTCAGCTTGTTTTGGCTTGAATCGCTTCGAATCTGCTCGATTTGGCCTTCTTCGGCCCTATTCTGCTCTATTCGACTCTTTTCTACTCTATTCGTTTCTACTTGACTCCATTCTACTCCATTCTATTCATTCCACACTATTCTACTCTATTCTGCTCTACCCTACCCAACACCACTCTAATTTACTCTACTTGCTTCTACACGATTCCTCTCATTTTGTCTGCATTTGGCTCTATTCAGCTCTATTCTACTCTTCTCTACTCTATTGTATTGTTTCTACTCTGTTCTGTACTATTCTACTCTATTCTACCCTACCCTATGCTACCCAACTCTAAGGTATTGTAATCCACTTGATTGGATTTGATTCAACCCATTTCGACGTGATTCGGCTCGATTTGGCTCTGTTCAAATCTATTCTACTCTACTCTATTCCCCTCTATTCTACTCTAGCCTACTCTTTTCTGTATTCGTTCTGTGTTGTTCTGTTCTATTTTGTTGTGTTCTGTTCTGTTTTATTCTATTCTACTCTATTCTACCCTACTCTAGCCTACCCGAACCTCCCCTACTCTAGTCTATTCAATTGAATTCGAGAAATTTTGACGCGACTAGGGGCCGAATCGGTGTGATTCATGTCCATTCGGCTCCATTTGTCTCGAATAGTGTCGATTCAGCTCGATTAGGCTCGATTTGGCTCCATTAGGCTCGATTCACTGGATTCGGCTCGATTTCTCTCAATTCAGCTCGATTTGGCCCTCTTTGGCCCTCTTCGGCTCTCTTCAGCTCTTTTCTACTCTACTCGATTCCATTGCACACCATTCTACTCCATTCTACGCTCTTCTACTATACCCTACTGTAATTGATTCGATGGGATTCGACGCCATTCGACGCGATTTGTCTCGTTTCGTCTCCATTCAGCTTGATTCGACTCTGTTCTACTCTACTGTATTCTACTCTACACTATTCTGCTCTGCTCTACCCTTTTCTACTCTATTCTATTGTATCCTTTCCATTCTCTTCTACTGTGTTCAAGTCTACTCTATTCCATCCTACCCTAATCTAATCTATTCTACTGGATTCGATTCCACGCATCTCGATGCGATTCGGCTCAAATCGGCTCCTTTCCACTCCATTCATCCCCAATCGGCTCAAATCGGTTCGATTCAGCTCTAATCGGCTCCATTCGGCTCCAGTCAGCTCGAATAGGCTCTATTCAGCTCTATTCGGCTCTATTAGACTCTACTCAACTCTATTATCTCTTTTCGACTCCACTCGACTCCATGCTACACCATTCTACTCCATCCTAAACTATTCTCTACTGTATTGTATTGTACTCTACCCTACTGTAGTCTATTCTATTTGATTGGATTGGAATTGATCAGATTCAATGCAATTCGACGGGATTCGACGCGATACGGCACGATTCCACGGATTCAGCGTGATTTGTCTTGGTTTCTATCCATTTAGCTCTTCTGGGCTCTATTTGGCTCCATTCGGCAATGTTCGACTCTACTCTTCTATACTCTGCTCGTCTCGACCCTATTCTTTCAGTTCAGTTCTCTTCTGTTCTGTTCTACTGCACTCTATTCTACCCTACCCTACCCTAACTTAGCCTAGTGTAATCTGTTCTATGCTATTCGACACACTTGAATGGGATTCGACCTGATTCGGGTCATATCGGCTCGATTCATCTCCTTTCTGCTCCATTAAACTCGATTCGGTTCTATTCGGCTCTTTTCCACTCTATTCGGCTCTTTTTGGCAGTATTCGACTCTATTTGACTCTAGTCTACTCGATTCTTTCTGTTCTGTTCTATTCTACTCTATTCTATTCTTCTCTACCCTACCGTAGCCTTACCTTCCCCACACTAATCTATTTGATTTGATTCGACACGTTTCAAACGACTCGACATGATTCATCTCGATTCACCTTGAATTTGGTCAATTCGGCTGTATTCAGCTCTGTTTGGCTCTTTTCGGCTCTCTTCAACTCAATTTGACTCTATTCTACTGGACCCGACTCTACTTAATTCTATTCTCTTCTTTCTATTGTGTTCTGTTGTGTTGTAGTCTAGCCTCTCCTGCCGTACCCTCCTCTACTCTAATCTATTCGATTCAACGCATTTTGACGCGATTCCATGTGATTAGGCTTGAATCGGCTCGATTTAGCTCTATTTGGCTTGAATTGTTGCAATTCGCCTCGATTCTGCTCAATTCAGCATAATAGGCTCGAGTGAACCTTATTCAGCCCTGTTCAGCTCTACTCAACCCTTTCTACTTTATTTGTCTCTATTTGGCTCCATTCAACTCCCTTCCACACCATTCTACTCTTTTCTACTCTATTCTATTCTGTTCTACCCTACCCTACTCTAATCTATTCTAATCGATTCGATTCATCACGATTTGTCTCCTTTCCTCTCCATTCGAATCGATTCGGCTTGAATTGGATCTATTCATCTATATTCTGCACTACCCGACTCTGACTATTCCACTCTACTCAACTCTACTCCTTTCTACTCTTGGTATTCTCTTCTGTTCTACTCTATTCTATTCTTCTGTGCCCTTCCCTACTGAATCCCAGTCTAACCTACACTACTCCAATCTATTCAATTTAATTCGATTCCATTCAGTTTGACACCATTCGACCCGATTTGAGACAATTCGATGGGATTCGGTGAGATTCCGCGAGATTTGATGCGTTTTGGTGGGATTTGATGGAATTCGACGAGATCCGATGCAATAGGATGCAATTAAGTGTGTTTTGGCTTGATTTTGCTGGGTTCAGATTGTCTCTATTTGGCTCATTTCAGCTCCACTAGGCTCCATTCATCCCGAATCTGGTCGACTCGACTCGATTCGGCTCATTTTGATCATATGTGGTCCTATTCAGCGTTATTCGGCTCTATTCAACTCTTTTCTACTCTCTGCATCTCTGTTCGAATCCATTTGACTCCATTCCACACCATTCTATTCCATTCTACACTACTGTATTCTACAAAACCCTCCCCCACCCTAGCCTATCCTAATCTAGTCTGCTCTTTTCTAGTCTCCTTTTCTATTTTCTCTATTCCATCCTATGCTACTCTACCATACCCTGCACTAAGCTAACCTACCCTGACCTATGCTGTTCTATTCTATTTCCTTCTATTTTCTCTGTCCCACCGTATGCTTCCCTACCCTATGCTACCCCACCGTACCATACTCTACTACTTAGGGTTACTCAATAAGGGTCCTAATTAAGGGGAGTAGTTCGGGCAAGGGTACTCCTTAAGGCAAGTGTACTAGTTCAGGCTACTAGTTAAGGCCAGGGTACTAGTTATGCAAGGGCACTAGTTAAGGCCAGGCTACTAGTTAAGGCATGGGTACTTGTTGAGGGTACTGGTTAAGGCAAGGGTACCAGTTCAGGCTACTTGTTAAGGACATACTACTAGTGAAGGCAAGGGTACTAGTGAAGACTACTAGTTAAGCCAAGGGTACTTGTTAGGACTACTAGTTAAGGCAAGGGTACTAGATTAGGCTAAGAGTTCAGGCAAGGGTACTCGTTCAGATTACTGACTTAGGGTACTATTCAAGACTAGTTGTCTAGGCTACTGCTCTATGCCACTAGTCTCGCTGACTAGTCCAGCTTACTAGTCTAGGCTTCTACTCTAGCCTTCTCTTGTCTACTCTAATGTAGTCTACTTGCATCTACCCTAGTCTTCCTATCATAAACTACCCTACCCTAACCTATTCTAATCGATTCCATTTGATTCGATTCAAAGCATTTCGATGCGACCGGACACCATCACGCTTGAGTCGGCTCGATTCCGCAACATCAGCTCGATTCAGCTCGATTTGGCTCGAGTCGCTTCAATTCAGCTCATTTCCACACGGTTCAGCCTTATTCGGCCCTATTTGGCTCGACTCGACTCTTTTCTACTCTATTTGTCTCTTTTCGACTCCTTTTGACTCCACTCTTCTCCATTCTATGCAATTCTACTCTATTCTGTTCTACTCTACCCTACGATACTCTATTCGATTGGATGCGATTCGAAGCAATTTGGTGTGATTCATCTCGTTTTGTTTCCATTTGACTCGATTCGGCCAGAATTGGCTCTATTCAGGTATATCCTGCACTCTTTGACTCTATTTGACTCAATTCTACTCTGCTCTACTCTTGTCTGCTTTACTCTCTCTACTCTACCCTACTGTACTATATTCTATTCTGTACTATTCTGTTCTATTCTACCCACCCGCCCCTCCCCTACCCTTCCCTAATCTATTTGATTAGATTCGATGTGACGTATTTCCACGCGATTTGACGCGATTAGGCTTGAATCAGCTCGATTCAGTTCGAATCGGCTCTATTCGGCTCGACTTGGCTCCATTTCACTCCATTCGGCTCGATTAGGCTCGAATTCCATCGATTCTGCTGGATTCTGCTCCATTAGGCCTTATTTGGGCCTATTCGGCCCTATTCTGCTCTATTCGACTCTTTTGTACTCTATTCATATCTATCCGTCTCTATTGGACTCCGTTCAACTCCATTCCTCACTATTTTCCTCTCTTCTATTCTACCCTTCCCTACCCTAATCTCTTCTAATCGATTCGATTTGATTTGACGCGATTCGAAGCAACCGGACGTGATTCGTCTCGTTTTGTCTCCACTCGGCTCAATTCGGCTATGTTCTCTCTCTTTGACTCTATTCTATTCTGTTGTATTCTTTCTGTTCTGCTCTATTCTCTCCTATTCTGTTGTACTCTATTCTATTCTACCCTACCCGACCCAACGGCACCCCACCCGAACCTACCCTACTTTAATCTATTGGATTCAATTCGATTCCGTGCAAAGCGATTTGATAGGACTTGACTGGATTCGGCAAATCTGAAGGGATTTGATGAGATTCCATGCGACTCGACGTGGTTCAGTAGGATTCTCTGAGGTTTGACGCGATTCGAAGTTATTCGACGTGATTCGATGGGATTCGACACGATATGAAGCGATTTGACCTTGTTTGATTCAAAACGATGTGACTCGACTCGATTCGACCTGATTCGATTCGACGCTGTTCGGTGACAGTCAGTGCGATTCTGCTTGATTCCGCTCGATTAGGTGTGATTCGGCAGTATACAGCTCTTTTCGGCTGTATTCAGCTCCATTCGTCTCTATTCAGCTTATTCGGCTCTATTCGACTGTATTCGACTCTACTCTTTTCCACTCTATTCTACTCGATTCTATTCCTTCTATTCTGTTCTAATCTCTTCTATTCCACTCTACTCTGTTCTGTTCTCCCCTCCCCTCCCCTCCCCTTCTCTAATCTATACGTCTCGATTGGATTTGACGCGTTGAACGCGATTCGAGGCGATGAAGCTTGAATCGGCTCGATTCGGCTCGATTTGGCTCTATTCGGCTCAGTTAGGCTCCATTTAGCTTGTTTTGGCTTGAATCGCTTCGAATCTGCTCGATTTGGCCTTCTTCGGCCCTATTCTGCTCTATTCGACTCTTTTCTACTCTATTCGTTTCTACTTGACTCCATTCTACTCCATTCTATTCATTCCACACTATTCTACACTATTCTGCTCTACCCTACCCAACACCACTCTAATTTACTCTACTTGCTTCTACACGATTCCTCTCATTTTGTCTGCATTTGGCTCTATTCAGCTCTATTCTACTCTTCTCTACTCTATTGTATTGTTTCTACTCTGTTCTGTACGATTCTACTCTATTCTACCCTACCCTGTGCTACCCAACTCTAAGGTATTGTAATCCACTTGATTGGATTTGATTCAACCCATTTCGACGTGATTTGGCTCGATTTGGCTCTGTTCAAATCTATTCTACTCTACTCTATTCCCCTCTATTCTACTCTAGCCTACTCTTTTCTGTATTCGTTCTGTGTTGTTCTGTTCTATTTTGTTGTGTTCTGTTCTGTTTTATTCTATTCTACTCTATTCTACCCTACTCTAGCCTACCCGAACCTCCCCTACTCTAGTCTATTCAATTGAATTCGAGAAATTTTGACGCGACTAGGGGCCGAATCGGTGTAATTCATGTCCATTCGGCTCCATTTGTCTCGAATAGTGTCGATTCAGCTCGATTAGGCTCGATTTGGCTCCATTAGGCTCGATTCACTGGATTCGGCTTGATTTCGCTCAATTCAGCTCGATTTGGCCCTCTTTGGCCCTCTTCGGCTCTCTTCAGCTCTTTTCTACTCTACTCGATTCCATTGCACACCATTCTACTCCATTCTATGCTGTTCTACTATACCCTACTGTAATTGATTCGATGGGATTCGACGCCATTCGACGCGATTTGTCTCGTTTTGTCTCCATTCAGCTTGATTCGACTCTGTTCTACTCTACTCTATTCTACTCTACACTATTCTGCTCTGCTCTACCCTTTTCTACTCTATTCTATTGTATCCTTTCCATTCTCTTCTACTGTGTTCAAGTCTACTCTATTCCATCCTACCCTAATCTAATCTATTCTACTGGATTCGATTCCACGCATCTCGATGCGATTCGGCTCAAATCGGCTCCTTTCCACTCCATTCATCCCCAATCGGCTCAAATCGGTTCGATTCAGCTCTAATCGGCTCCATTCGGCTCCAGTCAGCTCGAATAGGCTCTATTCAGCTCTATTCGGCTCTATTAGACTCTACTCAACTCTATTATCTCTTTTCGACTCCACTCGACTCCATGCTACATCATTCTACTCCATCCTAAACTATTCTCTACTGTATTGTATTGTACTCTACCCTACTGTAGTCTATTCTATTTGATTGGATTGGAATTGATCAGATTCAATGCAATTCGACGGGATTCGACGCGATACGGCACGATTCCACGGGATTCAGCGTGATTTGTCTTGGTTTCTATCCATTTAGCTCTTTTGGGCTCTATTTGGCTCTATTCGGCAATGTTCGACTCTACTCTTCTATACTCTGCTCGTCTCGACCCTATTCTTTCAGTTCAGTTCTGTTCTGTTCTGTTCTACTGCACTCTATTCTACCCTACCCTACCCTAACTTAGCCTAGTGTAATCTGTTCTATGCTATTCGACACACTTGAATGGGATTCGACCTGATTCGGGTCATATCGGCTCGATTCATCTCCTTTCTGCTCCATTAAACTCGATTCGGTTCTATTCGGCTCTTTTCCACTCTATTCGGCTCTTTTTGGCAGTATTCGACTCTATTTGACTCTAGTCTACTCGATTCTTTCTGTTCTGTTCTATTCTACTCTATTCTATTCTTCTCTTCCCTACCCTAACCTTACCTTCCCCACACTAATCTATTTGATTCGATTCGACACGTTTCAAACGACTCGACATGATTCATCTCGATTCACCTTGAATTTGGTCAATTCGGCTGTATTCAGCTCTGTTTGGCTCTTTTCGGCTCTCTTCAACTCAATTTGACTCTATTCTACTGGACCCGACTCTACTTAATTCTATTCTCTTCTTTCTATTGTGTTCTGTTGTGTTGTAGTCTAGCCTCTCCTGCCGTACCCTCCTCTACTCTAATCTATTCGATTCAACGCATTTCGACGCGATTCCATGTGATTAGGCTTGAATCGGCTCGATTTAGCTCTATTTGGCTTGAATTGTTGCAATTCGTCTCGATTCTGCTCAATTCAGCATAATAGGCTCGAGTGAACCTTATTCAGCCCTGTTCAGCTCTACTCAACCCTTTCTACTTTATTTGTCTCTATTTGGCTCCATTCAACTCCCTTCCACACCATTCTACTCTTTTCTACTCTATTCTATTCTGTTCTACCCTACCCTACTCTAATCTATTCTAATCGATTCGATTCATCACGATTTGTCTCCTTTCCTCTCCATTCGAATCGATTCGCCTTGAATTGGATCTATTCATCTATATTCTGCACTACCCGAATCTGACTATTCCACTCTACTCAACTCTACTCCATTCTACTCTTGGTATTCTCTTCTGTTCTACTCTATTCTATTCTTCTGTGCCCTTCCCTACTGAATCCCAGTCTAACCTACACTACTCCAATCTATTCAATTTAATTCGATTCCATTCAGTTTGACACCATTCGACCCGATTTGAGACAATTCGATGGGATTCGGTGAGATTCTGCGAGTTTTGATGCGTTTTGGTGGGATTTGATGGAATTCGACGAGATCCGATGCAATAGGATGCAATTAAGTGTGTTTTGGCTTGATTTTGCTGGGTTCAGATTGTCTCTATTTGGCTCATTTCAGCTCCACTAGGCTCCATTCATCCCGAATCTGGTCGACTCGACTCGATTCGGCTCATTTTGATCATATGTGGTCCTATTCAGCGTTATTCGGCTCTATTCAACTCTTTTCTACTCTCTGCATCTCTGTTCGAATCCATTTGACTCCATTCCACACCATTCTATTCCATTCTACACTACTGTATTCTACAAAACCCTCCCCCACCCTAGCCTATCCTAATCTAGTCTGCTCTTTTCTAGTCTCCTTTTCTATTTTCTCGATTCCATCCTATGCTACTCTACCATACCCTGCACTAAGCTAACCTACCCTGACCTATGCTGTTCTATTCTATTTCCTTCTATTTTCTCTGTTCCACCGTATGCTTCCCTACCCTATGCTACCCCACCGTACCATACTCTACTACTTAGGGTTACTCAATAAGGGTCCTAATTAAGGGGAGTAGTTTGGGCAAGGGTACTCCTTAAGGCAAGTGTACTAGTTCAGGCTACTAGTTAAGGCCAGGGTACTAGTTATGCAAGGGCACTAGTTAAGGCCAGGCTACTAGTTAAGGCATGGGTACTTGTTGAGGGTACTGGTTAAGGCAAGGGTACCAGTTCAGGCTACTTGTTAAGGACGTACTACTAGTGAAGGCAAGGGTACTAGTGAGGACTACTGGTTAAGGCAAGGGTACTTGTTAGGACTACTAGTTAAGGCAAGGGTACTAGATTAGGCTAAGAGTTCAGGCAAGGGTACTCGTTCAGATTACTGACTTAGGGTACTATTCAAGACTAGTTGTCTAGGCTACTGCTCTATGCCACTAGTCTAGCTGACTAGTCCAGCTTACTAGTCTAGGCTTCTACTCTAGCCTTCTCTTGTCTACTCTAATGTAGTCTACTTGCATCTACCCTAGTCTTCCTATCATAAACTACCCTACCCTAACCTATTCTAATCGATTCCATTTGATTCGATTCAAAGCATTTCGATGCGACCGGACACCATCACGCTTGAGTCGGCTCGATTCCGCAACATCAGCTCGATTCAGCTCGATTTGGCTCGAGTCGCTTCCATTCAGCACATTTCCACTCGGTTCAGCCTTATTCGGCCCTATTTGGCTCGACTCGACTCTTTTCTACTCTATTTGTCTCTTTTCGACTCCTTTTGACTCCACTCTTCTCCATTCTATGCAATTCTACTCTATTCTGTTCTACTCTACCCTACGATACTCTATTCGATTGGATGCGATTCGAAGCAATTTGGTGTGATTCATCTCGTTTTGTTTCCATTTGACTCGATTCGGCCAGAATTGGCTCTATTCAGGTATATCCTGCACTCTTTGACTCTATTTGACTCAATTCTACTCTGCTCTACTCTTGTCTGCTTTACTCTCTCTACTCTACCCTACTGTACTATATTCTATTCTGTACTATTCTGTTCTATTCTACCCACCCGCCCCTCCCCTACCCTTCCCTAATCTATTTGATTAGATTCGATGTGACGTATTTCCACGCGATTTGACGCGATTAGGCTTGAATCAGCTCGATTCAGTTCGAATCGGCTCTATTCGGCTCGACTTGGCTCCATTTCACTCCATTCGGCTCGATTAGGCTCGAATTCCATCGATTCTGCTGGATTCTGCTCCATTAGGCCTTATTTGGGCCTATTCGGCCCTATTCTGCTCTATTAGACTCTTTTGTACTCTATTCATATCTATCCGTCTCTATTGGACTCCGTTCAACTCCATTCCTCACTATTTTCCTCTCTTCTATTCTACCCTTCCCTACCCTAATCTCTTCTAATCGATTCGATTTGATTTGACGCGATTCGAAGCAACCGGACGTGATTCGTCTCGTTTTGTCTCCACTCGGCTCAATTCGGCTATGTTCTCTGTCTTTGACTCTATTCTATTCTGTTGTATTCTTTCTGTTCTGCTCTATTCTCCCCTATTCTGTTGTACTCTATTCTATTCTACCCTACCCGACCCAACGGCACCCCACCCGAACCTTCCCTACTTTAATCTATTGGATTCAATTCGATTCCGTGCAAAGCGATTTGATAGGACTTGACTGGATTCGGCAAGATCTGAAGGGATTTGATGAGATTCCATGCGACTCGACGTGGTTCAGTAGGATTCTCTGAGGTTTGACGCAATTCGAAGTTATTCGACGTGATTCGATGGGATTCGACACGATATGAAGCGATTTGACCTTGTTTGATTCAAAACGATGTGACTCGACTCGATTCGACCTGATTCGATTCGACGCTGTTCGGTGACAGTTAGTGTGATTCTGCTTGATTCCACTCGATTAGGTGTCATTCGGCAGTATACAGCTCTTTTCGGCTGTATTCAGCTCCATTCGTCTCTATTCAGCTTATTCGGCTCTATTTGACTGTATTCGACTCTACTCTTTTCCACTCTATTCTACTCGATTCTATTCCTTCTATTCTGTTCTAATCTCTTCTATTCCACTCTACTCTGTTCTATTCTCCCCTCCCCTCCCCTCCCCTTCTCTAATCTATACGTCTCGATTGGATTTGACGCGTTGAACGCGATTCGAGGCGATGAAGCTTGAATCGGCTCGATTCGGCTCGATTTGGCTCTATTCGGCTCAGTTAGGCTCCATTCAGCTTGTTTTGGCTTGAATCGCTTCGAATCTGCTCGATTTGGCCTTCTTCGGCCCTATTCTGCTCTATTCGACTCTTTTCTACTCTATTCGTTTCTATTTGACTCCATTCTACTCCATTCTATTCATTCCACACTATTCTACACTATTCTGCTCTACCCTACCCAACACCACTCTAATTTACTCTACTTGCTTCTACACGATTCCTCTCATTTTGTCTGCATTTGGCTCTATTCAGCTCTATTCTACTCTTCTCTACTCTATTGTATTGTTTCTACTCTGTTCTGTACGATTCTACTCTATTCTACCCTACCCTGTGCTACCCAACTCTAAGGTATTGTAATCCACTTGATTGGATTTGATTCAACCCATTTCGACGTGATTTGGCTCGATTTGGCTCTGTTCAAATCTATTCTACTCTATTCCCCTCTATTCTACTCTAGCCTACTCTTTTCTGTATTCGTTCTGTGTTGTTCTGTTCTATTTTGTTGTGTTCTGTTCTGTTTTATTCTATTCTACTCTATTCTACCCTACTCTAGCCTACCCGAACCTCCCCTACTCTAGTCTATTCAATTGAATTCGAGAAATTTTGATGCGACTAGGGGCCGAATCGGTGTGATTCATGTCCATTCGGCTCCATTTGTCTCGAATAGTGTCGATTCAGCTCGATTAGGCTCGATTTGGCTCCATTAGGCTCGATTCACTGGATTCGGCTTGATTTCGCTCAATTCAGCTCGATTTGGCCCTCTTTGGCCCTCTTCGGCTCTCTTCAGCTCTTTTCTACTCTACTCGATTCCATTGCACACCATTCTACTCCATTCTATGCTCTTCTACTATACCCTACTGTAATTGATTCGATGGGATTCGACGCCATTCGACGCGATTTGTCTCGTTTTGTCTCCATTCAGCTTGATTCGACTCTGTTCTACTCTACTCTATTCTACTCTACACTATTCTGCTCTGCTCTACCCTTTTCTACTCTATTCTATTGTATCCTTTCCATTCTCTTCTACTGTGTTCAAGTCTACTCTATTCCATCCTACCCTAATCTAATCTATTCTACTGGATTCGATTCCACGCATCTCGATGCGATTCGGCTCAAATCGGCTCCTTTCCACTCCATTCATCCCCAATCGGCTCAAATCGGTTCGATTCAGCTCTAATCGGCTCCATTCGGCTCCAGTCAGCTCGAATAGGCTCTATTCAGCTCTATTCGGCTCTATTAGACTCTACTCAACTCTATTATCTCTTTTCGACTCCACTCGACTCCATGCTACATCATTCTACTCCATCCTAAACTATTCTCTACTGTATTGTATTGTACTCTACCCTACTGTAGTCTATTCTATTTGATTGGATTGGAATTGATCAGATTCAATGCAATTCGACGGGATTCGACGCGATACGGCACGATTCCACGGGATTCAGCGTGATTTGTCTTGGTTTCTATCCATTTAGCTCTTTTGGGCTCTATTTGGCTCTATTCGGCAATGTTCGACTCTACTCTTCTATACTCTGCTCGTCTCGACCCTATTCTTTCAGTTCAGTTCTGTTCTGTTCTGTTCTACTGCACTCTATTCTACCCTACCCTAACTTAGCCTAGTGTAATCTGTTCTATGCTATTCGACACACTTGAATGGGATTCGACCTGATTCGGGTCATATCGGCTCGATTCATCTCCTTTCTGCTCCATTAAACTCGATTCGGTTCTATTCGGCTCTTTTCCACTCTATTCGGCTCTTTTTGGCAGTATTCGACTCTATTTGACTCTAGTCTACTCGATTCTTTCTGTTCTGTTCTATTCTACTCTATTCTATTCTTCTCTTCCCTACCCTAACCTTACCTTCCCCACACTAATCTATTTGATTCGATTCGACACGTTTCAAACGACTCGACATGATTCATCTCCATTCACCTTGAATTTGGTCAATTCGGCTGTATTCAGCTCTGTTTGGCTCTTTTCGGCTCTCTTCAACTCAGTTTGACTCTATTCTACTGGACCCGACTCTACTTAATTCTATTCTCTTCTTTCTATTGTGTTCTGTTGTGTTGTAGTCTAGCCTCTCCTGCCGTACCCTCCTCTACTCTAATCTATTCGATTCAACGCATTTCGACGCGATTCCATGTGATTAGGCTTGAATCGGCTCGATTTAGCTCTATTTGGCTTGAATTGTTGCAATTCGTCTCGATTCTGCTCAATTCAGCATAATAGGCTCGAGTGAACCTTATTCAGCCCTGTTCAGCTCTACTCAACCCTTTCTACTTTATTTGTCTCTATTTGGCTCCATTCAACTCCCTTCCACACCATTCTACTCTTTTCTACTCTATTCTATTCTGTTCTACCCTACCCTACTCTAATCTATTCTAATCGATTCGATTCATCACGATTTGTCTCCTTTCCTCTCCATTCGAATCGATTCGGCTTGAATTGGATCTATTCATCTATATTCTGCACTACCCGACTCTGACTATTCCACTCTACTCAACTCTACTCCATTCTACTCTTGGTATTCTCTTCTGTTCTACTCTATTCTATTCTTCTGTGCCCTTCCCTACTGAATCCCAGTCTAACCTACACTACTCCAATCTATTCAATTTAATTCGATTCCATTCAGTTTGACACCATTCGACCCGATTTGAGACAATTCGATGGGATTCGGTGAGATTCTGCGAGTTTTGATGCGTTTTGGTGGGATTTGATGGAATTCGACGAGATCCGATGCAATAGGATGCAATTAAGTGTGTTTTGGCTTGATTTTGCTGGGTTCAGATTGTCTCTATTTGGCTCATTTCAGCTCCACTAGGCTCCATTCATCCCGAATCTGGTCGACTCGACTCGATTCGGCTCATTTTGATCATATGTGGTCCTATTCAGCGTTATTCGGCTCTATTCAACTCTTTTCTACTCTCTGCATCTCTGTTCGAATCCATTTGACTCCATTCCACACCATTCTATTCCATTCTACACTACTGTATTCTACAAAACCCTCCCCCACCCTAGCCTATCCTAATCTAGTCTGCTCTTTTCTAGTCTCCTTTTCTATTTTCTCGATTCCATCCTATGCTACTCTACCATACCCTGCACTAAGCTAACCTACCCTGACCTATGCTGTTCTATTCTATTTCCTTCTATTTTCTCTGTTCCACCGTATGCTTCCCTACCCTATGCTACCCCACCGTACCATACTCTACTACTTAGGGTTACTCAATAAGGGTCCTAATTAAGGGGAGTAGTTTGGGCAAGGGTACTCCTTAAGGCAAGTGTACTAGTTCAGGCTACTAGTTAAGGCCAGGGTACTAGTTATGCAAGGGCACTAGTTAAGGCCAGGCTACTAGTTAAGGCATGGGTACTTGTTGAGGGTACTGGTTAAGGCAAGGGTACCAGTTCAGGCTACTTGTTAAGGACATACTACTAGTGAAGGCAAGGGTACTAGTGAAGACTACTGGTTAAGGCAAGGGTACTTGTTAGGACTACTAGTTAAGGCAAGGGTACTAGATTAGGCTAAGAGTTCAGGCAAGGGTACTCGTTCAGATTACTGACTTAGGGTACTATTCAAGACTAGTTGTCTAGGCTACTGCTCTATGCCACTAGTCTAGCTGACTAGTCCAGCTTACTAGTCTAGGCTTCTACTCTAGCCTTCTCTTGTCTACTCTAATGTAGTCTACTTGCATCTACCCTAGTCTTCCTATCATAAACTACCCTACCCTAACCTATTCTAATCGATTCCATTTGATTCGATTCAAAGCATTTCGATGCGACCGGACACCATCACGCTTGAGTCGGCTCGAGTCCGCAACATCAGCTCGATTCAGCTCGATTTGGCTCGAGTCGCTTCAATTCAGCACATTTCCACTCGGTTCAGCCTTATTCGGCCCTATTTGGCTCGACTCGACTCTTTTCTACTCTATTTGTCTCTTTTCGACTCCTTTTGACTCCACTCTTCTCCATTCTATGCAATTCTACTCTATTCTGTTCTACTCTACCCTACGATACTCTATTCGATTGGATGCGATTCGAAGCAATTTGGTGTGATTCATCTCGTTTTGTTTCCATTTGACTCGATTCAGCCAGAATTGGCTCTATTCAGGTATATCCTGCACTCTTTGACTCTATTTGACTCAATTCTACTCTGCTCTACTCTTGTCTGCTTTACTCTC
The DNA here is from genome assembly GCF_030014295.1 of Loxodonta africana. Lineage (NCBI taxonomy): Eukaryota > Metazoa > Chordata > Mammalia > Proboscidea > Elephantidae > Loxodonta > Loxodonta africana. Next base: position 197,449 of record NW_026975517.1, read on the forward strand.
TCTACTCTACCCTACTGTACTATATTCTATTCTGTACTATTCTGTTCTATTCTACCCACCCGCCCCTCCCCTACCCTTCCCTAATCTATTTGATTAGATTCGATGTGACGTATTTCCACGCGATTTGACGCGATTAGGCTTGAATCAGCTCGATTCAGTTCGAATCGGCTCTATTCGGCTCGACTTGGCTCCATTTCACTCCATTCGGCTCGATTAGGCTCGAATTCCATCGATTCTGCTGGATTCTGCTCAATTAGGCCTTATTTGGGCCTATTCGGCCCTATTCTGCTCTATTAGACTCTTTTGTACTCTATTCATATCTATCTGTCTCTATTGGACTCCGTTCAACTCCATTCCTCACTATTTTCCTCTCTTCTATTCTACCCTTCCCTACCCTAATCTCTTCTAATCGATTCGATTTGATTTGACGCGATTCGAAGCAACCGGACGTGATTCGTCTCGTTTTGTCTCCACTCGGCTCAATTCGGCTATGTTCTCTGTCTTTGACTCTATTCTATTCTGTTGTATTCTTTCTGTTCTGCTCTATTCTCCCCTATTCTGTTGTACTCTATTCTATTCTACCCTACCCGACCCAACGGCACCCCACCCGAACCTTCCCTACTTTAATCTATTGGATTCAATTCGATTCCGTGCAAAGCGATTTGATAGGACTTGACTGGATTCGGCAAGATCTGAAGGGATTTGATGAGATTCCATGCGACTCGACGTGGTTCAGTAGGATTCTCTGAGGTTTGACGCAATTCGAAGTTATTCGACGTGATTCGATGGGATTCGACACGATATGAAGCGATTTGACCTTGTTTGATTCAAAACGATGTGACTCGACTCGATTCGACCTGATTCGATTCGACGCTGTTCGGTGACAGTTAGTGTGATTCTGCTTGATTCCACTCGATTAGGTGTCATTCGGCAGTATACAGCTCTTTTCGGCTGTATTCAGCTCCATTCGTCTCTATTCAGCTTATTCGGCTCTATTTGACTGTATTCGACTCTACTCTTTTCCACTCTATTCTACTCGATTCTATTCCTTCTATTCTGTTCTAATCTCTTCTATTCCACTCTACTCTGTTCTATTCTCCCCTCCCCTCCCCTCCCCTTCTCTAATCTATACGTCTCGATTGGATTTGACGCGTTGAACGCGATTCGAGGCGATGAAGCTTGAATCGGCTCGATTCGGCTCGATTTGGCTCTATTCGGCTCAGTTAGGCTCCATTCAGCTTGTTTTGGCTTGAATCGCTTCGAATCTGCTCGATTTGGCCTTCTTCGGCCCTATTCTGCTCTATTCGACTCTTTTCTACTCTATTCGTTTCTATTTGACTCCATTCTACTCCATTCTATTCATTCCACACTATTCTACACTATTCTGCTCTACCCTACCCAACACCACTCTAATTTACTCTACTTGCTTCTACACGATTCCTCTCATTTTGTCTGCATTTGGCTCTATTCAGCTCTATTCTACTCTTCTCTACTCTATTGTATTGTTTCTACTCTGTTCTGTACGATTCTACTCTATTCTACCCTACCCTGTGCTACCCAACTCTAAGGTATTGTAATCCACTTGATTGGATTTGATTCAACCCATTTCGACGTGATTTGGCTCGATTTGGCTCTGTTCAAATCTATTCTACTCTACTCTATTCCCCTCTATTCTACTCTAGCCTACTCTTTTCTGTATTCGTTCTGTGTTGTTCTGTTCTATTTTGTTGTGTTCTGTTCTGTTTTATTCTATTCTACTCTATTCTACCCTACTCTAGCCTACCCGAACCTCCCCTACTCTAGTCTATTCAATTGAATTCGAGAAATTTTGACGCGACTAGGGGCCGAATCGGTGTGATTCATGTCCATTCGGCTCCATTTGTCTCGAATAGTGTCGATTCAGCTCGATTAGGCTCGATTTGGCTCCATTAGGCTCGATTCACTGGATTCGGCTTGATTTCGCTCAATTCAGCTCGATTTGGCCCTCTTTGGCCCTCTTCGGCTCTCTTCAGCTCTTTTCTACTCTACTCGATTCCATTGCACACCATTCTACTCCATTCTATGCTCTTCTACTATACCCTACTGTAATTGATTCGATGGGATTCGACGCCATTCGACGCGATTTGTCTCGTTTTGTCTCCATTCAGCTTGATTCGACTCTGTTCTACTCTACTCTATTCTACTCTACACTATTCTGCTCTGCTCTACCCTTTTCTACTCTATTCTATTGTATCCTTTCCATTCTCTTGTACTGTGTTCAAGTCTACTCTATTCCATCCTACCCTAATCTAATCTATTCTACTGGATTCGATTCCACGCATCTCGATGCGATTCGGCTCAAATCGGCTCCTTTCCACTCCATTCATCCCCAATCGGCTCAAATCGGTTCGATTCAGCTCTAATCGGCTCCATTCGGCTCCAGTCAGCTCGAATAGGCTCTATTCAGCTCTATTCGGCTCTATTAGACTCTACTCAACTCTATTATCTCTTTTCGACTCCACTCGACTCCATGCTACATCATTCTACTCCATCCTAAACTATTCTCTACTGTATTGTATTGTACTCTGCCCTACTGTAGTCTATTCTATTTGATTGGATTGGAATTGATCAGATTCAATGCAATTCGACGGGATTCGACGCGATACGGCACGATTCCACGGGATTCAGCGTGATTTGTCTTGGTTTCTATCCATTTAGCTCTTTTGGGCTCTATTTGGCTCTATTCGGCAATGTTCGACTCTACTCTTCTATACTCTGCTCGTCTCGACCCTATTCTTTCAGTTCAGTTCTGTTCTGTTCTGTTCTACTGCACTCTATTCTACCCTACCCTACCCTAACTTAGCCTAGTGTAATCTGTTCTATGCTATTCGACACACTTGAATGGGATTCGACCTGATTCGGGTCATATCGGCTCGATTCATCTCCTTTCTGCTCCATTAAACTCGATTCGGTTCTATTCGGCTCTTTTCCACTCTATTCGGCTCTTTTTGGCAGTATTCGACTCTATTTGACTCTAGTCTACTCGATTCTTTCTGTTCTGTTCTATTCTACTCTATTCTATTCTTCTCTTCCCTACCCTAACCTTACCTTCCCCACACTAATCTATTTGATTCGATTCGACACGTTTCAAACGACTCGACATGATTCATCTCGATTCACCTTGAATTTGGTCAATTCGGCTGTATTCAGCTCTGTTTGGCTCTTTTCGGCTCTCTTCAACTCAATTTGACTCTATTCTACTGGACCCGACTCTACTTAATTCTATTCTCTTCTTTCTATTGTGTTCTGTTGTGTTGTAGTCTAGCCTCTCCTGCCGTACCCTCCTCTACTCTAATCTATTCGATTCAACGCATTTTGACGCGATTCCATGTGATTAGGCTTGAATCGGCTCGATTTAGCTCTATTTGGCTTGAATTGTTGCAATTCGTCTCGATTCTGCTCAATTCAGCATAATAGGCTCGAGTGAACCTTATTCAGCCCTGTTCAGCTCTACTCAACCCTTTCTACTTTATTTGTCTCTATTTGGCTCCATTCAACTCCCTTCCACACCATTCTACTCTTTTCTACTCTATTCTATTCTGTTCTACCCTACCCTACTCTAATCTATTCTAATCGATTCGATTCATCACGATTTGTCTCCTTTCCTCTCCATTCGAATCGATTCGCCTTGAATTGGATCTATTCATCTATATTCTGCACTACCCGACTCTGACTATTCCACTCTACTCAACTCTACTCCATTCTACTCTTGGTATTCTCTTCTGTTCTACTCTATTCTATTCTTCTGTGCCCTTCCCTACTGAATCCCAGTCTAACCTACACTACTCCAATCTATTCAATTTAATTCGATTCCATTCAGTTTGACACCATTCGACCCGATTTGAGACAATTCGATGGGATTCGGTGAGATTCTGCGAGTTTTGATGCGTTTTGGTGGGATTTGATGGAATTCGACGAGATCCGATGCAATAGGATGCAATTAAGTGTGTTTTGGCTTGATTTTGCTGGGTTCAGATTGTCTCTATTTGGCTCATTTCAGCTCCACTAGGCTCCATTCATCCCGAATCTGGTCGACTCGACTCGATTCGGCTCATTTTGATCATATGTGGTCCTATTCAGCGTTATTCGGCTCTATTCAACTCTTTTCTACTCTCTGCATCTCTGTTCGAATCCATTTGACTCCATTCCACACCATTCTATTCCATTCTACACTACTGTATTCTACAAAACCCTCCCCCACCCTAGCCTATCCTAATCTAGTCTGCTCTTTTCTAGTCTCCTTTTCTATTTTCTCTATTCCATCCTATGCTACTCTACCATACCCTGCACTAAGCTAACCTACCCTGACCTATGCTGTTCTATTCTATTTCCTTCTATTTTCTCTGTTCCACCGTATGCTTCCCTACCCTATGCTACCCCACCGTACCATACTCTACTACTTAGGGTTACTCAATAAGGGTCCTAATTAAGGGGAGTAGTTTGGGCAAGGGTACTCCTTAAGGCAAGTGTACTAGTTCAGGCTACTAGTTAAGGCCAGGGTACTAGTTATGCAAGGGCACTAGTTAAGGCCAGGCTACTAGTTAAGGCATGGGTACTTGTTGAGGGTACTGGTTAAGGCAAGGGTACCAGTTCAGGCTACTTGTTAAGGACGTACTACTAGTGAAGGCAAGGGTACTAGTGAAGACTACTGGTTAAGGCAAGGGTACTTGTTAGGACTACTAGTTAAGGCAAGGGTACTAGATTAGGCTAAGAGTTCAGGCAAGGGTACTCGTTCAGATTACTGACTTAGGGTACTATTCAAGACTAGTTGTCTAGGCTACTGCTCTATGCCACTAGTCTAGCTGACTAGTCCAGCTTACTAGTCTAGGCTTCTACTCTAGCCTTCTCTTGTCTACTCTAATGTAGTCTACTTGCATCTACCCTAGTCTTCCTATCATAAACTACCCTACCCTAACCTATTCTAATCGATTCCATTTGATTCGATTCAAAGCATTTCGATGCGACCGGACACCATCACGCTTGAGTCGGCTCGAGTCCGCAACATCAGCTCGATTCAGCTCGATTTGGCTCGAGTCGCTTCAATTCAGCACATTTCCACTCGGTTCAGCCTTATTCGGCCCTATTTGGCTCGACTCGACTCTTTTCTACTCTATTTGTCTCTTTTCGCCTCCTTTTGACTCCACTCTTCTCCATTCTATGCAATTCTACTCTATTCTGTTCTACTCTACCCTACGATACTCTATTCGATTGGATGCGATTCGAAGCAATTTGGTGTGATTCATCTCGTTTTGTTTCCATTTGACTCGATTCGGCCAGAATTGGCTCTATTCAGGTATATCCTGCACTCTTTGACTCTATTTGACTCAATTCTACTCTGCTCTACTCTTGTCTGCTTTACTCTCTCTACTCTACCCTACTGTACTATATTCTATTCTGTACTATTCTGTTCTATTCTACCCACCCGCCCCTCCCCTACCCTTCCCTAATCTATTTGATTAGATTCGATGTGACGTATTTCCACGCGATTTGACGCGATTAGGCTTGAATCAGCTCGATTCAGTTCGAATCGGCTCTATTCGGCTCGACTTGGCTCCATTTCACTCCATTCGGCTCGATTAGGCTCGAATTCCATCGATTCTGCTGGATTCTGCTCAATTAGGCCTTATTTGGGCCTATTCGGCCCTATTCTGCTCTATTCGACTCTTTTGTACTCTATTCATATCTATCCGTCTCTATTGGACTCCGTTCAACTCCATTCCTCACTATTTTCCTCTCTTCTATTCTACCCTTCCCTACCCTAATCTCTTCTAATCGATTCGATTTGATTTGACGCGATTCGAAGCAACCGGACGTGATTCGTCTCGTTTTGTCTCCACTCGGCTCAATTCGGCTATGTTCTCTGTCTTTGACTCTATTCTATTCTGTTGTATTCTTTCTGTTCTGCTCTATTCTCCCCTATTCTGTTGTACTCTATTCTATTCTACCCTACCCGACCCAACGGCACCCCACCCGAACCTTCCCTACTTTAATCTATTGGATTCAATTCGATTCCGTGCAAAGCGATTTGATAGGACTTGACTGGATTCGGCAAGATCTGAAGGGATTTGATGAGATTCCATGCGACTCGACGTGGTTCAGTAGGATTCTCTGAGGTTTGACGCAATTCGAAGTTATTCGACGTGATTCGATGGGATTCGACACGATATGAAGCGATTTGACCTTGTTTGATTCAAAACGATGTGACTCGACTCGATTCGACCTGATTCGATTCGACGCTGTTCGGTGACAGTTAGTGTGATTCTGCTTGATTCCACTCGATTAGGTGTCATTCGGCAGTATACAGCTCTTTTCGGCTGTATTCAGCTCCATTCGTCTCTATTCAGCTTATTCGGCTCTATTTGACTGTATTCGACTCTACTCTTTTCCACTCTATTCTACTCGATTCTATTCCTTCTATTCTGTTCTAATCTCTTCTATTCCACTCTACTCTGTTCTATTCTCCCCTCCCCTCCCCTCCCCTTCTCTAATCTATACGTCTCGATTGGATTTGACGCGTTGAACGCGATTCGAGGCGATGAAGCTTGAATCGGCTCGATTCGGCTCGATTTGGCTCTATTCGGCTCAGTTAGGCTCCATTCAGCTTGTTTTGGCTTGAATCGCTTCGAATCTGCTCGATTTGGCCTTCTTCGGCCCTATTCTGCTCTATTCGACTCTTTTCTACTCTATTCGTTTCTATTTGACTCCATTCTACTCCATTCTATTCATTCCACACTATTCTACACTATTCTGCTCTACCCTACCCAACACCACTCTAATTTACTCTACTTGCTTCTACACGATTCCTCTCATTTTGTCTGCATTTGGCTCTATTCAGCTCTATTCTACTCTTCTCTACTCTATTGTATTGTTTCTACTCTGTTCTGTACGATTCTACTCTATTCTACCCTACCCTGTGCTACCCAACTCTAAGGTATTGTAATCCACTTGATTGGATTTGATTCAACCCATTTCGACGTGATTTGGCTCGATTTGGCTCTGTTCAAATCTATTCTACTCTACTCTATTCCCCTCTATTCTACTCTAGCCTACTCTTTTCTGTATTCGTTCTGTGTTGTTCTGTTCTATTTTGTTGTGTTCTGTTCTGTTTTATTCTATTCTACTCTATTCTACCCTACTCTAGCCTACCCGAACCTCCCCTACTCTAGTCTATTCAATTGAATTCGAGAAATTTTGATGCGACTAGGGGCCGAATCGGTGTGATTCATGTCCATTCGGCTCCATTTGTCTCGAATAGTGTCGATTCAGCTCGATTAGGCTCGATTTGGCTCCATCAGGCTCGATTCACTGGATTCGGCTCGATTTCGCTCAATTCAGCTCGATTTGGCCCTCTTTGGCCCTCTTCGGCTCTCTTCAGCTCTTTTCTACTCTACTCGATTCCATTGCACACCATTCTACTCCATTCTACGCTCTTCTACTATACCCTACTGTAATTGATTCGATGGGATTCGACGCCAGTCGACGCGATTTGTCTCGTTTTGTCTCCATTCAGCTTGATTCGACTCTGTTCTACTCTACTCTATTCTACTCTACACTATTCTGCTCTGCTCTACCCTTTTCTACTCTATTCTATTGTATCCTTTCCATTCTCTTGTACTGTGTTCAAGTCTACTCTATTCCATCCTACCCTAATCTAATCTATTCTACTGGATTCGATTCCACGCATCTCGATGCGATTCGGCTCAAATCGGCTCCTTTCCACTCCATTCATCCCCAATCGGCTCAAATCGGTTCGATTCAGCTCTAATCGGCTCCATTCGGCTCCAGTCAGCTCGAATAGGCTCTATTCAGCTCTATTCGGCTCTATTAGACTCTACTCAACTCTATTATCTCTTTTCGACTCCACTCGACTCCATGCTACATCATTCTACTCCATCCTAAACTATTCTCTACTGTATTGTATTGTACTCTACCCTACTGTAGTCTATTCTATTTGATTGGATTGGAATTGATCAGATTCAATGCAATTCGACGGGATTCGACGCGATACGGCACGATTCCACGGGATTCAGCGTGATTTGTCTTGGTTTCTATCCATTTAGCTCTTTTGGGCTCTATTTGGCTCTATTCGGCAATGTTCGACTCTACTCTTCTATACTCTGCTCGTCTCGACCCTATTCTTTCAGTTCAGTTCTGTTCTGTTCTGTTCTACTGCACTCTATTCTACCCTACCCTACCCTAACTTAGCCTAGTGTAATCTGTTCTATGCTATTCGACACACTTGAATGGGATTCGACCTGATTCGGGTCATATCGGCTCGATTCATCTCCTTTCTGCTCCATTAAACTCGATTCGGTTCTATTCGGCTCTTTTCCACTCTATTCGGCTCTTTTTGGCAGTATTCGACTCTATTTGACTCTAGTCTACTCGATTCTTTCTGTTCTGTTCTATTCTACTCTATTCTATTCTTCTCTTCCCTACCCTAACCTTACCTTCCCCACACTAATCTATTTGATTCGATTCGACACGTTTCAAACGACTCGACATGATTCATCTCGATTCACCTTGAATTTGGTCAATTCGGCTGTATTCAGCTCTGTTTGGCTCTTTTCGGCTCTCTTCAACTCAATTTGACTCTATTCTACTGGACCCGACTCTACTTAATTCTATTCTCTTCTTTCTATTGTGTTCTGTTGTGTTGTAGTCTAGCCTCTCCTGCCGTACCCTCCTCTACTCTAATCTATTCGATTCAACGCATTTCGACGCGATTCCATGTGATTAGGCTTGAATCGGCTCGATTTAGCTCTATTTGGCTTGAATTGTTGCAATTCGTCTCGATTCTGCTCAATTCAGCATAATAGGCTCGAGTGAACCTTATTCAGCCCTGTTCAGCTCTACTCAACCCTTTCTACTTTATTTGTCTCTATTTGGCTCCATTCAACTCCCTTCCACACCATTCTACTCTTTTCTACTCTATTCTATTCTGTTCTACCCTACCCTACTCTAATCTATTCTAATCGATTCGATTCATCACGATTTGTCTCCTTTCCTCTCCATTCGAATCGATTCGCCTTGAATTGGATCTATTCATCTATATTCTGCACTACCCGACTCTGACTATTCCACTCTACTCAACTCTACTCCATTCTACTCTTGGTATTCTCTTCTGTTCTACTCTATTCTATTCTTCTGTGCCCTTCCCTACTGAATCCCAGTCTAACCTACACTACTCCAATCTATTCAATTTAATTCGATTCCATTCAGTTTGACACCATTCGACCCGATTTGAGACAATTCGATGGGATTCGGTGAGATTCTGCGAGTTTTGATGCGTTTTGGTGGGATTTGATGGAATTCGACGAGATCCGATGCAATAGGATGCAATTAAGTGTGTTTTGGCTTGATTTTGCTGGGTTCAGATTGTCTCTATTTGGCTCATTTCAGCTCCACTAGGCTCCATTCATCCCGAATCTGGTCGACTCGACTCGATTCGGCTCATTTTGATCATATGTGGTCCTATTCAGCGTTATTCGGCTCTATTCAACTCTTTTCTACTCTCTGCATCTCTGTTCGAATCCTTTTGACTCCATTCCACACCATTCTATTCCATTCTACACTACTGTATTCTACAAAACCCTCCCCCACCCTAGCCTATCCTAATCTAGTCTGCTCTTTTCTAGTCTCCTTTTCTATTTTCTCTATTCCATCCTATGCTACTCTACCATACCCTGCACTAAGCTAACCTACCCTGACCTATGCTGTTCTATTCTATTTCCTTCTATTTTCTCTGTTCCACCGTATGCTTCCCTACCCTATGCTACCCCACCGTACCATACTCTACTACTTAGGGTTACTCAATAAGGGTCCTAATTAAGGGGAGTAGTTTGGGCAAGGGTACTCCTTAAGGCAAGTGTACTAGTTCAGGCTACTAGTTAAGGCCAGGGTACTAGTTATGCAAGGGCACTAGTTAAGGCCAGGCTACTAGTTAAGGCATGGGTACTTGTTGAGGGTACTGGTTAAGGCAAGGGTACCAGTTCAGGCTACTTGTTAAGGACGTACTACTAGTGAAGGCAAGGGTACTAGTGAAGACTACTGGTTAAGGCAAGGGTACTTGTTAGGACTACTAGTTAAGGCAAGGGTACTAGATTAGGCTAAGAGTTCAGGCAAGGGTACTCGTTCAGATTACTGACTTAGAGTACTATTCAAGACTAGTTGTCTAGGCTACTGCTCTATGCCACTAGTCTAGCTGACTAGTCCAGCTTACTAGTCTAGGCTTCTACTCTAGCCTTCTCTTGTCTACTCTAATGTAGTCTACTTGCATCTACCCTAGTCTTCCTATCATAAACTACCCTACCCTAACCTATTCTAATCGATTCCATTTGATTCGATTCAAAGCATTTCGATGCGACCGGACACCATCACGCTTGAGTCGGCTCGATTCCGCAACATCAGCTCGATTCAGCTCGATTTGGCTCGAGTCGCTTCAATTCAGCACATTTCCACTCGGTTCAGCCTTATTCGGCCCTATTTGGCTCGACTCGACTCTTTTCTACTCTATTTGTCTCTTTTCGACTCCTTTTGACTCCACTCTTCTCCATTCTATGCAATTCTACTCTATTCTGTTCTACTCTACCCTACGATACTCTATTCGATTGGATGCGATTCGAAGCAATTTGGTGTGATTCATCTCGTTTTGTTTCCATTTGACTCGATTCGGCCAGAATTGGCTCTATTCAGGTATATCCTGCACTCTTTGACTCTATTTGACTCAATTCTACTCTGCTCTACTCTTGTCTGCTTTACTCTCTCTACTCTACCCTACTGTACTATATTCTATTCTGTACTATTCTGTTCTATTCTACCCACCCGCCCCTCCCCTACCCTTCCCTAATCTATTTGATTAGATTCGATGTGACGTATTTCCACGCGATTTGACGCGATTAGGCTTGAATCAGCTCGATTCAGTTCGAATCGGCTCTATTCGGCTCGACTTGGCTCCATTTCACTCCATTCGGCTCGATTAGGCTCGAATTCCATCGATTCTGCTGGATTCTGCTCAATTAGGCCTTATTTGGGCCTATTCGGCCCTATTCTGCTCTATTAGACTCTTTTGTACTCTATTCATATCTATCCGTCTCTATTGGACTCCGTTCAACTCCATTCCTCACTATTTTCCTCTCTTCTATTCTACCCTTCCCTACCCTAATCTCTTCTAATCGATTCGATTTGATTTGACGCGATTCGAAGCAACCGGACGTGATTCGTCTCGTTTTGTTTCCACTCGGCTCAATTCGGCTATGTTCTCTGTCTTTGACTCTATTCTATTCTGTTGTATTCTTTCTGTTCTGCTCTATTCTCCCCTATTCTGTTGTACTCTATTCTATTCTACCCTACCCGACCCAACGGCACCCCACCCGAACCTTCCCTACTTTAATCTATTGGATTCAATTCGATTCCGTGCAAAGCGATTTGATAGGACTTGACTGGATTCGGCAAGATCTGAAGGGATTTGATGAGATTCCATGCGACTCGACGTGGTTCAGTAGGATTCTCTGAGGTTTGACGCAATTCGAAGTTATTCGACGTGATTCGATGGGATTCGACACGATATGAAGCGATTTGACCTTGTTTGATTCAAAACGATGTGACTCGACTCGATTCGACCTGATTCGATTCGACGCTGTTCGGTGACAGTTAGTGTGATTCTGCTTGATTCCACTCGATTAGGTGTCATTCGGCAGTATACAGCTCTTTTCGGCTGTATTCAGCTCCATTCGTCTCTATTCAGCTTATTCGGCTCTATTTGACTGTATTCGACTCTACTCTTTTCCACTCTATTCTACTCGATTCTATTCCTTCTATTCTGTTCTAATCTCTTCTATTCCACTCTACTCTGTTCTATTCTCCCCTCCCCTCCCCTCCCCTTCTCTAATCTATACGTCTCGATTGGATTTGACGCGTTGAATGCGATTCGAGGCGATGAAGCTTGAATCGGCTCGATTCGGCTCGATTTGGCTCTATTCGGCTCAGTTAGGCTCCATTCAGCTTGTTTTGGCTTGAATCGCTTCGAATCTGCTCGATTTGGCCTTCTTCGGCCCTATTCTGCTCTATTCGACTCTTTTCTACTCTATTCGTTTCTATTTGACTCCATTCTACTCCATTCTATTCATTCCACACTATTCTACACTATTCTGCTCTACCCTACCCAACACCACTCTAATTTACTCTACTTGCTTCTACACGATTCCTCTCATTTTGTCTGCATTTGGCTCTATTCAGCTCTATTCTACTCTTCTCTACTCTATTGTATTGTTTCTACTCTGTTCTGTACGATTCTACTCTATTCTACCCTACCCTGTGCTACCCAACTCTAAGGTATTGTAATCCACTTGATTGGATTTGATTCAACCCATTTCGACGTGATTCGGCTCGATTTGGCTCTGTTCAAATCTATTCTACTCTACTCTATTCCCCTCTATTCTACTCTAGCCTACTCTTTTCTGTATTCGTTCTGTGTTGTTCTGTTCTATTTTGTTGTGTTCTGTTCTGTTTTATTCTATTCTACTCTATTCTACCCTACTCTAGCCTACCCGAACCTCCCCTACTCTAGTCTATTCAATTGAATTCGAGAAATTTTGATGCGACTAGGGGCCGAATCGGTGTGATTCATGTCCATTCGGCTCCATTTGTCTCGAATAGTGTCGATTCAGCTCGATTAGGCTCGATTTGGCTCCATCAGGCTCGATTCACTGGATTCGGCTCGATTTCGCTCAATTCAGCTCGATTTGGCCCTCTTTGGCCCTCTTCGGCTCTCTTCAGCTCTTTTCTACTCTACTCGATTCCATTGCACACCATTCTACTCCATTCTACGCTCTTCTACTATACCCTACTGTAATTGATTCGATGGGATTCGACGCCATTCGACGCGATTTGTCTCGTTTTGTCTCCATTCAGCTTGATTCGACTCTGTTCTACTCTACTCTATTCTACTCTACACTATTCTGCTCTGCTCTACCCTTTTCTACTCTATTCTATTGTATCCTTTCCATTCTCTTGTACTGTGTTCAAGTCTACTCTATTCCATCCTACCCTAATCTAATCTATTCTACTGGATTCGATTCCACGCATCTCGATGCGATTCGGCTCAAATCGGCTCCTTTCCACTCCATTCATCCCCAATCGGCTCAAATCGGTTCGATTCAGCTCTAATCGGCTCCATTCGGCTCCAGTCAGCTCGAATAGGCTCTATTCAGCTCTATTCGGCTCTATTAGACTCTACTCAACTCTATTATCTCTTTTCGACTCCACTCGACTCCATGCTACATCATTCTACTCCATCCTAAACTATTCTCTACTGTATTGTATTGTACTCTACCCTACTGTAGTCTATTCTATTTGATTGGATTGGAATTGATCAGATTCAATGCAATTCGACGGGATTCGACGCGATACGGCACGATTCCACGGGATTCAGCGTGATTTGTCTTGGTTTCTATCCATTTAGCTCTTTTGGGCTCTATTTGGCTCTATTCGGCAATGTTCGACTCTACTCTTCTATACTCTGCTCGTCTCGACCCTATTCTTTCAGTTCAGTTCTGTTCTGTTCTGTTCTACTGCACTCTATTCTACCCTACCCTACCCTAACTTAGCCTAGTGTAATCTGTTCTATGCTATTCGACACACTTGAATGGGATTCGACCTGATTCGGGTCATATCGGCTCGATTCATCTCCTTTCTGCTCCATTAAACTCGATTCGGTTCTATTCGGCTCTTTTCCACTCTATTCGGCTCTTTTTGGCAGTATTCGACTCTATTTGACTCTAGTCTACTCGATTCTTTCTGTTCTGTTCTATTCTACTCTATTCTATTCTTCTCTTCCCTACCCTAACCTTACCTTCCCCACACTAATCTATTTGATTCGATTCGACACGTTTCAAACGACTCGACATGATTCATCTCGATTCACCTTGAATTTGGTCAATTCGGCTGTATTCAGCTCTGTTTGGCTCTTTTCGGCTCTCTTCAACTCAATTTGACTCTATTCTACTGGACCCGACTCTACTTAATTCTATTCTCTTCTTTCTATTGTGTTCTGTTGTGTTGTAGTCTAGCCTCTCCTGCCGTACCCTCCTCTACTCTAATCTATTCGATTCAACGCATTTCGACGCGATTCCATGTGATTAGGCTTGAATCGGCTCGATTTAGCTCTATTTGGCTTGAATTGTTGCAATTCGTCTCGATTCTGCTCAATTCAGCATAATAGGCTCGAGTGAACCTTATTCAGCCCTGTTCAGCTCTACTCAACCCTTTCTACTTTATTTGTCTCTATTTGGCTCCATTCAACTCCCTTCCACACCATTCTACTCTTTTCTACTCTATTCTATTCTGTTCTACCCTACCCTACTCTAATCTATTCTAATCGATTCGATTCATCACGATTTGTCTCCTTTCCTCTCCATTCGAATCGATTCGCCTTGAATTGGATCTATTCATCTATATTCTGCACTACCCGACTCTGACTATTCCACTCTACTCAACTCTACTCCATTCTACTCTTGGTATTCTCTTCTGTTCTACTCTATTCTATTCTTCTGTGCCCTTCCCTACTGAATCCCAGTCTAACCTACACTACTCCAATCTATTCAATTTAATTCGATTCCATTCAGTTTGACACCATTCGACCCGATTTGAGACAATTCGATGGGATTCGGTGAGATTCTGCGAGTTTTGATGCGTTTTGGTGGGATTTGATGGAATTCGACGAGATCCGATGCAATAGGATGCAATTAAGTGTGTTTTGGCTTGATTTTGCTGGGTTCAGATTGTCTCTATTTGGCTCATTTCAGCTCCACTAGGCTCCATTCATCCCGAATCTGGTCGACTCGACTCGATTCGGCTCATTTTGATCATATGTGGTCCTATTCAGCGTTATTCGGCTCTATTCAACTCTTTTCTACTCTCTGCATCTCTGTTCGAATCCTTTTGACTCCATTCCACACCATTCTATTCCATTCTACACTACTGTATTCTACAAAACCCTCCCCCACCCTAGCCTATCCTAATCTAGTCTGCTCTTTTCTAGTCTCCTTTTCTATTTTCTCTATTCCATCCTATGCTACTCTACCATACCCTGCACTAAGCTAACCTACCCTGACCTATGCTGTTCTATTCTATTTCCTTCTATTTTCTCTGTTCCACCGTATGCTTCCCTACCCTATGCTACCCCACCGTACCATACTCTACTACTTAGGGTTACTCAATAAGGGTCCTAATTAAGGGGAGTAGTTCGGGCAAGGGTACTCCTTAAGGCAAGTGTACTAATTCAGGCTACTAGTTAAGGCCAGGGTACTAGTTATGCAAGGGCACTAGTTAAGGCCAGGCTACTAGTTAAGGCATGGGTACTTGTTGAGGGTACTGGTTAAGGCAAGGGTACCAGTTCAGGCTACTTGTTAAGGACGTACTACTAGTGAAGGCAAGGGTACTAGTGAAGACTACTGGTTAAGGCAAGGGTACTTGTTAGGACTACTAGTTAAGGCAAGGGTACTAGATTAGGCTAAGAGTTCAGGCAAGGGTACTCGTTCAGATTACTGACTTAGAGTACTATTCAAGACTAGTTGTCTAGGCTACTGCTCTATGCCACTAGTCTAGCTGACTAGTCCAGCTTACTAGTCTAGGCTTCTACTCTAGCCTTCTCTTGTCTACTCTAATGTAGTCTACTTGCATCTACCCTAGTCTTCCTATCATAAACTACCCTACCCTAACCTATTCTAATCGATTCCATTTGATTCGATTCAAAGCATTTCGATGCGACCGGACACCATCACGCTTGAGTCGGCTCGATTCCGCAACATCAGCTCGATTCAGCTCGATTTGGCTCGAGTCGCTTCAATTCAGCACATTTCCACTCGGTTCAGCCTTATTCGGCCCTATTTGGCTCGACTCGACTCTTTTCTACTCTATTTGTCTCTTTTCGACTCCTTTTGACTCCACTCTTCTCCATTCTATGCAATTCTACTCTATTCTGTTCTACTCTACCCTACGATACTCTATTCGATTGGATGCGATTCGAAGCAATTTGGTGTGATTCATCTCGTTTTGTTTCCATTTGACTCGATTCGGCCAGAATTGGCTCTATTCAGGTATATCCTGCACTCTTTGACTCTATTTGACTCAATTCTACTCTGCTCTACTCTTGTCTGCTTTACTCTCTCTACTCTACCCTACTGTACTATATTCTATTCTGTACTATTCTGTTCTATTCTACCCACCCGCCCCTCCCCTACCCTTCCCTAATCTATTTGATTAGATTCGATGTGACGTATTTCCACGCGATTTGACGCGATTAGGCTTGAATCAGCTCGATTCAGTTCGAATCGGCTCTATTCGGCTCGACTTGGCTCCATTTCACTCCATTCGGCTCGATTAGGCTCGAATTCCATCGATTCTGCTGGATTCTGCTCAATTAGGCCTTATTTGGGCCTATTCGGCCCTATTCTGCTCTATTAGACTCTTTTGTACTCTATTCATATCTATCCGTCTCTATTGGACTCCGTTCAACTCCATTCCTCACTATTTTCCTCTCTTCTATTCTACCCTTCCCTACCCTAATCTCTTCTAATCGATTCGATTTGATTTGACGCGATTCGAAGCAACCGGACGTGATTCGTCTCGTTTTGTTTCCACTCGGCTCAATTCGGCTATGTTCTCTGTCTTTGACTCTATTCTATTCTGTTGTATTCTTTCTGTTCTGCTCTATTCTCCCCTATTCTGTTGTACTCTATTCTATTCTACCCTACCCGACCCAACGGCACCCCACCCGAACCTTCCCTACTTTAATCTATTGGATTCAATTCGATTCCGTGCAAAGCGATTTGATAGGACTTGACTGGATTCGGCAAGATCTGAAGGGATTTGATGAGATTCCATGCGACTCGACGTGGTTCAGTAGGATTCTCTGAGGTTTGACGCAATTCGAAGTTATTCGACGTGATTCGATGGGATTCGACACGATATGAAGCGATTTGACCTTGTTTGATTCAAAACGATGTGACTCGACTCGATTCGACCTGATTCGATTCGACGCTGTTCGGTGACAGTTAGTGTGATTCTGCTTGATTCCACTCGATTAGGTGTCATTCGGCAGTATACAGCTCTTTTCGGCTGTATTCAGCTCCATTCGTCTCTATTCAGCTTATTCGGCTCTATTTGACTGTATTCGACTCTACTCTTTTCCACTCTATTCTACTCGATTCTATTCCTTCTATTCTGTTCTAATCTCTTCTATTCCACTCTACTCTGTTCTATTCTCCCCTCCCCTCCCCTCCCCTTCTCTAATCTATACGTCTCGATTGGATTTGACGCGTTGAATGCGATTCGAGGCGATGAAGCTTGAATCGGCTCGATTCGGCTCGATTTGGCTCTATTCGGCTCAGTTAGGCTCCATTCAGCTTGTTTTGGCTTGAATCGCTTCGAATCTGCTCGATTTGGCCTTCTTCGGCCCTATTCTGCTCTATTCGACTCTTTTCTACTCTATTCGTTTCTATTTGACTCCATTCTACTCCATTCTATTCATTCCACACTATTCTACACTATTCTGCTCTACCCTACCCAACACCACTCTAATTTACTCTACTTGCTTCTACACGATTCCTCTCATTTTGTCTGCATTTGGCTCTATTCAGCTCTATTCTACTCTTCTCTACTCTATTGTATTGTTTCTACTCTGTTCTGTACGATTCTACTCTATTCTACCCTACCCTGTGCTACCCAACTCTAAGGTATTGTAATCCACTTGATTGGATTTGATTCAACCCATTTCGACGTGATTCGGCTCGATTTGGCTCTGTTCAAATCTATTCTACTCTACTCTATTCCCCTCTATTCTACTCTAGCCTACTCTTTTCTGTATTCGTTCTGTGTTGTTCTGTTCTATTTTGTTGTGTTCTGTTCTGTTTTATTCTATTCTACTCTATTCTACCCTACTCTAGCCTACCCGAACCTCCCCTACTCTAGTCTATTCAATTGAATTCGAGAAATTTTGATGCGACTAGGGGCCGAATCGGTGTGATTCATGTCCATTCGGCTCCATTTGTCTCGAATAGTGTCGATTCAGCTCGATTAGGCTCGATTTGGCTCCATCAGGCTCGATTCACTGGATTCGGCTCGATTTCGCTCAATTCAGCTCGATTTGGCCCTCTTTGGCCCTCTTCGGCTCTCTTCAGCTCTTTTCTACTCTACTCGATTCCATTGCACACCATTCTACTCCATTCTACGCTCTTCTACTATACCCTACTGTAATTGATTCGATGGGATTCGACGCCAGTCGACGCGATTTGTCTCGTTTTGTCTCCATTCAGCTTGATTCGACTCTGTTCTACTCTACTCTATTCTACTCTACACTATTCTGCTCTGCTCTACCCTTTTCTACTCTATTCTATTGTATCCTTTCCATTCTCTTCTACTGTGTTCAAGTCTACTCTATTCCATCCTACCCTAATCTAATCTATTCTACTGGATTCGATTCCACGCATCTCGATGCGATTCGGCTCAAATCGGCTCCTTTCCACTCCATTCATCCCCAATCGGCTCAAATCGGTTCGATTCAGCTCTAATCGGCTCCATTCGGCTCCAGTCAGCTCGAATAGGCTCTATTCAGCTCTATTCGGCTCTATTAGACTCTACTCAACTCTATTATCTCTTTTCGACTCCACTCGACTCCATGCTACACCATTCTACTCCATCCTAAACTATTCTCTACTGTATTGTATTGTACTCTACCCTACTGTAGTCTATTCTATTTGATTGGATTGGAATTGATCAGATTCAATGCAATTCGACGGGATTCGACGGGATACGGCACGATTCCACGGGATTCGGCGTGATTTGTCTTGGTTTCTATCCATTTAGCTCTTTTGGGCTCTATTTGGCTCTATTCGGCAATGTTCGACTCTACTCTACTCTTCTATACTCTGCTCGTCTCGACCCTATTCTTTCAGTTCAGTTCTGTTCTGTTCTGTTCTACTGCACTCTATTCTACCCTACCCTACCCTAACTTAGCCTAGTGTAATCTGTTCTATGCTATTCGACACACTTGAATGGGATTCGACCTGATTCGGGTCATATCGGCTCGATTCATCTCCTTTCTGCTCCATTAAACTCGATTCGGTTCTATTCGGCTCTTTTCCACTCTATTCGGCTCTTTTTGGCAGTATTCGACTCTATTTGACTCTAGTCTACTCGATTCTTTCTGTTCTGTTCTATTCTACTCTATTCTATTCTTCTCTACCCTACCGTAGCCTTACCTTCCCCACACTAATCTATTTGATTTGATTCGACACGTTTCAAACGACTCGACATGATTCATCTCGATTCACCTTGAATTTGGTCAATTCGGCTGTATTCAGCTCTGTTTGGCTCTTTTCGGCTCTCTTCAACTCAATTTGACTCTATTCTACTGGACCCGACTCTACTTAATTCTATTCTCTTCTTTCTATTGTGTTCTGTTGTGTTGTAGTCTAGCCTCTCCTGCCGTACCCTCCTCTACTCTAATCTATTCGATTCAACGCATTTTGACGCGATTCCATGTGATTAGGCTTGAATCGGCTCGATTTAGCTCTATTTGGCTTGAATTGTTGCAATTCGTCTCGATTCTGCTCAATTCAGCATAATAGGCTCGAGTGAACCTTATTCAGCCCTGTTCAGCTCTACTCAACCCTTTCTACTTTATTTGTCTCTATTTGGCTCCATTCAACTCCCTTCCACACCATTCTACTCTTTTCTACTCTATTCTATTCTGTTCTACCCTACCCTACTCTAATCTATTCTAATCGATTCGATTCATCACGATTTGTCTCCTTTCCTCTCCATTCGAATCGATTCGGCTTGAATTGGATCTATTCATCTATATTCTGCACTACCCGACTCTGACTATTCCACTCTACTCAACTCTACTCCATTCTACTCTTGGTATTCTCTTCTGTTCTACTCTATTCTATTCTTCTGTGCCCTTCCCTACTGAATCCCAGTCTAACCTACACTACTCTAATCTATTCAATTTAATTCGATTCCATTCAGTTTGACACCATTCGACCCGATTTGAGACAATTCGATGGGATTCGGTGAGATTCCGCGAGATTTGATGCGTTTTGGTGGGATTTGATGGAATTCGACGAGATCCGATGCAATAGGATGCAATTAAGTGTGTTTTGGCTTGATTTTGCTGGGTTCAGATTGTCTCTATTTGGCTCATTTCAGCTCCACTAGGCTCCATTCATCCCGAATCTGGTCGACTCGACTCGATTCGGCTCATTTTGATCATATGTGGTCCTATTCAGCGTTATTCGGCTCTATTCAACTCTTTTCTACTCTATTCATCTCTGTTTGAATCCATTTGACTCCATTCCACACCATTCTATTCCATTCTACACTACTGTATTCTACAAAACCCTCCCCCACCCTAGCCTATCCTAATCTAGTCTGCTCTTTTCTAGTCTCCTTTTCTATTTTCTCTATTCCATCCTATGCTACTCTACCATACCCTGCACTAAGGTAACCTACCCTGACCTATGCTGTTCTATTCTATTTCCTTCTATTTTCTCTGTTCCACTGTATGCTTCCCTACCCTATGCTACCCCACCGTACCATACTCTACTACTTAGGGTTACTCAATAAGGGTCCTAATTAAGGGGAGTAGTTCGGGCAAGGGTACTCCTTAAGGCAAGTGTACTAATTCAGGCTACTAGTTAAGGCCAGGCTACTAGTTAAGGCATGGGTACTTGTTGAGGGTACTGGTTAAGGCAAACGTACCAGTTCAGGCTACTTGTTAAGGACATACTACTAGTGAAGGCAAGGGTACTAGTGAAGACTACTGGTTAAGGCAAGGGTACTTGTTAGGACTACTAGTTAAGGCAAGGGTACTAGATTAGGCTAAGAGTTCAGGCAAGGGTACTCGTTCAGATTACTGACTTAGGGTACTATTCAAGACTAGTTGTCTAGGCTACTGCTCTATGCCACTAGTCTAGCTGACTAGTCCAGCTTACTAGTCTATGCTTCTACTCTAGCCTGCTCTTGTCTACTCTAATGTAGTCTACTTGCATCTACCCTAGTCTTCCTATCATAAACTACCCTACCCTAACCTATTCTAATCGATTCCATTCAAAGCATTTCGATGGGACCGGACACCATTACGCTTGAGTCGGCTCGATTCTGCAACATCAGCTCGATTCAGCTCGATTTGGCTCGAATCGCTTCAATTCAGCTCGTTTCCACTCGGTTCAGCCTTATTCGGCCCTATTTGGCTCGATTCGACTCTTTTCTACTCTATTTGTCTCTGTTCGACTCCATTTGACTCCACTCTTCTCCACTCTACGCTATCCTACTCTACCCTACGATACTCTAATCTATTCGATTGGATGCGATTCGAAGCAATTCGGTGTGATTCATCTCGTTTTGTTTCCATTTGACTCGATTCGGCCAGAATTGGCTCTATTCAGCTATATCCTGCACTCTTTGACTCTATTTGACTCAATTCTACTCTGCTCTACTCTTGTCTGCTTTACTCTCTCTACTCTACCCTACTGTACTATATTCTATTCTGTACTATTCTGTTCTATTCTACCCACCTGCCCCTACCCTACCCTTCCTTAATCTATTTGATTAGTTTCGATGTGACGTATTTCCACGCGATTTGACGCGATTAGGCTTGAATCAGCTCGATTCAGTTCGAATCGGCTCTATTCGGCTCGACTTGGCTCCATTTCACTCCATTCGGCTCGATTAGGCTCGAATTCCATCGATTCTGCTGGATTCTGCTCAATTAGGCCTTATTTGGGCCTATTCGGCCCTATTCTGCTCTATTAGACTCTTTTGTACTCTATTCATATCTATCCGTCTCTATTGGACTCCGTTCAACTCCACTCCTCACTATTTTCCTCTCTTCTATTCTACCCTTCCCTACCCTAATCTCTTCTAATCGATTCGATTTGATTTGACGCGATTCGAAGCAACCGGACGTGATTCGTCTCGTTTTGTCTCCACTCGGCTCAATTCGGCTATGTTCTCTCTCTTTGACTCTATTCTATTCTGTTGTATTCTTTCTGTTCTGTTCTATTCTCTCCTATTCTGTTGTACTCTATTCTATTCTACCCTACCCGACCCAACGGCACCCCACCCGAACCTACCCTACTTTAATCTATTGGATTCAATTCGATTCCGTGCAAAGCGATTTGATAGGACTTGACTGGATTCGGCAAATCTGAAGGGATTTGATGAGATTCCATGCGACTCGACGTGATTCAGTAGGATTCTCTGAGGTTTGACGCAATTCGAAGTTATTCGACGTGATTCGATGGGATTCGACACGATATGA
This sequence comes from Loxodonta africana, assembly GCF_030014295.1. Taxonomy (NCBI): domain Eukaryota; kingdom Metazoa; phylum Chordata; class Mammalia; order Proboscidea; family Elephantidae; genus Loxodonta; species Loxodonta africana. Next base: position 219,812 of record NW_026975517.1, read on the forward strand.
AGCGATTTGACCTTGTTTGATTCAAAATGATGTGACTCGACTCGATTCGACCTGATTCGATTCGACGCTGTTCGGTGACAGTCAGTGCGATTCTGCTTGATTCTGCTCGATTAGGTGTGATTCGGCAGTATACAGCTCTTTTCGGCTGTATTCAGCTCCATTCGTCTCTATTCGGCTTATTCGGCTCTATTCGACTGTATTCGACTCTACTCTTTTCCACTCTATTCTACTCGATTCTATTCCTTCTATTCTGTTCTAATCTCTTCTATTCCACTCTACTCTGTTCTATTCTCCCCTCCCCTCCCCTCCCCTTCTCTAATCTATACGTCTCGATTGGATTTGACGCGTTGAACGCGATTCGAGGCGATGAAGCTTGAATCGGCTCGATTCGGCTCGATTTGGCTCTATTCGGCTCAGTTAGGCTCCATTCAGCTTGTTTTGGCTTGAATCGCTTCGAATCTGCTCGATTTGGCCTTCTTCGGCCCTATTCTGCTCTATTCGACTCTTTTCTACTCTATTCGTTTCTATTTGACTCCATTCTACTCCATTCTATTCATTCCACACTATTCTACTCTATTCTGCTCTACCCTACCCAACACCACTCTAATTTACTCTACTTCCTTCTACACGATTCCTCTCATTTTGTCTGCATTTGGCTCTATTCAGCTCTATTCTACTCTTCTCTACTCTATTGTATTGTTTCTACTCTGTTCTGTACGATTCTACTCTATTCTACCCTACCCTGTGCTACCCAACTCTAAGGTATTGTAATCCACTTGATTGGATTTGATTCAACCCATTTCGACGTGATTCGGCTCGATTTGGCTCTGTTCAAATCTATTCTACTCTACTCTATTCCCCTCTATTCTACTCTCGCCTACTCTTTTCTGTATTCGTTCTGTGTTGTTCTGTTCTATTTTGTTGTGTTCTGTTCTGTTTTATTCTATTCTACTCTATTCTACCCTACTCTAGCCTACCCGAACCTCCCCTACTCTAGTCTATTCAAATGAATTCGAGAAATTTTGACGCGACTAGGGGCCGAATCAGTGTGATTCATGTCCATTCGGCTCCATTTGTCTCGAATAGTGTCGATTCAGCTCGATTAGGCTCGATTTGGCTCCATTAGGCTCGATTCACTGGATTCGGCTCGATTTCGCTCAATTCAGCTCGATTTGGCCCTCTTTGGCCCTCTTCGGCTCTCTTCAGCTCTTTTCTACTCTACTCGATTCCATTGCACACCATTCTACTCCATTCTACGCTCTTCTACTATACCCTACTGTAATTGATTCGATGGGATTCGACGCCAGTCGACGCGATTTGTCTCGTTTCGTCTCCATTCAGCTTGATTCGACTCTGTTCTACTCTACTCTATTCTACTCTACACTATTCTGCTCTGTTCTACCCTTTTCTACTCTATTCTATTGTATCCTTTCCATTCTCTTCTACTGTGTTCAAGTCTACTCTATTCCATCCTACCCTAATCTAATCTATTCTACTGGATTCGATTCCACGCATCTCGATGCGATTCGGCTCAAATCGGCTCCTTTCCACTCCATTCATCCCCAATCGGCTCAAATCGGTTCGGTTCAGCTCTAATCGGCTCCATTCGGCTCCAGTCAGCTCGAATAGGCTCTATTCAGCTCTATTCGGCTCTATTAGACTCTACTCAACTCTATTATCTCTTTTCGACTCCACTCGACTCCATGCTACACCATTCTACTCCATCCTAAACTATTCTCTACTGTATTGTATTGTACTCTACCCTACTGTAGTCTATTCTATTTGATTGGATTGGAATTGATCAGATTCAATGCAATTCGACGGGATTCGACGCGATACGGCACGATTCCACGGGATTCGGCGTGATTTGTCTTGGTTTCTATCCATTTAGCTCTTTTGGGCTCTATTTGGCTCTATTCGGCAATGTTCGACTCTACGCTACTCTTCTATACTCTGCTCGTCTCGACCCTATTCTTTCAGTTCAGTTCTCTTCTGTTCTGTTCTACTGCACTCTATTCTACCCTACCCTACCCTAACTTAGCCTAGTGTAATCTGTTCTATGCTATTCGACACACTTGAATGGGATTCGACCTGATTCGGGTCATATCGGCTCGATTCATCTCCTTTCTGCTCCATTAAACTCGATTCGGTTCTATTCGGCTCTTTTCCACTCTATTCGGCTCTTTTTGGCAGTATTCGACTCTATTTGACTCTAGTCTACTCGATTCTTTCTGTTCTGTTCTATTCTACTCTATTCTATTCTTCTCTACCCTACCGTAGCCTTACCTTCCCCACACTAATCTATTTGATTCGATTCGACACGTTTCAGACGACTCGACATGATTCATCTCGATTCACCTTGAATTTGGTCAATTCGGCTGTATTCAGCTCTGTTTGGCTCTTTTCGGCTCTCTTCAACTCAATTTGACTCTATTCTACTGGACCCGACTCTACTTAATTCTATTCTCTTCTTTCTATTGTGTTCTGTTGTGTTGTAGTCTAGCCTCTCCTGCCGTACCCTCCTCTACTCTAATCTATTCGATTCAACGCATTTTGACGCGATTCCATGTGATTAGGCTTGAATCGGCTCGATTTAGCTCTATTTGGCTTGAATTGGGTCAATTCGTCTCGATTCTGCTCAATTCAGCATAATTAGGCTCGAGTGAACCTTATTCAGCCCTGTTCAGCTCTACTCAACCCTTTCTACTTTATTTGTCTCTATTTGGCTCCATTCAACTCCCTTCCACACCATTCTACTCTTTTCTACTCTATTCTATTCTGTTCTACCCTACCCTACTCTAATCTATTCTAATCGATTCGATTCATCACGATTTGTCTCCTTTCCTCTCCATTCGAATCGATTCGGCTTGAATTGGATCTATTCATCTATATTCTGCACTACCCGACTCTGACTATTCCACTCTACTCAACTCTACTCCATTCTACTCTTGGTATTCTCTTCTGTTCTACTCTATTCTATTCTTCTGTGCCCTTCCCTACTGAATCCCAGTCTAACCTACACTACTCCAATCTATTCAATTTAATTCGATTCCATTCAGTTTGACACCATTCGACCCGATTTGAGACAATTCGATGGGATTCGGTGAGATTCCGCGAGATTTGATGCGTTTTGGTGGGATTTGATGGAATTCGACGAGATCCGATGCAATAGGATGCAATTAAGTGTGTTTTGGCTTGATTTTGCTGGGTTCAGTTTGTCTCTATTTGGCTCATTTCAGCTCCACTAGGCTCCATTCATCCCGAATCTGGTCGACTCGACTCGATTCGGCTCATTTTGGTCATATGTGGTCCTATTCAGCGTTATTCGGCTCTATTCAACTCTTTTCTACTCTATTCATCTCTGTTTGAATCCATTTGACTCCATTCCACACCATTCTATTCCATTCTACACTACTGTATTCTACAAAACCCTCCCCCACCCTAGCCTATCCTAATCTAGTCTGCTCTTTTCTAGTCTCCTTTTCTATTTTCTCGATTCCATCCTATGCTACTCTACCATACCCTGCACTAAGCTAACCTACCCTGACCTATGCTGTTCTATTCTATTTCCTTCTATTTTCTCTGTTCCACCGTATGCTTCCCTACCCTATGCTACCCCACCGTACCATACTCTACTACTTAGGGTTACTCAATAAGGGTCCTAATTAAGGGGAGTAGTTCGGGCAAGGGTACTCCTTAAGGCAAGTGTACTAATTCAGGCTACTAGTTAAGGACAGGGTACTAGTTATGCAAGGGCACTAGTTAAGGCCAGGCTACTAGTTAAGGCATGGGTACTTGTTGAGGGTACTGGTTAAGGCAAGGGTACCAGTTCAGGCTACTTGTTAAGGACATACTACTAGTGAAGGCAAGGGTACTAGTGAAGACTACTAGTTAAGCCAAGGGTACTTGTTAGGACTACTAGTTAAGGCAAGGGTACTAGATTAGGCTGAGAGTTCAGGCAAGGGTACTCGTTCAGATTACTGACTTAGGGTACTATTCAAGACTAGTTGTCTAGGCTACTGCTCTATGCCACTAGTCTAGCTGACTAGTCCAGCTTACTAGTCTAGGCTTCTACTCTAGCCTTCTCTTGTCTACTCTAATGTAGTCTACTTGCATCTACCCTAGTCTTCCTATCATAAACTACCCTACCCTAACCTATTCTAATCGATTCCATTTGATTCGATTCAAAGCATTTCGATGCGACCGGACACCATCACGCTTGAGTCGGCTCGAGTCCGCAACATCAGCTCGATTCAGCTCGATTTGGCTCGAATCGCTTCAATTCAGCTCATTTCCACTCGGTTCAGCCTTATTCGGCCCTATTTGGCTTGACTCGACTCTTTTCTACTCTATTTGTCTCTTTTCGACTCCATTTGACTCCACTCTTCTCCATTCTATGCAATTCTACTCTATTCTGTTCTACTCTACCCTACGATACTCTATTCGATTGGATGCGATTCGAAGCAATTTGGTGTGATTCATCTCGTTTTGTTTCCATTTGACTCGATTCGGCCAGAATTGGCTCTATTCAGCTATATCCTGCACTCTTTGACTCTATTTGACTCAATTCTACTCTGCTCTACTCTTGTCTGCTTTACTCTCTCTACTCTACCCTACTGTACTATATTCTATTCTGTACTATTCTGTTCTATTCTACCCACCCGCCCCTACCCTACCCTTCCTTAATCTATTTGATTAGTTTCGATGTGACGTATTTCCACGCGATTTGACGCGATTAGGCTTGAATCAGCTCGATTCAGTTCGAATCGGCTCTATTCGGCTCGACTTGGCTCCATTTCACTCCATTCGGCTCGATTAGGCTCGAATTCCATCGATTCTGCTGGATTCTGCTCAATTAGGCCTTATTTGGGCCTATTCGGCCCTATTCTGCTCTATTCGACTCTTTTGTACTCTATTCATATCTATCCGTCTCTATTGGACTCCGTTCAACTCCATTCCTCACTATTTTCCTCTCTTCTATTCTACCCTTCCCTACCCTAATCTCTTCTAATCGATTCGATTTGATTTGACGCGATTCGAAGCAACCGGACGTGATTCGTCTCGTTTTGTCTCCACTCGGCTCAATTCGGCTATGTTCTCTCTCTTTGACTCTATTCTATTCTGTTGTATTCTTTCTGTTCTGTTCTATTCTCTCCTATTCTGTTGTACTCTATTCTATTCTACCCTACCCGACCCAACGGCACCCCACCCGAACCTACCCTACTTTAATCTATTGGATTCAATTCGATTCCGTGCAAAGCGATTTGATAGGACTTGACTGGATTCGGCAAATCTGAAGGGATTTGATGAGATTCCATGCGACTCGACGTGATTCAGTAGGATTCTCTGAGGTTTGACGCAATTCGAAGTTATTCGACGTGATTCGATGGGATTCGACACGATATGAAGCGATTTGACCTTGTTTGATTCAAAACGATGTGACTCGACTCGATTCGACCTGATTCGATTCGACGCTGTTCGGTGACAGTCAGTGCGATTCTGCTTGATTCCGCTCGATTAGGTGTGATTCGGCAGTATACAGCTCTTTTCGGCTGTATTCAGCTCCATTCGTCTCTATTCAGCTTACTCGGCTCTATTCGACTGTATTCGACTCTACTCTTTTCCACTCTATTCTACTCGATTCTATTCCTTCTATTCTGTTCTAATCTCTTCTATTCCACTCTACTCTGTTCTGTTCTCCCCTCCCCTCCCCTTCTCTAATCTATACGTCTCGATTGGATTTGACGCGTTGAACGCGATTCGAGGCGATGAAGCTTGAATCGGCTCTATTCGGCTCGATTTGGCTCTATTCGGCTCAGTTAGGCTCCATTCAGCTTGTTTTGGCTTGAATCGCTTCGAATCTGCTCGATTTGGCCTTCTTCGGCCCTATTCTGCTCTATTCGACTCTTTTCTACTCTATTCGTTTCTATTTGACTCCATTCTACTCCATTCTATTCATTCCACACTATTCTACACTATTCTACTCTATTCTGCTCTACCCTACCCAACACCACTCTAATTTACTCTACTTGCTTCTACACGATTCCTCTCATTTTGTCTGCATTTGGCTCTATTCAGCTCTATTCTACTCTTCTCTACTCTATTGTATTGTTTCTACTCTGTTCTGTACGATTCTACTCTATTCTACCCTACCCTGTGCTACCCAACTCTAAGGTATTGTAATCCACTTGATTGGATTTGATTCAACCCATTTCGACGTGATTCGGCTCGATTTGGCTCTGTTCAAATCTATTCTACTCTACTCTATTCCCCTCTATTCTACTCTCGCCTACTCTTTTCTGTATTCGTTCTGTGTTGTTCTGTTCTATTTTGTTGTGTTCTGTTCTGTTTTATTCTATTCTACTCTATTCTACCCTACTCTAGCCTACCCGAACCTCCCCTACTCTAGTCTATTCGATTGAATTCGAGAAATTTTGACGCGACTAGGGGCCGAATCGGTGTGATTCATGTCCATTCGGCTCCATTTGTCTCGAATAGTGTCGATTCAGCTCGATTAGGCTCGATTTGGCTCCATTAGGCTCGATTCACTGGATTCGGCTCGATTTCGCTCAATTCAGCTCGATTTGGCCCTCTTTGGCCCTATTCGGCTCTCTTCAGCTCTTTTCTACTCTACTCGATTCCATTGCACACCATTCTACTCCATTCTACGCTCTTCTACTATACCCTACTGTAATTGATTCGATGGGATTCGACGCCAGTCGACGCGATTTGTCTCGTTTCGTCTCCATTCAGCTTGATTCGACTCTGTTCTACTCTACTCTATTCTACTCTACACTATTCTGCTCTGCTCTACCCTTTTCTACTATATTCTAATGTATCTTTTCCATTCTCTTCTACTGTGTTCAAGTCTACTCTATTCCATCCTACTCTAATCTAATCTATTCTACTGGATTCGATTCCACGCATCTCGATGCGATTCGGCTCAAATCGGCTCCTTTCCACTCCATTCATCCCCAATCGGCTCAAATCGGTTCGGTTCAGCTCTAATCGGCTCCAGTCAGCTCGAATAGGCTCTATTCAGCTCTATTCGGCTCTATTAGACTCTACTCAACTCTATTATCTCTTTTCGACTCCACTCGACTCCATGCTACACCATTCTACTCCATCCTAAACTATTCTCTACTGTATTGTATTGTACTCTACCCTACTGTAGTCTATTCTATTTGATTGGATTGGAATTGATCAGATTCAATGCAATTCGACGGGATTCGACGCGATACGGCACGATTCCACGGGATTCGGCGTGATTTGTCTTGGTTTCTATCCATTTAGCTCTTTTGGGCTCTATTTGGCTCTATTCGGCAATGTTCGACTCTACGCTACTCTTCTATACTCTGCTCGTCTCGACCCTATTCTTTCAGTTCAGTTCTCTTCTGTTCTGTTCTACTGCACTCTATTCTACCCTACCCTACCCTAACTTAGCCTAGTGTAATCTGTTCTATGCTATTCGACACACTTGAATGGGATTCGACCTGATTCGGGTCATATCGGCTCGATTCATCTCCTTTCTGCTCCATTAAACTCGATTCGGTTCTATTCGGCTCTTTTCCACTCTATTCGGCTCTTTTTGGCAGTATTCGACTCTATTTGACTCTAGTCTACTCGATTCTTTCTGTTCTGTTCTATTCTACTCTATTCTATTCTTCTCTACCCTACCGTAGCCTTACCTTCCCCACACTAATCTATTTGATTCGATTCGACACGTTTCAGACGACTCGACATGATTCATCTCGATTCACCTTGAATTTGGTCAATTCGGCTGTATTCAGCTCTGTTTGGCTCTTTTCGGCTCTCTTCAACTCAATTTGACTCTATTCTACTGGACCCGACTCTACTTAATTCTATTCTCTTCTTTCTATTGTGTTCTGTTGTGTTGTAGTCTAGCCTCTCCTGCCGTACCCTCCTCTACTCTAATCTATTCGATTCAACGCATTTTGACGCGATTCCATGTGATTAGGCTTGAATCGGCTCGATTTAGCTCTATTTGGCTTGAATTGGGTCAATTCGTCTCGATTCTGCTCAATTCAGCATAATTAGGCTCGAGTGAACCTTATTCAGCCCTGTTCAGCTCTACTCAACCCTTTCTACTTTATTTGTCTCTATTTGGCTCCATTCAACTCCCTTCCACACCATTCTACTCTTTTCTACTCTATTCTATTCTGTTCTACCCTACCCTACTCTAATCTATTCTAATCGATTCGATTCATCACGATTTGTCTCCTTTCCTCTCCATTCGAATCGATTCGGCTTGAATTGGATCTATTCATCTATATTCTGCACTACCCGACTCTGACTATTCCACTCTACTCAACTCTACTCCATTCTACTCTTGGTATTCTCTTCTGTTCTACTCTATTCTATTCTTCTGTGCCCTTCCCTACTGAATCCCAGTCTAACCTACACTACTCCAATCTATTCAATTTAATTCGATTCCATTCAGTTTGACACCATTCGACCCGATTTGAGACAATTCGATGGGATTCGGTGAGATTCCGCGAGATTTGATGCGTTTTGGTGGGATTTGATGGAATTCGACGAGATCCGATGCAATAGGATGCAATTAAGTGTGTTTTGGCTTGATTTTGCTGGGTTCAGTTTGTCTCTATTTGGCTCATTTCAGCTCCACTAGGCTCCATTCATCCCGAATCTGGTCGACTCGACTCGATTCGGCTCATTTTGGTCATATGTGGTCCTATTCAGCGTTATTCGGCTCTATTCAACTCTTTTCTACTCTATTCATCTCTGTTTGAATCCATTTGACTCCATTCCACACCATTCTATTCCATTCTACACTACTGTATTCTACAAAACCCTCCCCCACCCTAGCCTATCCTAATCTAGTCTGCTCTTTTCTAGTCTCCTTTTCTATTTTCTCGATTCCATCCTATGCTACTCTACCATACCCTGCACTAAGGTAACCTACCCTGACCTATGCTGTTCTATTCTATTTCCTTCTATTTTCTCTGTTCCACCGTATGCTTCCCTACCCTATGCTACCCCACCGTACCATACTCTACTACTTAGGGTTACTCAATAAGGGTCCTAATTAAGGGGAGTAGTTCGGGCAAGGGTACTCCTTAAGGCAAGTGTACTAATTCAGGCTACTAGTTAAGGCCAGGGTACTAGTTATGCAAGGGCACTAGTTAAGGCCAGGCTACTAGTTAAGGCATGGGTACTTGTTGAGGGTACTGGTTAAGGCAAGGGTACCAGTTCAGGCTACTTGTTAAGGACATACTACTAGTGAAGGCAAGGGTACTAGTGAAGACTACTGGTTAAGCCAAGGGTACTTGTTAGGACTACTAGTTAAGGCAAGGGTACTAGATTAGGCTAAGAGTTCAGGCAAGGGTACTCGTTCAGATTACTGACTTAGGGTACTATTCAAGACTAGTTGTCTAGGCTACTGCTCTATGCCACTAGTCTAGCTGACTAGTCCAGCTTACTAGTCTAGGCTTCTACTCTAGCCTTCTCTTGTCTACTCTAATGTAGTCTACTTGCATCTACCCTAGTCTTCCTATCATAAACTACCCTACCCTAACCTATTCTAATCGATTCCATTTGATTCGATTCAAAGCATTTCGATGCGACCGGACACCATCACGCTTGAGTCGGCTCGATTCTGCAACATCAGCTCGATTCAGCTCGATTTGGCTCGAATCGCTTCAATTCAGCTCATTTCCACTCGGTTCAGCCTTATTCGGCCCTATTTGGCTTGACTCGACTCTTTTCTACTCTATTTGTCTCTTTTCGACTCCATTTGACTCCACTCTTCTCCATTCTATGCAATTCTACTCTATTCTGTTCTACTCTACCCTACGATACTCTATTCGATTGGATGCAATTCGAAGCAATTTGGTGTGATTCATCTCGTTTTGTTTCCATTTGACTCGATTCGGCCAGAATTGGCTCTATTCAGCTATATCCTGCACTCTTTGACTCTATTTGACTCAATTCTACTCTGCTCTACTCTTGTCTGCTTTACTCTCTCTACTCTACCCTACTGTACTATATTCTATTCTGTACTATTCTGTTCTATTCTACCCACCCGCCCCTACCCTACCCTTCCTTAATCTATTTGATTAGTTTCGATGTGACGTATTTCCACGCGATTTGACGCGATTAGGCTTGAATCAGCTCGATTCAGTTCGAATCGGCTCTATTCGGCTCGACTTGGCTCCATTTCACTCCATTCGGCTCGATTAGGCTCGAATTCCATCGATTCTGCTGGATTCTGCTCAATTAGGCCTTATTTGGGCCTATTCGGCCCTATTCTGCTCTATTCGACTCTTTTGTACTCTATTCATATCTATCCGTCTCTATTGGACTCCGTTCAACTCCATTCCTCACTATTTTCCTCTCTTCTATTCTACCCTTCCCTACCCTAATCTCTTCTAATCGATTCGATTTGATTTGACGCGATTCGAAGCAACCGGACGTGATTCGTCTCGTTTTGTCTCCACTCGGCTCAATTCGGCTATGTTCTCTCTCTTTGACTCTATTCTATTCTGTTGTATTCTTTCTGTTCTGTTCTATTCTCTCCTATTCTGTTGTACTCTATTCTATTCTACCCTACCCGACCCAACGGCACCCCACCCGAACCTACCCTACTTTAATCTATTGGATTCAATTCGATTCCGTGCAAAGCGATTTGATAGGACTTGACTGGATTCGGCAAATCTGAAGGGATTTGATGAGATTCCATGCGACTCGACGTGATTCAGTAGGATTCTCTGAGGTTTGACGCAATTCGAAGTTATTCGACGTGATTCGATGGGATTCGACACGATATGAAGCGATTTGACCTTGTTTGATTCAAAACGATGTGACTCGACTCGATTCGACCTGATTCGATTCGACGCTGTTCGGTGACAGGCAGTGCGATTCTGCTTGATTCCGCTCGATTAGGTGTGATTCGGCAGTATACAGCTCTTTTCGGCTGTATTCAGCTCCATTCGTCTCTATTCAGCTTACTCGGCTCTATTCGACTGTATTCGACTCTACTCTTTTCCACTCTATTCTACTCGATTCTATTCCTTCTATTCTGTTCTAATCTCTTCTATTCCACTCTACTCTGTTCTATTCTCCCCTCCCCTCCCCTCCCCTTCTCTAATCTATACGTCTCGATTGGATTTGACGCGTTGAACGCGATTCGAGGCGATGAAGCTTGAATCGGCTCGATTCGGCTCGATTTGGCTCTATTCGGCTCAGTTAGGCTCCATTCAGCTTGTTTTGGCTTGAATCGCTTCGAATCTGCTCGATTTGGCCTTCTTCGGCCCTATTCTGCTCTATTCGACTCTTTTCTACTCTATTCGTTTCTATTTGACTCCATTCTACTCCATTCTATTCATTCCACACTATTCTACACTATTCTACTCTATTCTGCTCTACCCTACCCAACACCACTCTAATTTACTCTACTTGCTTCTACACGATTCCTCTCATTTTGTCTGCATTTGGCTCTATTCAGCTCTATTCTACTCTTCTCTACTCTATTGTATTGTTTCTACTCTGTTCTGTACGATTCTACTCTATTCTACCCTACCCTGTGCTACCCAACTCTAAGGTATTGTAATCCACTTGATTGGATTTGATTCAACCCATTTCGACGTGATTCGGCTCGATTTGGCTCTGTTCAAATCTATTCTACTCTACTCTATTCCCCTCTATTCTACTCTCGCCTACTCTTTTCTGTATTCGTTCTGTGTTGTTCTGTTCTATTTTGTTGTGTTCTGTTCTGTTTTATTCTATTCTACTCTATTCTACCCTACTCTAGCCTACCCGAACCTCCCCTACTCTAGTCTATTCGATTGAATTCGAGAAATTTTGACGCGACTAGGGGCCGAATCGGTGTGATTCATGTCCATTCGGCTCCATTTGTCTCGAATAGTGTCGATTCAGCTCGATTAGGCTCGATTTGGCTCCATTAGGCTCGATTCACTGGATTCGGCTCGATTTCGCTCAATTCAGCTCGATTTGGCCCTCTTTGGCCCTATTCGGCTCTCTTCAGCTCTTTTCTACTCTACTCGATTCCATTGCACACCATTCTACTCCATTCTACGCTCTTCTACTATACCCTACTGTAATTGATTCGATGGGATTCGACGCCAGTCGACGCGATTTGTCTCGTTTCGTCTCCATTCAGCTTGATTCGACTCTGTTCTACTCTACTCTATTCTACTCTACACTATTCTGCTCTGCTCTACCCTTTTCTACTATATTCTAATGTATCTTTTCCATTCTCTTCTACTGTGTTCAAGTCTACTCTATTCCATCCTACTCTAATCTAATCTATTCTACTGGATTCGATTCCACGCATCTCGATGCGATTCGGCTCAAATCGGCTCCTTTCCACTCCATTCATCCCCAATCGGCTCAAATCGGTTCGGTTCAGCTCTAATCGGCTCCAGTCAGCTCGAATAGGCTCTATTCAGCTCTATTCGGCTCTATTAGACTCTACTCAACTCTATTATCTCTTTTCGACTCCACTCGACTCCATGCTACACCATTCTACTCCATCCTAAACTATTCTCTACTGTATTGTATTGTACTCTACCCTACTGTAGTCTATTCTATTTGATTGGATTGGAATTGATCAGATTCAATGCAATTCGACGGGATTCGACGCGATACGGCACGATTCCACGGGATTCGGCGTGATTTGTCTTGGTTTCTATCCATTTAGCTCTTTTGGGCTCTATTTGGCTCTATTCGGCAATGTTCGACTCTACGCTACTCTTCTATACTCTGCTCGTCTCGACCCTATTCTTTCAGTTCAGTTCTCTTCTGTTCTGTTCTACTGCACTCTATTCTACCCTACCCTACCCTAACTTAGCCTAGTGTAATCTGTTCTATGCTATTCGACACACTTGAATGGGATTCGACCTGATTCGGGTCATATCGGCTCGATTCATCTCCTTTCTGCTCCATTAAACTCGATTCGGTTCTATTCGGCTCTTTTCCACTCTATTCGGCTCTTTTTGGCAGTATTCGACTCTATTTGACTCTAGTCTACTCGATTCTTTCTGTTCTGTTCTATTCTACTCTATTCTATTCTTCTCTACCCTACCGTAGCCTTACCTTCCCCACACTAATCTATTTGATTCGATTCGACACGTTTCAGACGACTCGACATGATTCATCTCGATTCACCTTGAATTTGGTCAATTCGGCTGTATTCAGCTCTGTTTGGCTCTTTTCGGCTCTCTTCAACTCAATTTGACTCTATTCTACTGGACCCGACTCTACTTAATTCTATTCTCTTCTTTCTATTGTGTTCTGTTGTGTTGTAGTCTAGCCTCTCCTGCCGTACCCTCCTCTACTCTAATCTATTCGATTCAACGCATTTTGACGCGATTCCATGTGATTAGGCTTGAATCGGCTCGATTTAGCTCTATTTGGCTTGAATTGGGTCAATTCGTCTCGATTCTGCTCAATTCAGCATAATTAGGCTCGAGTGAACCTTATTCAGCCCTGTTCAGCTCTACTCAACCCTTTCTACTTTATTTGTCTCTATTTGGCTCCATTCAACTCCCTTCCACACCATTCTACTCTTTTCTACTCTATTCTATTCTGTTCTACCCTACCCTACTCTAATCTATTCTAATCGATTCGATTCATCACGATTTGTCTCCTTTCCTCTCCATTCGAATCGATTCGGCTTGAATTGGATCTATTCATCTATATTCTGCACTACCCGACTCTGACTATTCCACTCTACTCAACTCTACTCCATTCTACTCTTGGTATTCTCTTCTGTTCTACTCTATTCTATTCTTCTGTGCCCTTCCCTACTGAATCCCAGTCTAACCTACACTACTCCAATCTATTCAATTTAATTCGATTCCATTCAGTTTGACACCATTCGACCCGATTTGAGACAATTCGATGGGATTCGGTGAGATTCCGCGAGATTTGATGCGTTTTGGTGGGATTTGATGGAATTCGACGAGATCCGATGCAATAGGATGCAATTAAGTGTGTTTTGGCTTGATTTTGCTGGGTTCAGTTTGTCTCTATTTGGCTCATTTCAGCTCCACTAGGCTCCATTCATCCCGAATCTGGTCGACTCGACTCGATTCGGCTCATTTTGGTCATATGTGGTCCTATTCAGCGTTATTCGGCTCTATTCAACTCTTTTCTACTCTATTCATCTCTGTTTGAATCCATTTGACTCCATTCCACACCATTCTATTCCATTCTACACTACTGTATTCTACAAAACCCTCCCCCACCCTAGCCTATCCTAATCTAGTCTGCTCTTTTCTAGTCTCCTTTTCTATTTTCTCGATTCCATCCTATGCTACTCTACCATACCCTGCACTAAGCTAACCTACCCTGACCTATGCTGTTCTATTCTATTTCCTTCTATTTTCTCTGTTCCACCGTATGCTTCCCTACCCTATGCTACCCCACCGTACCATACTCTACTACTTAGGGTTACTCAATAAGGGTCCTAATTAAGGGGAGTAGTTCGGGCAAGGGTACTCCTTAAGGCAAGTGTACTAATTCAGGCTACTAGTTAAGGCCAGGGTACTAGTTATGCAAGGGCACTAGTTAAGGCCAGGCTACTAGTTAAGGCATGGGTACTTGTTGAGGGTACTGGTTAAGGCAAGGGTACCAGTTCAGGCTACTTGTTAAGGACATACTACTAGTGAAGGCAAGGGTACTAGTGAAGACTACTAGTTAAGCCAAGGGTACTTGTTAGGACTACTAGTTAAGGCAAGGGTACTAGATTAGGCTGAGAGTTCAGGCAAGGGTACTCGTTCAGATTACTGACTTAGGGTACTATTCAAGACTAGTTGTCTAGGCTACTGCTCTATGCCACTAGTCTAGCTGACTAGTCCAGCTTACTAGTCTAGGCTTCTACTCTAGCCTTCTCTTGTCTACTCTAATGTAGTCTACTTGCATCTACCCTAGTCTTCCTATCATAAACTACCCTACCCTAACCTATTCTAATCGATTCCATTTGATTCGATTCAAAGCATTTCGATGCGACCGGACACCATCACGCTTGAGTCGGCTCGAGTCCGCAACATCAGCTCGATTCAGCTCGATTTGGCTCGAATCGCTTCAATTCAGCTCATTTCCACTCGGTTCAGCCTTATTCGGCCCTATTTGGCTTGACTCGACTCTTTTCTACTCTATTTGTCTCTTTTCGACTCCATTTGACTCCACTCTTCTCCATTCTATGCAATTCTACTCTATTCTGTTCTACTCTACCCTACGATACTCTATTCGATTGGATGCGATTCGAAGCAATTTGGTGTGATTCATCTCGTTTTGTTTCCATTTGACTCGATTCGGCCAGAATTGGCTCTATTCAGGTATATCCTGCACTCTTTGACTCTATTTGACTCAATTCTACTCTGCTCTACTCTTGTCTGCTTTACTCTCTCTACTCTACCCTACTGTACTATATTCTATTCTGTACTATTCTGTTCTATTCTACCCACCCGCCCCTACCCTACCCTTCCTTAATCTATTTGATTAGTTTCGATGTGACGTATTTCCACGCGATTTGACGCGATTAGGCTTGAATCAGCTCGATTCAGTTCGAATCGGCTCTATTCGGCTCGACTTGGCTCCATTTCACTCCATTCGGCTCGATTAGGCTCGAATTCCATCGATTCTGCTGGATTCTGCTCAATTAGGCCTTATTTGGGCCTATTCGGCCCTATTCTGCTCTATTCGACTCTTTTGTACTCTATTCATATCTATCCGTCTCTATTGGACTCCGTTCAACTCCATTCCTCACTATTTTCCTCTCTTCTATTCTACCCTTCCCTACCCTAATCTCTTCTAATCGATTCGATTTGATTTGACGCGATTCGAAGCAACCGGACGTGATTCGTCTCGTTTTGTCTCCACTCGGCTCAATTCGGCTATGTTCTCTCTCTTTGACTCTATTCTATTCTGTTGTATTCTTTCTGTTCTGTTCTATTCTCTCCTATTCTGTTGTACTCTATTCTATTCTACCCTACCCGACCCAACGGCACCCCACCCGAACCTACCCTACTTTAATCTATTGGATTCAATTCGATTCCGTGCAAAGCGATTTGATAGGACTTGACTGGATTCGGCAAATCTGAAGGGATTTGATGAGATTCCATGCGACTCGACGTGATTCAGTAGGATTCTCTGAGGTTTGACGCAATTCGAAGTTATTCGACGTGATTCGATGGGATTCGACACGATATGAAGCGATTTGACCTTGTTTGATTCAAAACGATGTGACTCGACTCGATTCGACCTGATTCGATTCGACGCTGTTCGGTGACAGTCAGTGCGATTCTGCTTGATTCCGCTCGATTAGGTGTGATTCGGCAGTATAAAGCTCTTTTCGGCTGTATTCAGCTCCATTCGTCTCTATTCAGCTTACTCGGCTCTATTCGACTGTATTCGACTCTACTCTTTTCCACTCTATTCTACTCGATTCTATTCCTTCTATTCTGTTCTAATCTCTTCTATTCCACTCTACTCTGTTCTGTTCTCCCCTCCCCTCCCCTCCCCTTCTCTAATCTATACGTCTCGATTGGATTTGACGCGTTGAACGCGATTCGAGGCGATGAAGCTTGAATCGGCTCGATTCGGCTCGATTTGGCTCTATTCGGCTCAGTTAGGCTCCATTCAGCTTGTTTTGGCTTGAATCGCTTCGAATCTGCTCGATTTGGCCTTCTTCGGCCCTATTCTGCTCTATTCGACTCTTTTCTACTCTATTCGTTTCTATTTGACTCCATTCTACTCCATTCTATTCATTCCACACTATTCTACACTATTCTACTCTATTCTGCTCTACCCTACCCAACACCACTCTAATTTACTCTACTTGCTTCTACACGATTCCTCTCATTTTGTCTGCATTTGGCTCTATTCAGCTCTATTCTACTCTTCTCTACTCTATTGTATTGTTTCTACTCTGTTCTGTACGATTCTACTCTATTCTACCCTACCCTGTGCTACCCAACTCTAAGGTATTGTAATCCACTTGATTGGATTTGATTCAACCCATTTCGACGTGATTCGGCTCGATTTGGCTCTGTTCAAATCTATTCTACTCTACTCTATTCCCCTCTATTCTACTCTCGCCTACTCTTTTCTGTATTCGTTCTGTGTTGTTCTGTTCTATTTTGTTGTGTTCTGTTCTGTTTTATTCTATTCTACTCTATTCTACCCTACTCTAGCCTACCCGAACCTCCCCTACTCTAGTCTATTCGATTGAATTCGAGAAATTTTGACGCGACTAGGGGCCGAATCGGTGTGATTCATGTCCATTCGGCTCCATTTGTCTCGAATAGTGTCGATTCAGCTCGATTAGGCTCGATTTGGCTCCATTAGGCTCGATTCACTGGATTCGGCTCGATTTCGCTCAATTCAGCTCGATTTGGCCCTCTTTGGCCCTATTCGGCTCTCTTCAGCTCTTTTCTACTCTACTCGATTCCATTGCACACCATTCTACTCCATTCTACGCTCTTCTACTATACCCTACTGTAATTGATTCGATGGGATTCGACGCCAGTCGACGCGATTTGTCTCGTTTCGTCTCCATTCAGCTTGATTCGACTCTGTTCTACTCTACTCTATTCTACTCTACACTATTCTGCTCTGCTCTACCCTTTTCTACTATATTCTAATGTATCTTTTCCATTCTCTTCTACTGTGTTCAAGTCTACTCTATTCCATCCTACTCTAATCTAATCTATTCTACTGGATTCGATTCCACGCATCTCGATGCGATTCGGCTCAAATCGGCTCCTTTCCACTCCATTCATCCCCAATCGGCTCAAATCGGTTCGGTTCAGCTCTAATCGGCTCCAGTCAGCTCGAATAGGCTCTATTCAGCTCTATTCGGCTCTATTAGACTCTACTCAACTCTATTATCTCTTTTCGACTCCACTCGACTCCATGCTACACCATTCTACTCCATCCTAAACTATTCTCTACTGTATTGTATTGTACTCTACCCTACTGTAGTCTATTCTATTTGATTGGATTGGAATTGATCAGATTCAATGCAATTCGACGGGATTCGACGCGATACGGCACGATTCCACGGGATTCGGCGTGATTTGTCTTGGTTTCTATCCATTTAGCTCTTTTGGGCTCTATTTGGCTCTATTCGGCAATGTTCGACTCTACGCTACTCTTCTATACTCTGCTCGTCTCGACCCTATTCTTTCAGTTCAGTTCTCTTCTGTTCTGTTCTACTGCACTCTATTCTACCCTACCCTACCCTAACTTAGCCTAGTGTAATCTGTTCTATGCTATTCGACACACTTGAATGGGATTCGACCTGATTCGGGTCATATCGGCTCGATTCATCTCCTTTCTGCTCCATTAAACTCGATTCGGTTCTATTCGGCTCTTTTCCACTCTATTCGGCTCTTTTTGGCAGTATTCGACTCTATTTGACTCTAGTCTACTCGATTCTTTCTGTTCTGTTCTATTCTACTCTATTCTATTCTTCTCTACCCTACCGTAGCCTTACCTTCCCCACACTAATCTATTTGATTCGATTCGACACGTTTCAGACGACTCGACATGATTCATCTCGATTCACCTTGAATTTGGTCAATTCGGCTGTATTCAGCTCTGTTTGGCTCTTTTCGGCTCTCTTCAACTCAATTTGACTCTATTCTACTGGACCCGACTCTACTTAATTCTATTCTCTTCTTTCTATTGTGTTCTGTTGTGTTGTAGTCTAGCCTCTCCTGCCGTACCCTCCTCTACTCTAATCTATTCGATTCAACGCATTTTGACGCGATTCCATGTGATTAGGCTTGAATCGGCTCGATTTAGCTCTATTTGGCTTGAATTGGGTCAATTCGTCTCGATTCTGCTCAATTCAGCATAATTAGGCTCGAGTGAACCTTATTCAGCCCTGTTCAGCTCTACTCAACCCTTTCTACTTTATTTGTCTCTATTTGGCTCCATTCAACTCCCTTCCACACCATTCTACTCTTTTCTACTCTATTCTATTCTGTTCTACCCTACCCTACTCTAATCTATTCTAATCGATTCGATTCATCACGATTTGTCTCCTTTCCTCTCCATTCGAATCGATTCGGCTTGAATTGGATCTATTCATCTATATTCTGCACTACCCGACTCTGACTATTCCACTCTACTCAACTCTACTCCATTCTACTCTTGGTATTCTCTTCTGTTCTACTCTATTCTATTCTTCTGTGCCCTTCCCTACTGAATCCCAGTCTAACCTACACTACTCCAATCTATTCAATTTAATTCGATTCCATTCAGTTTGACACCATTCGACCCGATTTGAGACAATTCGATGGGATTCGGTGAGATTCCGCGAGATTTGATGCGTTTTGGTGGGATTTGATGGAATTCGACGAGATCCGATGCAATAGGATGCAATTAAGTGTGTTTTGGCTTGATTTTGCTGGGTTCAGTTTGTCTCTATTTGGCTCATTTCAGCTCCACTAGGCTCCATTCATCCCGAATCTGGTCGACTCGACTCGATTCGGCTCATTTTGGTCATATGTGGTCCTATTCAGCGTTATTCGGCTCTATTCAACTCTTTTCTACTCTATTCATCTCTGTTTGAATCCATTTGACTCCATTCCACACCATTCTATTCCATTCTACACTACTGTATTCTACAAAACCCTCCCCCACCCTAGCCTATCCTAATCTAGTCTGCTCTTTTCTAGTCTCCTTTTCTATTTTCTCGATTCCATCCTATGCTACTCTACCATACCCTGCACTAAGCTAACCTACCCTGACCTATGCTGTTCTATTCTATTTCCTTCTATTTTCTCTGTTCCACCGTATGCTTCCCTACCCTATGCTACCCCACCGTACCATACTCTACTACTTAGGGTTACTCAATAAGGGTCCTAATTAAGGGGAGTAGTTCGGGCAAGGGTACTCCTTAAGGCAAGTGTACTAATTCAGGCTACTAGTTAAGGCCAGGGTACTAGTTATGCAAGGGCACTAGTTAAGGCCAGGCTACTAGTTAAGGCATGGGTACTTGTTGAGGGTACTGGTTAAGGCAAGGGTACCAGTTCAGGCTACTTGTTAAGGACATACTACTAGTGAAGGCAAGGGTACTAGTGAAGACTACTAGTTAAGCCAAGGGTACTTGTTAGGACTACTAGTTAAGGCAAGGGTACTAGATTAGGCTGAGAGTTCAGGCAAGGGTACTCGTTCAGATTACTGACTTAGGGTACTATTCAAGACTAGTTGTCTAGGCTACTGCTCTATGCCACTAGTCTAGCTGACTAGTCCAGCTTACTAGTCTAGGCTTCTACTCTAGCCTTCTCTTGTCTACTCTAATGTAGTCTACTTGCATCTACCCTAGTCTTCCTATCATAAACTACCCTACCCTAACCTATTCTAATCGATTCCATTTGATTCGATTCAAAGCATTTCGATGCGACCGGACACCATCACGCTTGAGTCGGCTCGAGTCCGCAACATCAGCTCGATTCAGCTCGATTTGGCTCGAATCGCTTCAATTCAGCTCATTTCCACTCGGTTCAGCCTTATTCGGCCCTATTTGGCTTGACTCGACTCTTTTCTACTCTATTTGTCTCTTTTCGACTCCATTTGACTCCACTCTTCTCCATTCTATGCAATTCTACTCTATTCTGTTCTACTCTACCCTACGATACTCTATTCGATTGGATGCGATTCGAAGCAATTTGGTGTGATTCATCTCGTTTTGTTTCCATTTGACTCGATTCGGCCAGAATTGGCTCTATTCAGGTATATCCTGCACTCTTTGACTCTATTTGACTCAATTCTACTCTGCTCTACTCTTGTCTGCTTTACTCTCTCTACTCTACCCTACTGTACTATATTCTATTCTGTACTATTCTGTTCTATTCTACCCACCCGCCCCTACCCTACCCTTCCTTAATCTATTTGATTAGTTTCGATGTGACGTATTTCCACGCGATTTGACGCGATTAGGCTTGAATCAGCTCGATTCAGTTCGAATCGGCTCTATTCGGCTCGACTTGGCTCCATTTCACTCCATTCGGCTCGATTAGGCTCGAATTCCATCGATTCTGCTGGATTCTGCTCAATTAGGCCTTATTTGGGCCTATTCGGCCCTATTCTGCTCTATTCGACTCTTTTGTACTCTATTCATATCTATCCGTCTCTATTGGACTCCGTTCAACTCCATTCCTCACTATTTTCCTCTCTTCTATTCTACCCTTCCCTACCCTAATCTCTTCTAATCGATTCGATTTGATTTGACGCGATTCGAAGCAACCGGACGTGATTCGTCTCGTTTTGTCTCCACTCGGCTCAATTCGGCTATGTTCTCTCTCTTTGACTCTATTCTATTCTGTTGTATTCTTTCTGTTCTGTTCTATTCTCTCCTATTCTGTTGTACTCTATTCTATTCTACCCTACCCGACCCAACGGCACCCCACCCGAACCTTCCCTACTTTAATCTATTGGATTCAATTCGATTCCGTGCAAAGCGATTTGATAGGACTTGACTGGATTCGGCAAATCTGAAGGGATTTGATGAGATTCCATGCGACTCGACGTGATTCAGTAGGATTCTCTGAGGTTTGACGCAATTCGAAGTTATTCGACGTGATTCGATGGGATTCGACACGATATGAAGCGATTTGACCTTGTTTGATTCAAAACGATGTGACTCGACTCGATTCGACCTGATTCGATTCGACGCTGTTCGGTGACAGTCAGTGCGATTCTGCTTGATTCCGCTCGATTAGGTGTGATTCGGCAGTATACAGCTCTTTTCGGCTGTATTCAGCTCCATTCGTCTCTATTCAGCTTACTCGGCTCTATTCGACTGTATTCGACTCTACTCTTTTCCACTCTATTCTACTCGATTCTATTCCTTCTATTCTGTTCTAATCTCTTCTATTCCACTCTACTCTGTTCTGTTCTCCCCTCCCCTCCCCTCCCCTTCTCTAATCTATACGTCTCGATTGGATTTGACGCGTTGAACGCGATTCGAGGCGATGAAGCTTGAATCGGCTCTATTCGGCTCGATTTGGCTCTATTCGGCTCAGTTAGGCTCCATTCAGCTTGTTTTGGCTTGAATTGCTTCGAATCTGCTCGATTTGGCCTTCTTCGGCCCTATTCTGCTCTATTCGACTCTTTTCTACTCTATTCGTTTCTATTTGACTCCATTCTACTCCATTCTATTCATTCCACACTATTCTACACTATTCTACTCTATTCTGCTCTACCCTACCCAACACCACTCTAATTTACTCTACTTGCTTCTACACGATTCCTCTCATTTTGTCTGCATTTGGCTCTATTCAGCTCTATTCTACTCTTCTCTACTCTATTGTATTGTTTCTACTCTGTTCTGTACGATTCTACTCTATTCTACCCTACCCTGTGCTACCCAACTCTAAGGTATTGTAATCCACTTGATTGGATTTGATTCAACCCATTTCGACGTGATTCGGCTCGATTTGGCTCTGTTCAAATCTATTCTACTCTACTCTATTCCCCTCTATTCTACTCTCGCCTACTCTTTTCTGTATTCGTTCTGTGTTGTTCTGTTCTATTTTGTTGTGTTCTGTTCTGTTTTATTCTATTCTACTCTATTCTACCCTACTCTAGCCTACCCGAACCTCCCCTACTCTAGTCTACTCGATTGAATTCGAGAAATTTTGACGCGACTAGGGGCCGAATCGGTGTGATTCATGTCCATTCGGCTCCATTTGTCTCGAATAGTGTCGATTCACTGGATTCGGCTCGATTTCGCTCAATTCAGCTCGATTTGGCCCTCTTTGGCCCTATTCGGCTCTCTTCAGCTCTTTTCTACTCTACTCGATTCCATTGCACACCATTCTACTCCATTCTACGCTCTTCTACTATACCCTACTGTAATTGATTCGATGGGATTCGACGCCAGTCGACGCGATTTGTCTCGTTTCGTCTCCATTCAGCTTGATTCGACTCTGTTCTACTCTACTCTATTCTACTCTACACTATTCTGCTCTGCTCTACCCTTTTCTACTATATTCTAATGTATCTTTTCCATTCTCTTCTACTGTGTTCAAGTCTACTCTATTCCATCCTACTCTAATCTAATCTATTCTACTGGATTCGGTTCCACGCATCTCGATGCGATTCGGCTCAAATCGGCTCCTTTCCACTCCATTCATCCCCAATCGGCTCAAATCGGTTCGATTCAGCTCTAATCGGCTCCATTCGGCTCCAGTCAGCTCGAATAGGCTCTATTCAGCTCTATTCGGCTCTATTAGACTCTACTCAACTCTATTATCTCTTTTCGACTCCACTCGACTCCATGCTACACCATTCTACTCCATCCTAAACTATTCTCTACTGTATTGTATTGTACTCTACCCTACTGTAGTCTATTCTATTTGATTGGATTGGAATTGATCAGATTCAATGCAATTCGACGGGATTCGACGCGATACGGCACGATTCCACGGGATTCGGCGTGATTTGTCTTGGTTTCTATCCATTTAGCTCTTTTGGGCTCTATTTGGCTCTATTCGGCAATGTTCGACTCTACGCTACTCTTCTATACTCTGCTCGTCTCGACCCTATTCTTTCAGTTCAGTTCTCTTCTGTTCTGTTCTACTGCACTCTATTCTACCCTACCCTACCCTAACTTAGCCTAGTGTAATCTGTTCTATGCTATTCGACACACTTGAATGGGATTCGACCTGATTCGGGTCATATTGGCTCGATTCATCTCCTTTCTGCTCCATTAAACTCGATTCGGTTCTATTCGGCTCTTTTCCACTCTATTCGGCTCTTTTTGGCAGTATTCGACTCTATTTGACTCTAGTCTACTCGATTCTTTCTGTTCTGTTCTATTCTACTCTATTCTATTCTTCTCTACCCTACCGTAGCCTTACCTTCCCCACACTAATCTATTTGATTCGATTCGACACGTTTCAGACGACTCGACATGATTCATCTCGATTCACCTTGAATTTGGTCAATTCGGCTGTATTCAGCTCTGTTTGGCTCTTTTCGGCTCTCTTCAACTCAATTTGACTCTATTCTACTGGACCCGACTCTACTTAATTCTATTCTCTTCTTTCTATTGTGTTCTGTTGTGTTGTAGTCTAGCCTCTCCTGCCGTACCCTCCTCTACTCTAATCTATTCGATTCAACGCATTTTGACGCGATTCCATGTGATTAGGCTTGAATCGGCTCGATTTAGCTCTATTTGGCTTGAATTGGGTCAATTCGTCTCGATTCTGCTCAATTCAGCATAATTAGGCTCGAGTGAACCTTATTCAGCCCTGTTCAGCTCTACTCAACCCTTTCTACTTTATTTGTCTCTATTTGGCTCCATTCAACTCCCTTCCACACCATTCTACTCTTTTCTACTCTATTCTATTCTGTTCTACCCTACCCTACTCTAATCTATTCTAATCGATTCGATTCATCACGATTTGTCTCCTTTCCTCTCCATTCGAATCGATTCGGCTTGAATTGGATCTATTCATCTATATTCTGCACTACCTGACTCTGACTATTCCACTCTACTCAACTCTACTCCATTCTACTCTTGGTATTCTCTTCTGTTCTACTCTATTCTATTCTTCTGTGCCCTTCCCTACTGAATCCCAGTCTAACCTACACTACTCCAATCTATTCAATTTAATTCGATTCCATTCAGTTTGACACCATTCGACCCGATTTGAGACAATTCGATGGGATTCGGTGAGATTCCGCGAGATTTGATGCGTTTTGGTGGGATTTGATGGAATTCGACGAGATCCGATGCAATAGGATGCAATTAAGTGTGTTTTGGCTTGATTTTGCTGGGTTCAGTTTGTCTCTATTTGGCTCATTTCAGCTCCACTAGGCTCCATTCATCCCGAATCTGGTCGACTCGACTCGATTCGGCTCATTTTGGTCATATGTGGTCCTATTCAGCGTTATTCGGCTCTATTCAACTCTTTTCTACTCTATTCATCTCTGTTTGAATCCATTTGACTCCATTCCACACCATTCTATTCCATTCTACACTACTGTATTCTACAAAACCCTCCCCCACCCTAGCCTATCCTAATCTAGTCTGCTCTTTTCTAGTCTCCTTTTCTATTTTCTCGATTCCATCCTATGCTACTCTACCATACCCTGCACTAAGCTAACCTACCCTGACCTATGCTGTTCTATTCTATTTCCTTCTATTTTCTCTGTTCCACCGTATGCTTCCCTACCCTATGCTACCCCACCGTACCATACTCTACTACTTAGGGTTACTCAATAAGGGTCCTAATTAAGGGGAGTAGTTCGGGCAAGGGTACTCCTTAAGGCAAGTGTACTAATTCAGGCTACTAGTTAAGGCCAGGCTACTAGTTAAGGCATGGGTACTTGTTGAGGGTACTGGTTAAGGCAAGGGTACCAGTTCAGGCTACTTGTTAAGGACATACTACTAGTGAAGGCAAGGGTACTAGTGAAGACTACTAGTTAAGCCAAGGGTACTTGTTAGGACTACTAGTTAAGGCAAGGGTACTAGATTAGGCTAAGAGTTCAGGCAGGGGTACTCGTTCAGATTACTGACTTAGGGTACTATTCAAGACTAGTTGTCTAGGCTACTGCTCTATGCCACTAGTCTAGCTGACTAGTCCAGCTTACTAGTCTAGGCTTCTACTCTAGCCTTCTCTTGTCTACTCTAATGTAGTCTACTTGCATCTACCCTAGTCTTCCTATCATAAACTACCCTACCCTAACCTATTCTAATCCATTCCATTTGATTCGATTCAAAGCATTTCGATGCGACCGGACACCATCATGCTTGAGTCGGCTCGAGTCCGCAACATCAGCTCGATTCAGCTCGATTTGGCTCGAATCGCTTCAATTCAGCTCATTTCCACTCGGTTCAGCCTTATTCGGCCCTATTTGGCTTGACTCGACTCTTTTCTACTCTATTTGTCTCTTTTCGACTCCATTTGACTCCACTCTTCTCCATTCTATGCAATTCTACTCTATTCTGTTCTACTCTACCCTACGATACTCTATTCGATTGGATGCGATTCGAAGCAGTTTGGTGTGATTCATCTCGTTTTGTTTCCATTTGACTCGATTCGGCCAGAATTGGCTCTATTCAGGTATATCCTGCACTCTTTGACTCTATTTGACTCAATTCTACTCTGCTCTACTCTTGTCTGCTTTACTCTCTCTACTCTACCCTACTGTACTATATTCTATTCTGTACTATTCTGTTCTATTCTACCCACCCGCCCCTACCCTACCCTTCCTTAATCTATTTGATTAGTTTCGATGTGACGTATTTCCACGCGATTTGAGGCGATTAGGCTTGAATCAGCTCGATTCAGTTCGAATCGGCTCTATTCGGCTCGACTTGGCTCCATTTCACTCCACTCGGCTCGATTAGGCTGGAATTCCATCGATTCTGCTGGATTCTGCTCAATTAGGCCTTATTTGGTCCTATTCGGCCCTATTCTGCTCTATTCGACTCTTTTGTACTCTATTCATATCTATCCGTCTCTATTGGACTCCGTTCAACTCCATTCCTCACTATTTTCCTCTCTTCTATTCTACCCTTCCCTACCCTAATCTCTTCTAATCGATTCGATTTGATTTGACGCGATTCGAAGCAACCGGACGTGATTCGTCTCGTTTTGTCTCCACTCGGCTCAATTCGGCTATGTTCTCTGTCTTTGACTCTATTCTATTCTGTTGTATTCTTTCTGTTCTGTTCTATTCTCTCCTATTCTGTTGTACTCTATTCTATTCTACCCTACCCGACCCAACGGCACCCCACCCGAACCTACCCTACTTTAATCTATTGGATTCAATTCGATTCCGTGCAAAGCGATTTGATAGGACTTGACTGGATTCGGCAAATCTGAAGGGATTTGATGAGATTCCATGCGACTCGACGTGATTCAGTAGGATTCTCTGAGGTTTGACGCAATTCGAAGTTATTCGACGTGATTCGATGGGATTCGACACGATATGAAGCGATTTGACCTTGTTTGATTCAAAACGATGTGACTCGACTCGATTCGACCTGATTCGATTCGACGCTGTTCGGTGACAGTCAGTGCGATTCTGCTTGATTCCGCTCGATTAGGTGTGATTCGGCAGTATACAGCTCTTTTCGGCTGTATTCAGCTCCATTCGTCTCTATTCAGCTTACTCGGCTCTATTCGACTGTATTCGACTCTACTCTTTTCCACTCTATTCTACTCGATTCT
The DNA here is from genome assembly GCF_030014295.1 of Loxodonta africana. NCBI lineage: Eukaryota > Metazoa > Chordata > Mammalia > Proboscidea > Elephantidae > Loxodonta > Loxodonta africana. The sequence goes on from NW_026975517.1 coordinate 247,015, forward strand.
ATTCCTTCTATTCTGTTCTAATCTCTTCTATTCCACTCTACTCTGTTCTATTCTCCCCTCCCCTCCCCTCCCCTTCTCTAATCTATACGTCTCGATTGGATTTGACGCGTTGAATGCGATTCGAGGCGATGAAGCTTGAATCGGCTCGATTCGGCTCGATTTGGCTCTATTCGGCTCAGTTAGGCTCCATTCAGCTTGTTTTGGCTTGAATCGCTTCGAATCTGCTCGATTTGGCCTTCTTCGGCCCTATTCTGCTCTATTCGACTCTTTTCTACTCTATTCGTTTCTATTTGACTCCATTCTACTCCATTCTATTCATTCCACACTATTCTACACTATTCTACTCTATTCTGCTCTACCCTACCCAACACCACTCTAATTTACTCTACTTGCTTCTACACGATTCCTCTCATTTTGTCTGCATTTGGCTCTATTCAGCTCTATTCTACTCTTCTCTACTCTATTGTATTGTTTCTACTCTGTTCTGTACGATTCTACTCTATTCTACCCTACCCTGTGCTACCCAACTCTAAGGTATTGTAATCCACTTGATTGGATTTGATTCAACCCATTTCGACGTGATTCGGCTCGATTTGGCTCTGTTCAAATCTATTCTACTCTACTCTATTCCCCTCTATTCTACTCTCGCCTACTCTTTTCTGTATTCGTTCTGTGTTGTTCTGTTCTATTTTGTTGTGTTCTGTTCTGTTTTATTCTATTCTACTCTATTCTACCCTACTCTAGCCTACCCGAACCTCCCCTACTCTAGTCTATTCGATTGAATTCGAGAAATTTTGACGCGACTAGGGGCCGAATCGGTGTGATTCATGTCCATTCGGCTCCATTTGTCTCGAATAGTGTCGATTCAGCTCGATTAGGCTCGATTTGGCTCCATTAGGCTCGATTCACTGGATTCGGCTCGATTTCGCTCAATTCAGCTCGATTTGGCCCTCTTTGGCCCTCTTCGGCTCTCTTCAGCTCTTTTCTACTCTACTCGATTCCATTGCACACCATTCTACTCCATTCTACGCTCTTCTACTATACCCTACTGTAATTGATTCGATGGGATTCGACGCCAGTCGACGCGATTTGTCTCGTTTCGTCTCCATTCAGCTTGATTCGACTCTGTTCTACTCTACTCTATTCTACTCTACACTATTCTGCTCTGCTCTACCCTTTTCTACTCTATTCTATTGTATCCTTTCCATTCTCTTCTACTGTGTTCAAGTCTACTCTATTCCATCCTACCCTAATCTAATCTATTCTACTGGATTCGATTCCACGCATCTCGATGCGATTCGGCTCAAATCGGCTCCTTTCCACTCCATTCATCCCCAATCGGCTCAAATCGGTTCGGTTCAGCTCTAATCGGCTCCATTCGGCTCCAGTCAGCTCGAATAGGCTCTATTCAGCTCTATTCGGCTCTATTAGACTCTACTCAACTCTATTATCTCTTTTCGACTCCACTCGACTCCATGCTACACCATTCTACTCCATCCTAAACTATTGTCTACTGTATTGTATTGTACTCTACCCTACTGTAGTCTATTCTATTTGATTGGATTGGAATTGATCAGATTCAATGCAATTCGACGGGATTCGACGCGATACGGCACGATTCCACGGGATTCGGCGTGATTTGTCTTGGTTTCTATCCATTTAGCTCTTTTGGGCTCTATTTGGCTCTATTCGGCAATGTTCGACTCTACTCTTCTATACTCTGCTCGTCTCGACCCTATTCTTTCAGTTCAGTTCTCTTCTGTTCTGTTCTACTGCACTCTATTCTACCCTACCCTACCCTAACTTAGCCTAGTGTAATCTGTTCTATGCTATTCGACACACTTGAATGGGATTCGACCTGATTCGGGTCATATCGGCTCGATTCATCTCCTTTCTGCTCCATTAAACTCGATTCGGTTCTATTCGGCTCTTTTCCACTCTATTCGGCTCTTTTTGGCAGTATTCGACTCTATTTGACTCTAGTCTACTCGATTCTTTCTGTTCTGTTCTATTCTACTCTATTCTATTCTTCTCTACCCTACCGTAGCCTTACCTTCCCCACACTAATCTATTTGATTTGATTCGACACGTTTCAGACGACTCGACATGATTCATCTCGATTCACCTTGAATTTGGTCAATTCGGCTGTATTCAGCTCTGTTTGGCTCTTTTCGGCTCTCTTCAACTCAATTTGACTCTATTCTACTGGACCCGACTCTACTTAATTCTATTCTCTTCTTTCTATTGTGTTCTGTTGTGTTGTAGTCTAGCCTCTCCTGCCGTACCCTCCTCTACTCTAATCTATTCGATTCAACGCATTTTGACGCGATTCCATGTGATTAGGCTTGAATCGGCTCGATTTAGCTCTATTTGGCTTGAATTGGGTCAATTCGTCTCGATTCTGCTCAATTCAGCATAATTAGGCTCGAGTGAACCTTATTCAGCCCTGTTCAGCTCTACTCAACCCTTTCTACTTTATTTGTCTCTATTTGGCTCCATTCAACTCCCTTCCACACCATTCTACTCTTTTCTACTCTATTCTATTCTGTTCTACCCTACCCTACTCTAATCTATTCTAATCGATTCGATTCATCACGATTTGTCTCCTTTCCTCTCCATTCGAATCGATTCGGCTTGAATTGGATCTATTCATCTATATTCTGCACTACCCGACTCTGACTATTCCACTCTACTCAACTCTACTCCATTCTACTCTTGGTATTCTCTTCTGTTCTACTCTATTCTATTCTTCTGTGCCCTTCCCTACTGAATCCCAGTCTAACCTACACTACTCCAATCTATTCAATTTAATTCGATTCCATTCAGTTTGACACCATTCGACCCGATTTGAGACAATTCGATGGGATTCGGTGAGATTCCGCGAGATTTGATGCGTTTTGGTGGGATTTGATGGAATTCGACGAGATCCGATGCAATAGGATGCAATTAAGTGTGTTTTGGCTTGATTTTGCTGGGTTCAGTTTGTCTCTATTTGGCTCATTTCAGCTCCACTAGGCTCCATTCATCCCGAATCTGGTCGACTCGACTCGATTCGGCTCATTTTGGTCATATGTGGTCCTATTCAGCGTTATTCGGCTCTATTCAACTCTTTTCTACTCTATTCATCTCTGTTTGAATCCATTTGACTCCATTCCACACCATTCTATTCCATTCTACACTACTGTATTCTACAAAACCCTCCCCCACCCTAGCCTATCCTAATCTAGTCTGCTCTTTTCTAGTCTCCTTTTCTATTTTCTCGATTCCATCCTATGCTACTCTACCATACCCTGCACTAAGCTAACCTACCCTGACCTATGCTGTTCTATTCTATTTCCTTCTATTTTCTCTGTTCCACCGTATGCTTCCCTACCCTATGCTACCCCACCGTACCATACTCTACTACTTAGGGTTACTCAATAAGGGTCCTAATTAAGGGGAGTAGTTCGGGCAAGGGTACTCCTTAAGGCAAGTGTACTAGTTCAGGCTACTAGTTAAGGCCAGGCTACTAGTTAAGGCATGGGTACTTGTTGAGGGTACTGGTTAAGGCAAGGGTACCAGTTCAGGCTACTTGTTAAGGACATACTACTAGTGAAGGCAAGGGTACTAGTGAAGACTACTAGTTAAGCCAAGGGTACTTGTTAGGACTACTAGTTAAGGCAAGGGTACTAGATTAGGCTAAGAGTTCAGGCAAGGGTACTCGTTCAGATTACTGACTTAGGGTACTATTCAAGACTAGTTGTCTAGGCTACTGCTCTATGCCACTAGTCTAGCTGACTAGTCCAGCTTACTAGTCTAGGCTTCTACTCTAGCCTTCTCTTGTCTACTCTAATGTAGTCTACTTGCATCTACCCTAGTCTTCCTATCATAAACTACCCTACCCTAACCTATTCTAATCGATTCCATTTGATTCGATTCAAAGCATTTCGATGCGACCGGACACCATCACGCTTGAGTCGGCTCGAGTCCGCAACATCAGCTCGATTCAGCTCGATTTGGCTCGAATCGCTTCAATTCAGCTCATTTCCACTCGGTTCAGCCTTATTCGGCCCTATTTGGCTTGACTCGACTCTTTTCTACTCTATTTGTCTCTTTTCGACTCCATTTGACTCCACTCTTCTCCATTCTATGCAATTCTACTCTATTCTGTTCTACTCTACCCTACGATACTCTATTCGATTGGATGCGATTCGAAGCAATTTGGTGTGATTCATCTCGTTTTGTTTCCATTTGACTCGATTCGGCCAGAATTGGCTCTATTCAGGTATATCCTGCACTCTTTGGCTCTATTTGACTGAATTCTACTCTGCTCTACTCTTGTCTGCTTTACTCTCTCTACTCTACCCTACTGTACTATATTCTATTCTGTACTATTCTGTTCTATTCTACCCACCCGCCCCTACCCTACCCTTCCTTAATCTATTTGATTAGTTTCGATGTGACGTATTTCCACGCGATTTGACGCGATTAGGCTTGAATCAGCTCGATTCAGTTCGAATCGGCTCTATTCGGCTCGTCTTGGCTCCATTTCACTCCACTCGGCTCGATTAGGCTGGAATTCCATCGATTCTGCTGGATTCTGCTCAATTAGGCCTTATTTGGTCCTATTCGGCCCTATTCTGCTCTATTCGACTCTTTTGTACTCTATTCATATCTATCCGTCTCTATTGGACTCCGTTCAACTCCATTCCTCACTATTTTCCTCTCTTCTATTCTACCCTTCCCTACCCTAATCTCTTCTAATCGATTCGATTTGATTTGACGCGATTCGAAGCAACCGGACGTGATTCGTCTCGTTTTGTCTCCACTCGGCTCAATTCGGCTATGTTCTCTCTCTTTGACTCTATTCTATTCTGTTGTATTCTTTCTGTTCTGTTCTATTCTCTCCTATTCTGTTGTACTCTATTCTATTCTACCCTACCCGACCCAACGGCACCCCACCCGAACCTACCCTACTTTAATCTATTGGATTCAATTCGATTCCGTGCAAAGCGATTTGATAGGACTTGACTGGATTCGGCAAATCTGAAGGGATTTGATGAGATTCCATGCGACTCGACGTGATTCAGTAGGATTCTCTGAGGTTTGACGCAATTCGAAGTTATTCGACGTGATTCGATGGGATTCGACACGATATGAAGCGATTTGACCTTGTTTGATTCAAAACGATGTGACTCGACTCGATTCGACCTGATTCGATTCGACGCTGTTCGGTGACAGTCAGTGCGATTCTGCTTGATTCCGCTCGATTAGGTGTGATTCGGCAGTATACAGCTCTTTTCGGCTGTATTCAGCTCCATTCGTCTCTATTCAGCTTATTCGGCTCTATTTGACTGTATTCGACTCTACTCTTTTCCACTCTATTCTACTCGATTCTATTCCTTCTATTCTGTTCTAATCTCTTCTATTCCACTCTACTCTGTTCTATTCTCCCCTCCCCTCCCCTTCTCTAATCTATACGTCTCGATTGGATTTGACGCGTTGAACGCGATTCGAGGCGATGAAGCTTGAATCGGCTCGATTCGGCTCGATTTGGCTCTATTCGGCTCAGTTAGGCTCCATTCAGCTTGTTTTGGCTTGAATCGCTTCGAATCTGCTCGATTTGGCCTTCTTCGGCCCTATTCTGCTCCATTCGACTCTTTTCTACTCTATTCGTTTCTATTTGACTCCATTCTACTCCATTCTATTCATTCCACACTATTCTACACTATTCTACTCTATTCTGCTCTACCCTACACAACACCACTCTAATTTACTCTACTTGCTTCTACACGATTCCTCTCATTTTGTCTGCATTTGGCTCTATTCAGCTCTATTCTACTCTTCTCTACTCTATTGTATTGTTTCTACTCTGTTCTGTACGATTCTACTCTATTCTACCCTACCCTGTGCTACCCAACTCTAAGGTATTGTAATCCACTTGATTGGATTTGATTCAACCCATTTCGACGTGATTCGGCTCGATTTGGCTCTGTTCAAATCTATTCTACTCTACTCTATTCCCCTCTATTCTACTCTAGCCTACTCTTTTCTGTATTCGTTCTGTGTTGTTCTGTTCTATTTTGTTGTGTTCTGTTCTGTTTTATTCTATTCTACTCTATTCTACCCTACTCTAGCCTACCCGAACCTCCCCTACTCTAGTCTATTCAATTGAATTCGAGAAATTTTGACGCGACTAGGGGCCGAATCGGTGTGATTCATGTCCATTCGGCTCCATTTGTCTCGAATAGTGTCGATTCAGCTCGATTAGGCTCGATTTGGCTCCATTAGGCTCGATTCACTGGATTCGGCTCGATTTCGCTCAATTCAGCTCGATTTGGCCCTCTTTGGCCCTCTTCGGCTCTCTTCAGCTCTTTTCTACTCTACTCGATTCCATTGCACACCATTCTACTCCATTCTACGCTCTTCTACTATACCCTACTGTAATTGATTCGATGGGATTCGACGCCAGTCGACGCGATTTGTCTCGTTTCGTCTCCATTCAGCTTGATTCGACTCTGTTCTACTCTACTCTATTCTACTCTACACTATTCTGCTCTGCTCTACCCTTTTCTACTCTATTCTATTGTATCCTTTCCATTCTCTTCTACTGTGTTCAAGTCTACTCTATTCCATCCTACCCTAATCTAATCTATTCTACTGGATTCGATTCCACGCATCTCGATGCGATTCGGCTCAAATCGGCTCCTTTCCACTCCATTCATCCCCAATCGGCTCAAATCGGTTCGGTTCAGCTCTAATCGGCTCCATTCGGCTCCAGTCAGCTCGAATAGGCTCTATTCAGCTCTATTCGGCTCTATTAGACTCTACTCAACTCTATTATCTCTTTTCGACTCCACTCGACTCCATGCTACACCATTCTACTCCATCCTAAACTATTGTCTACTGTATTGTATTGTACTCTACCCTACTGTAGTCTATTCTATTTGATTGGATTGGAATTGATCAGATTCAATGCAATTCGACGGGATTCGACGCGATACGGCACGATTCCACAGGATTCGGCGTGATTTGTCTTGGTTTCTATCCATTTAGCTCTTTTGGGCTCTATTTGGCTCTATTCGGCAATGTTCGACTCTACTCTTCTATACTCTGCTCGTCTCGACCCTATTCTTTCAGTTCTGTTCTCTTCTGTTCTCTTCTACTGCACTCTATTCTACCCTACCCTACCCTAACTTAGCCTAGTGTAATCTGTTCTATGCTATTCGACACACTTGAATGGGATTCGACCTGATTCGGGTCATATCGGCTCGATTCATCTCCTTTCTGCTCCATTAAACTCGATTCGGTTCTATTCGGCTCTTTTCCACTCTATTCGGCTCTTTTTGGCAGTATTCGACTCTATTTGACTCTAGTCTACTCGATTCTTTCTGTTCTGTTCTATTCTACTCTATTCTATTCTTCTCTACCCTACCGTAGCCTTACCTTCCCCACACTAATCTATTTGATTTGATTCGACACGTTTCAGACGACTCGACATGATTCATCTCGATTCACCTTGAATTTGGTCAATTCGGCTGTATTCAGCTCTGTTTGGCTCTTTTCGGCTCTCTTCAACTCAATTTGACTCTATTCTACTGGACCCGACTCTACTTAATTCTATTCTCTTCTTTCTATTGTGTTCTGTTGTGTTGTAGTCTAGCCTCTCCTGCCGTACCCTCCTCTACTCTAATCTATTCGATTCAACGCATTTTGACGCGATTCCATGTGATTAGGCTTGAATCGGCTCGATTTAGCTCTATTTGGCTTGAATTGGGTCAATTCGTCTCGATTCTGCTCAATTCAGCATAATTAGGCTCGAGTGAACCTTATTCAGCCCTGTTCAGCTCTACTCAACCCTTTCTACTTTATTTGTCTCTATTTGGCTCCATTCAACTCCCTTCCACACCATTCTACTCTTTTCTACTCTATTCTATTCTGTTCTACCCTACCCTACTCTAATCTATTCTAATCGATTCGATTCATCACGATTTGTCTCCTTTCCTCTCCATTCGAATCGATTCGGCTTGAATTGGATCTATTCATCTATATTCTGCACTACCCGACTCTGACTATTCCACTCTACTCAACTCTACTCCATTCTACTCTTGGTATTCTCTTCTGTTCTACTCTATTCTATTCTTCTGTGCCCTTCCCTACTGAATCCCAGTCTAACCTACACTACTCCAATCTATTCAATTTAATTCGATTCCATTCAGTTTGACACCATTCGACCCGATTTGAGACAATTCGATGGGATTCGGTGAGATTCCGCGAGATTTGATGCGTTTTGGTGGGATTTGATGGAATTCGACGAGATCCGATGCAATAGGATGCAATTAAGTGTGTTTTGGCTTGATTTTGCTGGGTTCAGTTTGTCTCTATTTGGCTCATTTCAGCTCCACTAGGCTCCATTCATCCCGAATCTGGTCGACTCGACTCGATTCGGCTCATTTTGGTCATATGTGGTCCTATTCAGCGTTATTCGGCTCTATTCAACTCTTTTCTACTCTATTCATCTCTGTTTGAATCCATTTGACTCCATTCCACACCATTCTATTCCATTCTACACTACTGTATTCTACAAAACCCTCCCCCACCCTAGCCTATCCTAATCTAGTCTGCTCTTTTCTAGTCTCCTTTTCTATTTTCTCGATTCCATCCTATGCTACTCTACCATACCCTGCACTAAGCTAACCTACCCTGACCTATGCTGTTCTATTCTATTTCCTTCTATTTTCTCTGTTCCACCGTATGCTTCCCTACCCTATGCTACCCCACCGTACCATACTCTACTACTTAGGGTTACTCAATAAGGGTCCTAATTAAGGGGAGTAGTTCGGGCAAGGGTACTCCTTAAGGCAAGTGTACTAGTTCAGGCTACTAGTTAAGGCCAGGCTACTAGTTAAGGCATGGGTACTTGTTGAGGGTACTGGTTAAGGCAAGGGTACCAGTTCAGGCTACTTGTTAAGGACATACTACTAGTGAAGGCAAGGGTACTAGTGAAGACTACTAGTTAAGCCAAGGGTACTTGTTAGGACTACTAGTTAAGGCAAGGGTACTAGATTAGGCTAAGAGTTCAGGCAAGGGTACTCGTTCAGATTACTGACTTAGGGTACTATTCAAGACTAGTTGTCTAGGCTACTGCTCTATGCCACTAGTCTAGCTGACTAGTCCAGCTTACTAGTCTAGGCTTCTACTCTAGCCTTCTCTTGTCTACTCTAATGTAGTCTACTTGCATCTACCCTAGTCTTCCTATCATAAACTACCCTACCCTAACCTATTCTAATCGATTCCATTTGATTCGATTCAAAGCATTTCGATGCGACCGGACACCATCACGCTTGAGTCGGCTCGAGTCCACAACATCAGCTCGATTCAGCTCGATTTGGCTCGAATCGCTTCAATTCAGCTCATTTCCACTCGGTTCAGCCTTATTCGGCCCTATTTGGCTTGACTCGACTCTTTTCTACTCTATTTGTCTCTTTTCGACTCCATTTGACTCCACTCTTCTCCATTCTATGCAATTCTACTCTATTCTGTTCTACTCTACCCTACGATACTCTGTTCGATTGGATGCGATTCGAAGCAATTTGGTGTGATTCATCTCGTTTTGTTTCCATTTGACTCGATTCGGCCAGAATTGGCTCTATTCAGGTATATCCTGCACTCTTTGGCTCTATTTGACTGAATTCTACTCTGCTCTACTCTTGTCTGCTTTACTCTCTCTACTCTACCCTACTGTACTATATTCTATTCTGTACTATTCTGTTCTATTCTACCCACCCGCCCCTACCCTACCCTTCCTTAATCTATTTGATTAGTTTCGATGTGACGTATTTCCACGCGATTTGACGCGATTAGGCTTGAATCAGCTCGATTCAGTTCGAATCGGCTCTATTCGGCTCGTCTTGGCTCCATTTCACTCCACTCGGCTCGATTAGGCTGGAATTCCATCGATTCTGCTGGATTCTGCTCAATTAGGCCTTATTTGGTCCTATTCGGCCCTATTCTGCTCTATTCGACTCTTTTGTACTCTATTCATATCTATCCGTCTCTATTGGACTCCGTTCAACTCCATTCCTCACTATTTTCCTCTCTTCTATTCTACCCTTCCCTACCCTAATCTCTTCTAATCGATTCGATTTGATTTGACGCGATTCGAAGCAACCGGACGTGATTCGTCTCGTTTTGTCTCCACTCGGCTCAATTCGGCTATGTTCTCTCTCTTTGACTCTATTCTATTCTGTTGTATTCTTTCTGTTCTGTTCTATTCTCTCCTATTCTGTTGTACTCTATTCTATTCTACCCTACCCGACCCAACGGCACCCCACCCGAACCTACCCTACTTTAATCTATTGGATTCAATTCGATTCCGTGCAAAGCGATTTGATAGGACTTGACTGGATTCGGCAAATCTGAAGGGATTTGATGAGATTCCATGCGACTCGACGTGATTCAGTAGGATTCTCTGAGGTTTGACGCAATTCGAAGTTATTCGACGTGATTCGATGGGATTCGACACGATATGAAGCGATTTGACCTTGTTTGATTCAAAACGATGTGACTCGACTCGATTCGACCTGATTCGATTCGACGCTGTTCGGTGACAGTGCGATTCTGCTTGATTCCGCTCGATTAGGTGTGATTCGGCAGTATACAGCTCTTTTCGGCTGTATTCAGCTCCATTCGTCTCTATTCAGCTTATTCGGCTCTATTTGACTGTATTCGACTCTACTCTTTTCCACTCTATTCTACTCGATTCTATTCCTTCTATTCTGTTCTAATCTCTTCTATTCCACTCTACTCTGTTCTATTCTCCCCTCCCCTCCCCTCCCCTTCTCTAATCTATACGTCTCGATTGGATTTGACGCGTTGAACGCGATTCGAGGCGATGAAGCTTGAATCGGCTCGATTCGGCTCGATTTGGCTCTATTCGGCTCAGTTAGGCTCCATTCAGCTTGTTTTGGCTTGAATCGCTTCGAATCTGCTCGATTTGGCCTTCTTCGGCCCTATTCTGCTCCATTCGACTCTTTTCTACTCTATTCGTTTCTATTTGACTCCATTCTACTCCATTCTATTCATTCCACACTATTCTACACTATTCTACTCTATTCTGCTCTACCCTACACAACACCACTCTAATTTACTCTACTTGCTTCTACACGATTCCTCTCATTTTGTCTGCATTTGGCTCTATTCAGCTCTATTCTACTCTTCTCTACTCTATTATATTGTTTCTACTCTGTTCTGTACGATTCTACTCTATTCTACCCTACCCTGTGCTACCCAACTCTAAGGTATTGTAATCCACTTGATTGGATTTGATTCAACCCATTTCGACGTGATTCGGCTCGATTTGGCTCTGTTCAAATCTATTCTACTCTACTCTATTCCCCTCTATTCTACTCTAGCCTACTCTTTTCTGTATTCGTTCTGTGTTGTTCTGTTCTATTTTGTTGTGTTCTGTTCTGTTTTATTCTATTCTACTCTATTCTACCCTACTCTAGCCTACCCGAACCTCCCCTACTCTAGTCTATTCAATTGAATTCGAGAAATTTTGACGCGACTAGGGGCCGAATCGGTGTGATTCATGTCCATTCGGCTCCATTTGTCTCGAATAGTGTCGATTCAGCTCGATTAGGCTCGATTTGGCTCCATTAGGCTCGATTCACTGGATTCGGCTCGATTTCGCTCAATTCAGCTCGATTTGGCCCTCTTTGGCCCTCTTCGGCTCTCTTCAGCTCTTTTCTACTCTACTCGATTCCATTGCACACCATTCTACTCCATTCTACGCTCTTCTACTATACCCTACTGTAATTGATTCGATGGGATTCGACGCCAGTCGACGCGATTTGTCTCGTTTCGTCTCCATTCAGCTTGATTCGACTCTGTTCTACTCTACTCTATTCTACTCTACACTATTCTGCTCTGCTCTACCCTTTTCTACTCTATTCTATCCTTTCCATTCTCTTCTACTGTGTTCAAGTCTACTCTATTCCATCCTACCCTAATCTAATCTATTCTACTGGATTCGATTCCACGCATCTCGATGCGATTCGGCTCAAATCGGCTCCTTTCCACTCCATTCATCCCCAATCGGCTCAAATCGGTTCGGTTCAGCTCTAATCGGCTCCATTCGGCTCCAGTCAGCTCGAATAGGCTCTATTCAGCTCTATTCGGCTCTATTAGACTCTACTCAACTCTATTATCTCTTTTCGACTCCACTCGACTCCATGCTACACCATTCTACTCCATCCTAAACTATTCTCTACTGTATTGTATTGTACTCTACCCTACTGTAGTCTATTCTATTTGATTGGATTGGAATTGATCAGATTCAATGCAATTCGACGGGATTCGACGTGATAGAGCACGATTCCACGGGATTCGGCGTGATTTGTCTTGGTTTCTATCCATTTAGCTCTTTTGGGCTCTATTTGGCTCTATTCGGCAATGTTCGACTCTACTCTACTCTTCTATACTCTGCTCGTCTCGACCCTATTCTTTCAGTTCAGTTCTCTTCTCTTCTGTTCTACTGCACTCTATTCTACCCTACCCTACCCTAACTTAGCCTAGTGTAATCTGTTCTATGCTATTCGACACACTTGAATGGGATTCGACCTGATTCGGGTCATATCGGCTCGATTCATCTCCTTTCTGCTCCATTAAACTCGATTCGGTTCTATTCGGCTCTTTTCCACTCTATTCGGCTCTTTTTGGCAGTATTCGACTCTATTTGACTCTAGTCTACTCGATTCTTTCTGTTCTGTTCTATTCTACTCTATTCTATTCTTCTCTACCCTACCGTAGCCTTACCTTCCCCACACTAATCTATTTGATTTGATTCGACACGTTTCAAACGACTCGACATGATTCATCTCGATTCACCTTGAATTTGGTCAATTCGGCTGTATTCAGCTCTGTTTGGCTCTTTTCGGCTCTCTTCAACTCAATTTGACTCTATTCTACTGGACCCGACTCTACTTAATTCTATTCTCTTCTTTCTATTGTGTTCTGTTGTGTTGTAGTCTAGCCTCTCCTGCCGTACCCTCCTCTACTCTAATCTATTCGATTCAACGCATTTTGACGCGATTCCATGTGATTAGGCTTGAATCGGCTCGATTTAGCTCTATTTGGCTTGAATTGGGTCAATTCGTCTCGATTCTGCTCAATTCAGCATAATTAGGCTCGAGTGAACCTTATTCAGCCCTGTTCAGCTCTACTCAACCCTTTCTACTTTATTTGTCTCTATTTGGCTCCATTCAACTCCCTTCCACACCATTCTACTCTTTTCTACTCTATTCTATTCTGTTCTACCCTACCCTACTCTAATCTATTCTAATCGATTCGATTCATCACGATTTGTCTCCTTTCCTCTCCATTCGAATCGATTCGGCTTGAATTGGATCTATTCATCTATATTCTGCACTACCCGACTCTGACTATTCCACTCTACTCAACTCTACTCCATTCTACTCTTGGTATTCTCTTCTGTTCTACTCTATTCTATTCTTCTGTGCCCTTCCCTACTGAATCCCAGTCTAACCTACACTACTCCAATCTATTCAATTTAATTCGATTCCATTCAGTTTGACACCATTCGACCCGATTTGAGACAATTCGATGGGATTCGGTGAGATTCCGCGAGATTTGATGCGTTTTGGTGGGATTTGATGGAATTCGACGAGATCCGATGCAATAGGATGCAATTAAGTGTGTTTTGGCTTGATTTTGCTGGGTTCAGTTTGTCTCTATTTGGCTCATTTCAGCTCCACTAGGCTCCATTCATCCCGAATCTGGTCGACTCGACTCGATTCGGCTCATTTTGGTCATATGTGGTCCTATTCAGCGTTATTCGGCTCTATTCAACTCTTTTCTACTCTATTCATCTCTGTTTGAATCCATTTGACTCCATTCCACACCATTCTATTCCATTCTACACTACTGTATTCTACAAAACCCTCCCCCACCCTAGCCTATCCTAATCTAGTCTGCTCTTTTCTAGTCTCCTTTTCTATTTTCTCGATTCCATCCTATGCTACTCTACCATACCCTGCACTAAGCTAACCTACCCTGACCTATGCTGTTCTATTCTATTTCCTTCTATTTTCTCTGTTCCACCGTATGCTTCCCTACCCTATGCTACCCCACCGTACCATACTCTACTACTTAGGGTTACTCAATAAGGGTCCTAATTAAGGGGAGTAGTTCGGGCAAGGGTACTCCTTAAGGCAAGTGTACTAGTTCAGGCTACTAGTTAAGGCCAGGCTACTAGTTAAGGCATGGGTACTTGTTGAGGGTACTGGTTAAGGCAAGGGTACCAGTTCAGGCTACTTGTTAAGGACATACTACTAGTGAAGGCAAGGGTACTAGTGAAGACTACTAGTTAAGCCAAGGGTACTTGTTAGGACTACTAGTTAAGGCAAGGGTACTAGATTAGGCTAAGAGTTCAGGCAAGGGTACTCGTTCAGATTACTGACTTAGGGTACTATTCAAGACTAGTTGTCTAGGCTACTGCTCTATGCCACTAGTCTAGCTGACTAGTCCAGCTTACTAGTCTAGGCTTCTACTCTAGCCTTCTCTTGTCTACTCTAATGTAGTCTACTTGCATCTACCCTAGTCTTCCTATCATAAACTACCCTACCCTAACCTATTCTAATCGATTCCATTTGATTCGATTCAAAGCATTTCGATGCGACCGGACACCATCACGCTTGAGTCGGCTCGAGTCCGCAACATCAGCTCGATTCAGCTCGATTTGGCTCGAATCGCTTCAATTCAGCTCATTTCCACTCGGTTCAGCCTTATTCGGCCCTATTTGGCTTGACTCGACTCTTTTCTACTCTATTTGTCTCTTTTCGACTCCATTTGACTCCACTCTTCTCCATTCTATGCAATTCTACTCTATTCTGTTCTACTCTACCCTACGATACTCTATTCGATTGGATGTGATTCGAAGCAATTTGGTGTGATTCATCTCGTTTTGTTTCCATTTGACTCGATTCGGCCAGAATTGGCTCTATTCAGGTATATCCTGCACTCTTTGGCTCTATTTGACTGAATTCTACTCTGCTCTACTCTTGTCTGCTTTACTCTCTCTACTCTACCCTACTGTACTATATTCTGTACTATTCTGTTCTATTCTACCCACCCGCCCCTCCCCTACCCTTCCCTAATCTATTTGATTAGATTCGATGTGACGTATTTCCACGCGATTTGACGCGATTAGGCTTGAATCAGCTCGATTCAGTTCGAATCGGCTCTATTCGGCTCGACTTGGCTCCATTTCACTCCATTCGGCTCGATTAGGCTCGAATTCCATCGATTCTGCTGGATTCTGCTCGATTAGGCCTTATTTGGGCCTATTCAGCCCTATTCTGCTCTATTAGACTCTTTTGTACTCTAT
Organism: Loxodonta africana; assembly: GCF_030014295.1. Classification (NCBI taxonomy): domain Eukaryota; kingdom Metazoa; phylum Chordata; class Mammalia; order Proboscidea; family Elephantidae; genus Loxodonta; species Loxodonta africana. The sequence goes on from NW_026975517.1 coordinate 262,403, forward strand.
TCATATCTATCCGTCTCTATTGGACTCCGTTCAACTCCATTCCTCACTATTTTCCTCTCTTCTATTCTACCCTTCCCTACCCTAATCTCTTCTAATCGATTCGATTTGATTTGACGCGATTCGAAGCAACCGGACGTGATTCGTCTCGTTTTGTCTCCACTCGGCTCAATTCGGCTATGTTCTCTCTCTTTGACTCTATTCTATTCTGTTGTATTCTTTCTGTTCTGTTCTATTCTCTCCTATTCTGTTGTACTCTATTCTATTCTACCCTACCCGACCCAACGGCACCCCACCCGAACCTTCCCTACTTTAATCTATTGGATTCAATTCGATTCCGTGCAAAGCGATTTGATAGGACTTGACTGGATTCGGCAAATCTGAAGGGATTTGATGAGATTCCATGCGACTCGACGTGATTCAGTAGGATTCTCTGAGGTTTGACGCAATTCGAAGTTATTCGACGTGATTCGATGGGATTCGACACGATATGAAGCGATTTGACCTTGTTTGATTCAAAACGATGTGACTCGACTCGATTCGACCTGATTCGATTCGACGCTGTTCGGTGACAGTCAGTGCGATTCTGCTTGATTCCGCTCGATTAGGTGTGATTCGGCAGTATACAGCTCTTTTCGGCTGTATTCAGCTCCATTCGTCTCTATTCAGCTTATTCGGCTCTATTCGACTGTATTCGACTCTACTCTTTTCCACTCTATTCTACTCGATTCTATTCCTTCTATTCTGTTCTAATCTCTTCTATTCCACTCTACTCTGTTCTGTTCTCCCCTCCCCTCCCCTCCCCTTCTCTAATCTATACGTCTCGATTGGATTTGACGCGTTGAACGCGATTCGAGGCGATGAAGCTTGAATCGGCTCTATTCGGCTCGATTTGGCTCTATTCGGCTCAGTTAGGCTCCATTCAGCTTGTTTTGGCTTGAATCGCTTCGAATCTGCTCGATTTGGCCTTCTTCGGCCCTATTCTGCTCTATTCGACTCTTTTCTACTCTATTCGTTTCTATTTGACTCCATTCTACTCCATTCTATTCATTCCACACTATTCTACACTATTCTACTCTATTCTGCTCTACCCTACCCAACACCACTCTAATTTACTCTACTTGCTTCTACACGATTCCTCTCATTTTGTCTGCATTTGGCTCTATTCAGCTCTATTCTACTCTTCTCTACTCTATTGTATTGTTTCTACTCTGTTCTGTACGATTCTACTCTATTCTACCCTACCCTGTGCTACCCAACTCTAAGGTATTGTAATCCACTTGATTGGATTTGATTCAACCCATTTCGACGTGATTCGGCTCGATTTGGCTCTGTTCAAATCTATTCTACTCTACTCTATTCCCCTCTATTCTACTCTAGCCTACTCTTTTCTGTATTCGTTCTGTGTTGTTCTGTTCTATTTTGTTGTGTTCTGTTCTGTTTTATTCTATTCTACTCTATTCTACCCTACTCTAGCCTACCCGAACCTCCCCTACTCTAGTCTATTCAATTGAATTCGAGAAATTTTGATGCGACTAGGGGCCGAATCGGTGTGATTCATGTCCATTCGGCTCCATTTGTCTCGAATAGTGTCGATTCAGCTCTATTAGGCTCGATTTGGCTCCATTAGGCTCGATTCACTGGATTCGGCTCGATTTCGCTCAATTCAGCTCGATTTGGCCCTCTTTGGCCCTATTCGGCTCTCTTCAGCTCTTTTCTACTCTACTCGATTCCATTGCACACCATTCTACTCCATTCTACGCTCTTCTACTATACCCTACTGTAATTGATTCGATGGGATTCGACGCCAGTCGACGCGATTTGTCTCGTTTCGTCTCCATTCAGCTTGATTCGACTCTGTTCTACTCTATTCTACTCTACACTATTCTGCTCTGCTCTACCCTTTTCTACTATATTCTAATGTATCTTTTCCATTCTCTTCTACTGTGTTCAAGTCTACTCTATTCCATCCTACCCTAATCTAATCTATTCTACTGGATTCGATTCCACGCATCTCGATGCGATTCGGCTCAAATCGGCTCCTTTCCACTCCATTCATCCCCAATCGGCTCAAATCGGTTCGGTTCAGCTCTAATCGGCTCCATTCGGCTCCAGTCAGCTCGAATAGGCTCTATTCAGCTCTATTCGGCTCTATTAGACTCTACTCAACTCTATTATCTCTTTTCGACTCCACTCGACTCCATGCTACACCATTCTACTCCATCCTAAACTATTCTCTACTGTATTGTATTGTACTCTACCCTACTGTAGTCTATTCTATTTGATTGGATTGGAATTGATCAGATTCAATGCAATTCGACGGGATTCGACGTGATACGGCACGATTCCACGGGATTCGGCGTGATTTGTCTTGGTTTCTATCCATTTAGCTCTTTTGGGCTCTATTTGGCTCTATTCGGCAATGTTCGACTCTACTCTACTCTTCTATACTCTGCTCGTCTCGACCCTATTCTTTCAGTTCAGTTCTCTTCTGTTCTGTTCTACTGCACTCTATTCTACCCTACCCTACCCTAACTTAGCCTAGTGTAATCTGTTCTATGCTATTCGACACACTTGAATGGGATTCGACCTGATTCGGGTCATATCGGCTCGATTCATCTCCTTTCTGCTCCATTAAACTCGATTCGGTTCTATTCGGCTCTTTTCCACTCTATTCGGCTCTTTTTGGCAGTATTCGACTCTATTTGACTCTAGTCTACTCGATTCTTTCTGTTCTGTTCTATTCTACTCTATTCTATTCTTCTCTACCCTACCGTAGCCTTACCTTCCCCACACTAATCTATTTGATTCGATTCGACACGTTTCAAACGACTCGACATGATTCATCTCGATTCACCTTGAATTTGGTCAATTCGGCTGTATTCAGCTCTGTTTGGCTCTTTTCGGCTCTCTTCAACTCAATTTGACTCTATTCTACTGGACCCGACTCTACTTAATTCTATTCTCTTCTTTCTATTGTGTTCTGTTGTGTTGTAGTCTAGCCTCTCCTGCCGTAGCCTCCTCTACTCTAATCTATTCGATTCAACGCATTTTGACGCGATTCCATGTGATTAGGCTTGAATCGGCTCGATTTAGCTCTATTTGGCTTGAATTGTTGCAATTCGTCTCGATTCTGCTCAATTCAGCATAATAGGCTCGAGTGAACCTTATTCAGCCCTGTTCAGCTCTACTCAACCCTTTCTACTTTATTTGTCTCTATTTGGCTCCATTCAACTCCCTTCCACACCATTCTACTCTTTTCTACTCTATTCTATTCTGTTCTACCCTACCCTACTCTAATCTATTCTAATCGATTCGATTCATCACGATTTGTCTCCTTTCCTCTCCATTCGAATCGATTCGGCTTGAATTGGATCTATTCATCTATATTCTGCACTACCCGACTCTGACTATTCCACTCTACTCAACTCTACTCCATTCTACTCTTGGTATTCTCTTCTGTTCTACTCTATTCTATTCTTCTGTGCCCTTCCCTACTGAATCCCAGTCTAACCTACACTACTCCAATCTATTCAATTTAATTCGATTCCATTCAGTTTGACACCATTCGACCCGATTTGAGACAATTCGATGGGATTCGGTGAGATTCCGCGAGATTTGATGCGTTTTGGTGGGATTTGATGGAATTCGACGAGATCCGATGCAATAGGATGCAATTAAGTGTGTTTTGGCTTGATTTTGCTGGGTTCAGTTTGTCTCTATTTGGCTCATTTCAGCTCCACTAGGCTCCATTCATCCCGAATCTGGTCGACTCGACTCGATTCGGCTCATTTTGGTCATATGTGGTCCTATTCAGCGTTATTCGGCTCTATTCAACTCTTTTCTACTCTATTCATCTCTGTTTGAATCCATTTGACTCCATTCCACACCATTCTATTCCATTCTACACTACTGTATTCTACAAAACCCTCCCCCACCCTAGCCTATCCTAATCTAGTCTGCTCTTTTCTAGTCTCCTTTTCTATTTTCTCGATTCCATCCTATGCTACTCTACCATACCCTGCACTAAGGTAACCTACCCTGACCTATGCTGTTCTATTCTATTTCCTTCTATTTTCTCTGTTCCACCGTATGCTTCCCTACCCTATGCTACCCCACCGTACCATACTCTACTACTTAGGGTTACTCAATAAGGGTCCTAATTAAGGGGAGTAGTTCGGGCAAGGGTACTCCTTAAGGCAAGTGTACTAATTCAGGCTACTAGTTAAGGACAGGGTACTAGTTATGCAAGGGCACTAGTTAAGGCCAGGCTACTAGTTAAGGCATGGGTACTTGTTGAGGGTACTGGTTAAGGCAAGGGTACCAGTTCAGGCTACTTGTTAAGGACATACTACTAGTGAAGGCAAGGGTACTAGTGAAGACTACTAGTTAAGCCAAGGGTACTTGTTAGGACTACTAGTTAAGGCAAGGGTACTAGATTAGGCTGAGAGTTCAGGCAAGGGTACTCGTTCAGATTACTGACTTAGGGTACTATTCAAGACTAGTTGTCTAGGCTACTGCTCTATGCCACTAGTCTAGCTGACTAGTCCAGCTTACTAGTCTAGGCTTCTACTCTAGCCTTCTCTTGTCTACTCTAATGTAGTCTACTTGCATCTACCCTAGTCTTCCTATCATAAACTACCCTACCCTAACCTATTCTAATCGATTCCATTTGATTCGATTCAAAGCATTTTGATGCGACCGGACACCATCACGCTTGAGTCGGCTCGAGTCCGCAACATCAGCTCGATTCAGCTCGATTTGGCTCGAATCGCTTCAATTCAGCTCATTTCCACTCGGTTCAGCCTTATTCGGCCCTATTTGGCTTGACTCGACTCTTTTCTACTCTATTTGTCTCTTTTCGACTCCATTTGACTCCACTCTTCTCCATTCTATGCAATTCTACTCTATTCTGTTCTACTCTACCCTACGATACTCTATTCGATTGGATGCGATTCGAAGCAATTTGGTGTGATTCATCTCGTTTTGTTTCCATTTGACTCGATTCGGCCAGAATTGGCTCTATTCAGGTATATCCTGCACTCTTTGACTCTATTTGACTCAATTCTACTCTGCTCTACTCTTGTCTGCTTTACTCTCTCTACTCTACCCTACTGTACTATATTCTATTCTGTACTATTCTGTTCTATTCTACCCACCCGCCCCTACCCTACCCTTCCTTAATCTATTTGATTAGTTTCGATGTGACGTATTTCCACGCGATTTGACGCGATTAGGCTTGAATCAGCTCGATTCAGTTCGAATCGGCTCTATTCGGCTCGACTTGGCTCCATTTCACTCCATTCGGCTCGATTAGGCTCGAATTCCATCGATTCTGCTGGATTCTGCTCAATTAGGCCTTATTTGGGCCTATTCGGCCCTATTCTGCTCTATTCGACTCTTTTGTACTCTATTCATATCTATCCGTCTCTATTGGACTCCGTTCAACTCCATTCCTCACTATTTTCCTCTCTTCTATTCTACCCTTCCCTACCCTAATCTCTTCTAATCGATTCGATTTGATTTGACGCGATTCGAAGCAACCGGACGTGATTCGTCTCGTTTTGTCTCCACTCGGCTCAATTCGGCTATGTTCTCTCTCTTTAACTCTATTCTATTCTGTTGTATTCTTTCTGTTCTGTTCTATTCTCTCCTATTCTGTTGTACTCTATTCTATTCTACCCTACCCGACCCAACGGCACCCCACCCGAACCTACCCTACTTTAATCTATTGGATTCAATTCGATTCCGTGCAAAGCGATTTGATAGGACTTGACTGGATTCGGCAAATCTGAAGGGATTTGATGAGATTCCATGCGACTCGACGTGATTCAGTAGGATTCTCTGAGGTTTGACGCAATTCGAAGTTATTCGACGTGATTCGATGGGATTCGACACGATATGAAGCGATTTGACCTTGTTTGATTCAAAACGATGTGACTCGACTCGATTCGACCTGATTCGATTCGACGCTGTTCGGTGACAGTCAGTGCGATTCTGCTTGATTCCGCTCGATTAGGTGTGATTCGGCAGTATACAGCTCTTTTCGGCTGTATTCAGCTCCATTCGTCTCTATTCAGCTTATTCGGCTCTATTCGACTGTATTCGACTCTACTCTTTTCCACTCTATTCTACTCGATTCTATTCCTTCTATTCTGTTCTAATCTCTTCTATTCCACTCTACTCTGTTCTGTTCTCCCCTCCCCTCCCCTCCCCTTCTCTAATCTATACGTCTCGATTGGATTTGACGCGTTGAACGCGATTCGAGGCGATGAAGCTTGAATCGGCTCTATTCGGCTCGATTTGGCTCTATTCGGCTCAGTTAGGCTCCATTCAGCTTGTTTTGGCTTGAATCGCTTCGAATCTGCTCGATTTGGCCTTCTTCGGCCCTATTCTGCTCTATTCGACTCTTTTCTACTCTATTCGTTTCTATTTGACTCCATTCTACTCCATTCTATTCATTCCACACTATTCTACTCTATTCTGCTCTACCCTACCCAACACCACTCTAATTTACTCTACTTGCTTCTACACGATTCCTCTCATTTTGTCTGCATTTGGCTCTATTCAGCTCTATTCTACTCTTCTCTACTCTATTGTATTGTTTCTACTCTGTTCTGTACGATTCTACTCTATTCTACCCTACCCTGTGCTACCCAACTCTAAGGTATTGTAATCCACTTGATTGGATTTGATTCAACCCATTTCGACGTGATTCGGCTCGATTTGGCTCTGTTCAAATCTATTCTACTCTACTCTATTCTACTCTCGCCTACTCTTTTCTGTATTCGTTCTGTGTTGTTCTGTTCTATTTTGTTGTGTTCTGTTCTGTTTTATTCTATTCTACTCTATTCTACCCTACTCTAGCCTACCCGAACCTCCCCTACTCTAGTCTATTCGATTGAATTCGAGAAATTTTGACGCGACTAGGGGCCGAATCGGTGTGATTCATGTCCATTCGGCTCCATTTGTCTCGAATAGTGTCGATTCAGCTCGATTAGGCTCGATTTGGCTCCATTAGGCTCGATTCACTGGATTCGGCTCGATTTCGCTCAATTCAGCTCGATTTCGCCCTCTTTGGCCCTCTTCGGCTCTCTTCAGCTCTTTTCTACTCTACTCGATTCCATTGCACACCATTCTACTCCATTCTACGCTCTTCTACTATACCCTACTGTAATTGATTCGATGGGATTCGACGCCAGTCGACGCGATTTGTCTCGTTTCGTCTCCATTCAGCTTGATTCGACTCTGTTCTACTCTACTCTATTCTACTCTACACTATTCTGCTCTGCTCTACCCTTTTCTACTATATTCTAATGTATCTTTTCCATTCTCTTCTACTGTGTTCAAGTCTACTCTATTCCATCCTACCCTAATCTAATCTATTCTACTGGATTCGATTCCACGCATCTCGATGCGATTCAGCTCAAATCGGCTCCTTTCCACTCCATTCATCCCCAATCGGCTCAAATCGGTTCGGTTCAGCTCTAATCGGCTCCAGTCAGCTCGAATAGGCTCTATTCAGCTCTATTCGGCTCTATTAGACTCTACTTAACTCTATTATCTCTTTTCGACTCCACTCGACTCCATGCTACACCATTCTACTCCATCCTAAACTATTCTCTACTGTATTGTATTGTACTCTACCCTACGGTAGTCTATTCTATTTGATTGGATTGGAATTGATCAGATTCAATGCAATTCGACGGGATTCGACGCGATACGGCACGATTCCACGGGATTCGGCGTGATTTGTCTTGGTTTCTATCCATTTAGCTCTTTTGGGCTCTATTTGGCTCTATTCGGCAATGTTCGACTCTACTCTACTCTTCTATACTCTGCTCGTCCCGACCCTATTCTTTCAGTTCAGTTCTCTTCTGTTCTGTTCTACTGCACTCTATTCTACCCTACCCTACCCTAACTTAGCCTAGTGTAATCTGTTCTATGCTATTCGACACACTTGAATGGGATTCGACCTGATTCGGGTCATATCGGCTCGATTCATCTCCTTTCTGCTCCATTAAACTCGATTCGGTTCTATTCGGCTCTTTTCCACTCTATTCGGCTCTTTTTGGCAGTATTCGACTCTATTTGACTCTAGTCTACTCGATTCTTTCTGTTCTGTTCTATTCTACTCTATTCTATTCTTCTCTACCCTACCGTAGCCTTACCTTCCCCACACTAATCTATTTGATTCGATTCGACACGTTTCAGACGACTCGACATGATTCATCTCGATTCACCTTGAATTTGGTCAATTCGGCTGTATTCAGCTCTGTTTGGCTCTTTTCGGCTCTCTTCAACTCAATTTGACTCTATTCTACTGGACCCGACTCTACTTAATTCTATTCTCTTCTTTCTATTGTGTTCTGTTGTGTTGTAGTCTAGCCTCTCCTGCCGTACCCTCCTCTACTCTAATCTATTCGATTCAACGCATTTTGACGCGATTCCATGTGATTAGGCTTGAATCGGCTCGATTTAGCTCTATTTGGCTTGAATTGGGTCAATTCGTCTCGATTCTGCTCAATTCAGCATAATTAGGCTCGAGTGAACCTTATTCAGCCCTGTTCAGCTCTACTCAACCCTTTCTACTTTATTTGTCTCTATTTGGCTCCATTCAACTCCCTTCCACACCATTCTACTCTTTTCTACTCTATTCTATTCTGTTCTACCCTACCCTACTCTAATCTATTCTAATCGATTCGATTCATCACGATTTGTCTCCTTTCCTCTCCATTCGAATCGATTCGGCTTGAATTGGATCTATTCATCTATATTCTGCACTACCCGACTCTGACTATTCCACTCTACTCAACTCTACTCCATTCTACTCTTGGTATTCTCTTCTGTTCTACTCTATTCTATTCTTCTGTGCCCTTCCCTACTGAATCCCAGTCTAACCTACACTACTCCAATCTATTCAATTTAATTCGATTCCATTCAGTTTGACACCATTCGACCCGATTTGAGACAATTCGATGGGATTCGGTGAGATTCCGCGAGATTTGATGCGTTTTGGTGGGATTTGATGGAATTCGACGAGATCCGATGCAATAGGATGCAATTAAGTGTGTTTTGGCTTGATTTTGCTGGGTTCAGTTTGTCTCTATTTGGCTCATTTCAGCTCCACTAGGCTCCATTCATCCCGAATCTGGTCGACTCGACTCGATTCGGCTCATTTTGGTCATATGTGGTCCTATTCAGCGTTATTCGGCTCTATTCAACTCTTTTCTACTCTATTCATCTCTGTTTGAATCCATTTGACTCCATTCCACACTATTCTATTCCATTCTACACTACTGTATTCTACAAAACCCTCCCCCACCCTAGCCTATCCTAATCTAGTCTGCTCTTTTCTAGTCTCCTTTTCTATTTTCTCGATTCCATCCTATGCTACTCTACCATACCCTGCACTAAGCTAACCTACCCTGACCTATGCTGTTCTATTCTATTTCCTTCTATTTTCTCTGTTCCACCGTATGCTTCCCTACCCTATGCTACCCCACCGTACCATACTCTACTACTTAGGGTTACTCAATAAGGGTCCTAATTAAGGGGAGTAGTTCGGGCAAGGGTACTCCTTAAGGCAAGTGTACTAATTCAGGCTACTAGTTAAGGACAGGGTACTAGTTATGCAAGGGCACTAGTTAAGGCCAGGCTACTAGTTAAGGCATGGGTACTTGTTGAGGGTACTGGTTAAGGCAAGGGTACCAGTTCAGGCTACTTGTTAAGGACATACTACTAGTGAAGGCAAGGGTACTAGTGAAGACTACTAGTTAAGCCAAGGGTACTTGTTAGGACTACTAGTTAAGGCAAGGGTACTAGATTAGGCTGAGAGTTCAGGCAAGGGTACTCGTTCAGATTACTGACTTAGGGTACTATTCAAGACTAGTTGTCTAGGCTACTGCTCTATGCCACTAGTCTAGCTGACTAGTCCAGCTTACTAGTCTAGGCTTCTACTCTAGCCTTCTCTTGTCTACTCTAATGTAGTCTACTTGCATCTACCCTAGTCTTCCTATCATAAACTACCCTACCCTAACCTATTCTAATCGATTCCATTTGATTCGATTCAAAGCATTTCGATGCGACCGGACACCATCACGCTTGAGTCGGCTCGAGTCCGCAACATCAGCTCGATTCAGCTCGATTTGGCTCGAATCGCTTCAATTCAGCTCATTTCCACTCGGTTCAGCCTTATTCGGCCCTATTTGGCTTGACTCGACTCTTTTCTACTCTATTTGTCTCTTTTCGACTCCATTTGACTCCACTCTTCTCCATTCTATGCAATTCTACTCTATTCTGTTCTACTCTACCCTACGATACTCTATTCGATTGGATGCGATTCGAAGCAATTTGGTGTGATTCATCTCGTTTTGTTTCCATTTGACTCGATTCGGCCAGAATTGGCTCTATTCAGGTATATCCTGCACTCTTTGACTCTATTTGACTCAATTCTACTCTGCTCTACTCTTGTCTGCTTTACTCTCTCTACTCTACCCTACTGTACTATATTCTATTCTGTACTATTCTGTTCTATTCTACCCACCCGCCCCTACCCTACCCTTCCTTAATCTATTTGATTAGTTTCGATGTGACGTATTTCCACGCGATTTGACGCGATTAGGCTTGAATCAGCTCGATTCAGTTCGAATCGGCTCTATTCGGCTCGACTTGGCTCCATTTCACTCCATTTGGCTCGATTAGGCTCGAATTCCATCGATTCTGCTGGATTCTGCTCAATTAGGCCTTATTTGGGCCTATTCGGCCCTATTCTGCTCTATTCGACTCTTTTGTACTCTATTCATATCTATCCGTCTCTATTGGACTCCGTTCAACTCCATTCCTCACTATTTTCCTCTCTTCTATTCTACCCTTCCCTACCCTAATCTCTTCTAATCGATTCGATTTGATTTGACGCGATTCGAAGCAACCGGACGTGATTCGTCTCGTTTTGTCTCCACTCGGCTCAATTCGGCTATGTTCTCTGTCTTTGACTCTATTCTATTCTGTTGTATTCTTTCTGTTCTGTTCTATTCTCTCCTATTCTGTTGTACTCTATTCTATTCTACCCTACCCGACCCAACGGCACCCCACCCGAACCTACCCTACTTTAATCTATTGGATTCAATTCGATTCCGTGCAAAGCGATTTGATAGGACTTGACTGGATTCGGCAAATCTGAAGGGATTTGATGAGATTCCATGCGACTCGACGTGATTCAGTAGGATTCTCTGAGGTTTGACGCAATTCGAAGTTATTCGACGTGATTCGATGGGATTCGACACGATATGAAGCGATTTGACCTTGTTTGATTCAAAACGATGTGACTCGACTCGATTCGACCTGATTCGATTCGACGCTGTTCGGTGACAGTCAGTGCGATTCTGCTTGATTCCGCTCGATTAGGTGTGATTCGGCAGTATACAGCTCTTTTCGGCTGTATTCAGCTCCATTCGTCTCTATTCAGCTTATTCGGCTCTATTCGACTGTATTCGACTCTACTCTTTTCCACTCTATTCTACTCGATTCTATTCCTTCTATTCTGTTCTAATCTCTTCTATTCCACTCTACTCTGTTCTGTTCTCCCCTCCCCTCCCCTCCCCTTCTCTAATCTATACGTCTCGATTGGATTTGACGCGTTGAACGCGATTCGAGGCGATGAAGCTTGAATCGGCTCTATTCGGCTCGATTTGGCTCTATTCGGCTCAGTTAGGCTCCATTCAGCTTGTTTTGGCTTGAATCGCTTCGAATCTGCTCGATTTGGCCTTCTTCGGCCCTATTCTGCTCTATTCGACTCTTTTCTACTCTATTCGTTTCTATTTGACTCCATTCTACTCCATTCTATTCATTCCACACTATTCTACACTATTCTACTCTATTCTGCTCTACCCTACCCAACACCACTCTAATTTACTCTACTTGCTTCTACACGATTCCTCTCATTTTGTCTGCATTTGGCTCTATTCAGCTCTATTCTACTCTTCTCTACTCTATTGTATTGTTTCTACTCTGTTCTGTACGATTCTACTCTATTCTACCCTACCCTGTGCTACCCAACTCTAAGGTATTGTAATCCACTTGATTGGATTTGATTCAACCCATTTCGACGTGATTCGGCTCGATTTGGCTCTGTTCAAATCTATTCTACTCTACTCTATTCCCCTCTATTCTACTCTCGCCTACTCTTTTCTGTATTCGTTCTGTGTTGTTCTGTTCTATTTTGTTGTGTTCTGTTCTGTTTTATTCTATTCTACTCTATTCTACCCTACTCTAGCCTACCCGAACCTCCCCTACTCTAGTCTATTCGATTGAATTCGAGAAATTTTGACGCGACTAGGGGCCGAATCGGTGTGATTCATGTCCATTCGGCTCCATTTGTCTCGAATAGTGTCGATTCAGCTCGATTAGGCTCGATTTGGCTCCATTAGGCTCGATTCACTGGATTCGGCTCGATTTCGCTCAATTCAGCTCGATTTCGCCCTCTTTGGCCCTATTCGGCTCTCTTCAGCTCTTTTCTACTCTACTCGATTCCATTGCACACCATTCTACTCCATTCTACGCTCTTCTACTATACCCTACTGTAATTGATTCGATGGCATTCGACGCCAGTCGACGCGATTTGTCTCGTTTCGTCTCCATTCAGCTTGATTCGACTCTGTTCTACTCTACTCTATTCTACTCTACACTATTCTGCTCTGCTCTACCCTTTTCTACTATATTCTAATGTATCTTTTCCATTCTCTTCTACTGTGTTCAAGTCTACTCTATTCCATCCTACCCTAATCTAATCTATTCTACTGGATTCGATTCCACGCATCTCGATGCGATTCAGCTCAAATCGGCTCCTTTCCACTCCATTCATCCCCAATCGGCTCAAATCGGTTCGGTTCAGCTCTAATCGGCTCCAGTCAGCTCGAATAGGCTCTATTCAGCTCTATTCGGCTCTATTAGACTCTACTCAACTCTATTATCTCTTTTCGACTCCACTCGACTCCATGCTACACCATTCTACTCCATCCTAAACTATTCTCTACTGTATTGTATTGTACTCTACCCTACTGTAGTCTATTCTATTTGATTGGATTGGAATTGATCAGATTCAATGCAATTCGACGGGATTCGACGCGATACGGCACGATTCCACGGGATTCGGCGTGATTTGTCTTGGTTTCTATCCATTTAGCTCTTTTGGGCTCTATTTGGCTCTATTCGGCAATGTTCGACTCTACGCTACTCTTCTATACTCTGCTCGTCTCGACCCTATTCTTTCAGTTCAGTTCTCTTCTGTTCTGTTCTACTGCACTCTATTCTACCCTACCCTACCCTAACTTAGCCTAGTGTAATCTGTTCTATGCTATTCGACACACTTGAATGGGATTCGACCTGATTCGGGTCATATCGGCTCGATTCATCTCCTTTCTGCTCCATTAAACTCGATTCGGTTCTATTCGGCTCTTTTCCACTCTATTCGGCTCTTTTTGGCAGTATTCGACTCTATTTGACTCTAGTCTACTCGATTCTTTCTGTTCTGTTCTATTCTACTCTATTGTATTCTTCTCTACCCTACCGTAGCCTTACCTTCCCCACACTAATCTATTTGATTCGATTCGACACGTTTCAGACGACTCGACATGATTCATCTCGATTCACCTTGAATTTGGTCAATTCGGCTGTATTCAGCTCTGTTTGGCTCTTTTCGGCTCTCTTCAACTCAATTTGACTCTATTCTACTGGACCCGACTCTACTTAATTCTATTCTCTTCTTTCTATTGTGTTCTGTTGTGTTGTAGTCTAGCCTCTCCTGCCGTACCCTCCTCTACTCTAATCTATTCGATTCAACGCATTTTGACGCGATTCCATGTGATTAGGCTTGAATCGGCTCGATTTAGCTCTATTTGGCTTGAATTGGGTCAATTCGTCTCGATTCTGCTCAATTCAGCATAATTAGGCTCGAGTGAACCTTATTCAGCCCTGTTCAGCTCTACTCAACCCTTTCTACTTTATTTGTCTCTATTTGGCTCCATTCAACTCCCTTCCACACCATTCTACTCTTTTCTACTCTATTCTATTCTGTTCTACCCTACCCTACTCTAATCTATTCTAATCGATTCGATTCATCACGATTTGTCTCCTTTCCTCTCCATTCGAATCGATTCGGCTTGAATTGGATCTATTCATCTATATTCTGCACTACCCGACTCTGACTATTCCACTCTACTCAACTCTACTCCATTCTACTCTTGGTATTCTCTTCTGTTCTACTCTATTCTATTCTTCTGTGCCCTTCCCTACTGAATCCCAGTCTAACCTACACTACTCCAATCTATTCAATTTAATTCGATTCCATTCAGTTTGACACCATTCGACCCGATTTGAGACAATTCGATGGGATTCGGTGAGATTCCGCGAGATTTGATGCGTTTTGGTGGGATTTGATGGAATTCGACGAGATCCGATGCAATAGGATGCAATTAAGTGTGTTTTGGCTTGATTTTGCTGGGTTCAGTTTGTCTCTATTTGGCTCATTTCAGCTCCACTAGGCTCCATTCATCCCGAATCTGGTCGACTCGACTCGATTCGGCTCATTTTGGTCATATGTGGTCCTATTCAGCGTTATTCGGCTCTATTCAACTCTTTTCTACTCTATTCATCTCTGTTTGAATCCATTTGACTCCATTCCACACCATTCTATTCCATTCTACACTACTGTATTCTACAAAACCCTCCCCCACCCTAGCCTATCCTAATCTAGTCTGCTCTTTTCTAGTCTCCTTTTCTATTTTCTCGATTCCATCCTATGCTACTCTACCATACCCTGCACTAAGCTAACCTACCCTGACCTATGCTGTTCTATTCTATTTCCTTCTATTTTCTCTGTTCCACCGTATGCTTCCCTACCCTATGCTACCCCACCGTACCATACTCTACTACTTAGGGTTACTCAATAAGGGTCCTAATTAAGGGGAGTAGTTCGGGCAAGGGTACTCCTTAAGGCAAGTGTACTAATTCAGGCTACTAGTTAAGGACAGGGTACTAGTTATGCAAGGGCACTAGTTAAGGCCAGGCTACTAGTTAAGGCATGGGTACTTGTTGAGGGTACTGGTTAAGGCAAGGGTACCAGTTCAGGCTACTTGTTAAGGACATACTACTAGTGAAGGCAAGGGTACTAGTGAAGACTACTAGTTAAGCCAAGGGTACTTGTTAGGACTACTAGTTAAGGCAAGGGTACTAGATTAGGCTAAGAGTTCAGGCAAGGGTACTCGTTCAGATTACTGACTTAGGGTACTATTCAAGACTAGTTGTCTAGGCTACTGCTCTATGCCACTAGTCTAGCTGACTAGTCCAGCTTACTAGTCTAGGCTTCTACTCTAGCCTTCTCTTGTCTACTCTAATGTAGTCTACTTGCATCTACCCTAGTCTTCCTATCATAAACTACCCTACCCTAACCTATTCTAATCGATTCCATTTGATTCGATTCAAAGCATTTCGATGCGACCGGACACCATCACGCTTGAGTCGGCTCGAGTCCGCAACATCAGCTCGATTCAGCTCGATTTGGCTCGAATCGCTTCAATTCAGCTCATTTCCACTCGGTTCAGCCTTATTCGGCCCTATTTGGCTTGACTCGACTCTTTTCTACTCTATTTGTCTCTTTTCGACTCCATTTGACTCCACTCTTCTCCATTCTATGCAATTCTACTCTATTCTGTTCTACTCTACCCTACGATACTCTATTCGATTGGATGCGATTCGAAGCAATTTGGTGTGATTCATCTCGTTTTGTTTCCATTTGACTCGATTCGGCCAGAATTGGCTCTATTCAGGTATATCCTGCACTCTTTGACTCTATTTGACTCAATTCTACTCTGCTCTACTCTTGTCTGCTTTACTCTCTCTACTCTACCCTACTGTACTATATTCTATTCTGTACTATTCTGTTCTATTCTACCCACCCGCCCCTACCCTACCCTTCCTTAATCTATTTGATTAGTTTCGATGTGACGTATTTCCACGCGATTTGACGCGATTAGGCTTGAATCAGCTCGATTCAGTTCGAATCGGCTCTATTCGGCTCGACTTGGCTCCATTTCACTCCATTCGGCTCGATTAGGCTGGAATTCCATCGATTCTGCTGGATTCTGCTCAATTAGGCCTTATTTGGGCCTATTCGGCCCTATTCTGCTCTATTCGACTCTTTTGTACTCTATTCATATCTATCCGTCTCTATTGGACTCCGTTCAACTCCATTCCTCACTATTTTCCTCTCTTCTATTCTACCCTTCCCTACCCTAATCTCTTCTAATCGATTCGATTTGATTTGACGCGATTCGAAGCAACCGGACGTGATTCGTCTCGTTTTGTCTCCACTCGGCTCAATTCGGCTATGTTCTCTCTCTTTGACTCTATTCTATTCTGTTGTATTCTTTCTGTTCTGTTCTATTCTCTCCTATTCTGTTGTACTCTATTCTATTCTACCCTACCCGACCCAACGGCACCCCACCCGAACCTACCCTACTTTAATCTATTGGATTCAATTCGATTCCGTGCAAAGCGATTTGATAGGACTTGACTGGATTCGGCAAATCTGAAGGGATTTGATGAGATTCCATGCGACTCGACGTGATTCAGTAGGATTCTCTGAGGTTTGACGCAATTCGAAGTTATTCGACGTGATTCGATGGGATTCGACACGATATGAAGCGATTTGACCTTGTTTGATTCAAAACGATGTGACTCGACTCGATTCGACCTGATTCGATTCGACGCTGTTCGGTGACAGTCAGTGCGATTCTGCTTGATTCCGCTCGATTAGGTGTGATTCGGCAGTATACAGCTCTTTTCGGCTGTATTCAGCTCCATTCGTCTCTATTCAGCTTATTCGGCTCTATTCGACTGTATTCGACTCTACTCTTTTCCACTCTATTCTACTCGATTCTATTCCTTCTATTCTGTTCTAATCTCTTCTATTCCACTCTACTCTGTTCTGTTCTCCCCTCCCCTCCCCTCCCCTTCTCTAATCTATACGTCTCGATTGGATTTGACGCGTTGAACGCGATTCGAGGCGATGAAGCTTGAATCGGCTCTATTCGGCTCGATTTGGCTCTATTCGGCTCAGTTAGGCTCCATTCAGCTTGTTTTGGCTTGAATCGCTTCGAATCTGCTCGATTTGGCCTTCTTCGGCCCTATTCTGCTCTATTCGACTCTTTTCTACTCTATTCGTTTCTATTTGACTCCATTCTACTCCATTCTATTCATTCCACACTATTCTACACTATTCTACTCTATTCTGCTCTACCCTACCCAACACCACTCTAATTTACTCTACTTGCTTCTACACGATTCCTCTCATTTTGTCTGCATTTGGCTCTATTCAGCTCTATTCTACTCTTCTCTACTCTATTGTATTGTTTCTACTCTGTTCTGTACGATTCTACTCTATTCTACCCTACCCTGTGCTACCCAACTCTAAGGTATTGTAATCCACTTGATTGGATTTGATTCAACCCATTTCGACGTGATTCGGCTCGATTTGGCTCTGTTCAAATCTATTCTACTCTACTCTATTCCCCTCTATTCTACTCTCGCCTACTCTTTTCTGTATTCGTTCTGTGTTGTTCTGTTCTATTTTGTTGTGTTCTGTTCTGTTTTATTCTATTCTACTCTATTCTACCCTACTCTAGCCTACCCGAACCTCCCCTACTCTAGTCTATTCAATTGAATTCGAGAAATTTTGACGCGACTAGGGGCCGAATCGGTGTGATTCATGTCCATTCGGCTCCATTTGTCTCGAATAGTGTCGATTCAGCTCGATTAGGCTCGATTTGGCTCCATTAGGCTCGATTCACTGGATTCGGCTCGATTTCGCTCAATTCAGCTCGATTTGGCCCTCTTTGGCCCTATTCGGCTCTCTTCAGCTCTTTTCTACTCTACTCGATTCCATTGCACACCATTCTACTCCATTCTACGCTCTTCTACTATACCCTACTGTAATTGATTCGATGGGATTCGACGCCAGTCGACGCGATTTGTCTCGTTTCGTCTCCATTCAGCTTGATTCGACTCTGTTCTACTCTACTCTATTCTACTCTACACTATTCTGCTCTGCTCTACCCTTTTCTACTATATTCTAATGTATCTTTTCCATTCTCTTCTACTGTGTTCAAGTCTACTCTATTCCATCCTACTCTAATCTAATCTATTCTACTGGATTCGATTCCACGCATCTCGATGCGATTCAGCTCAAATCGGCTCCTTTCCACTCCATTCATCCCCAATCGGCTCAAATCGGTTCGGTTCAGCTCTAATCGGCTCCAGTCAGCTCGAATAGGCTCTATTCAGCTCTATTCGGCTCTATTAGACTCTACTCAACTCTATTATCTCTTTTCGACTCCACTCGACTCCATGCTACACCATTCTACTCCATCCTAAACTATTCTCTACTGTATTGTATTGTACTCTACCCTACTGTAGTCTATTCTATTTGATTGGATTGGAATTGATCAGATTCAATGCAATTCGACGGGATTCGACGCGATACGGCACGATTCCACGGGATTTGGCGTGATTTGTCTTGGTTTCTATCCATTTAGCTCTTTTGGGCTCTATTTGGCTCTATTCGGCAATGTTCGACTCTACGCTACTCTTCTATACTCTGCTCGTCTCGACCCTATTCTTTCAGTTCAGTTCTCTTCTGTTCTGTTCTACTGCACTCTATTCTACCCTACCCTACCCTAACTTAGCCTAGTGTAATCTGTTCTATGCTATTCGACACACTTGAATGGGATTCGACCTGATTCGGGTCATATCGGCTCGATTCATCTCCTTTCTGCTCCATTAAACTCGATTCGGTTCTATTCGGCTCTTTTCCACTCTATTCGGCTCTTTTTGGCAGTATTCGACTCTATTTGACTCTAGTCTACTCGATTCTTTCTGTTCTGTTCTATTCTACTCTATTCTATTCTTCTCTACCCTACCGTAGCCTTACCTTCCCCACACTAATCTATTTGATTCGATTCGACACGTTTCAGACGACTCGACATGATTCATCTCGATTCACCTTGAATTTGGTCAATTCGGCTGTATTCAGCTCTGTTTGGCTCTTTTCGGCTCTCTTCAACTCAATTTGACTCTATTCTACTGGACCCGACTCTACTTAATTCTATTCTCTTCTTTCTATTGTGTTCTGTTGTGTTGTAGTCTAGCCTCTCCTGCCGTACCCTCCTCTACTCTAATCTATTCGATTCAACGCATTTCGACGCGATTCCATGTGATTAGGCTTGAATCGGCTCGATTTAGCTCTATTTGGCTTGAATTGGGTCAATTCGTCTCGATTCTGCTCAATTCAGCATAATTAGGCTCGAGTGAACCTTATTCAGCCCTGTTCAGCTCTACTCAACCCTTTCTACTTTATTTGTCTCTATTTGGCTCCATTCAACTCCCTTCCACACCATTCTACTCTTTTCTACTCTATTCTATTCTGTTCTACCCTACCCTACTCTAATCTATTCTAATCGATTCGATTCATCACGATTTGTCTCCTTTCCTCTCCATTCGAATCGATTCGGCTTGAATTGGATCTATTCATCTATATTCTGCACTACCCGACTCTGACTATTCCACTCTACTCAACTCTACTCCATTCTACTCTTGGTATTCTCTTCTGTTCTACTCTATTCTATTCTTCTGTGCCCTTCCCTACTGAATCCCAGTCTAACCTACACTACTCCAATCTATTCAATTTAATTCGATTCCATTCAGTTTGACACCATTCGACCCGATTTGAGACAATTCGATGGGATTCGGTGAGATTCCGCGAGATTTGATGCGTTTTGGTGGGATTTGATGGAATTCGACGAGATCCGATGCAATAGGATGCAATTAAGTGTGTTTTGGCTTGATTTTGCTGGGTTCAGTTTGTCTCTATTTGGCTCATTTCAGCTCCACTAGGCTCCATTCATCCCGAATCTGGTCGACTCGACTCGATTCGGCTCATTTTGGTCATATGTGGTCCTATTCAGCGTTATTCGGCTCTATTCAACTCTTTTCTACTCTATTCATCTCTGTTTGAATCCATTTGACTCCATTCCACACCATTCTATTCCATTCTACACTACTGTATTCTACAAAACCCTCCCCCACCCTAGCCTATCCTAATCTAGTCTGCTCTTTTCTAGTCTCCTTTTCTATTTTCTCGATTCCATCCTATGCTACTCTACCATACCCTGCACTAAGCTAACCTACCCTGACCTATGCTGTTCTATTCTATTTCCTTCTATTTTCTCTGTTCCACCGTATGCTTCCCTACCCTATGCTACCCCACCGTACCATACTCTACTACTTAGGGTTACTCAATAAGGGTCCTAATTAAGGGGAGTAGTTCGGGCAAGGGTACTCCTTAAGGCAAGTGTACTAGTTCAGGCTACTAGTTAAGGCCAGGCTACTAGTTAAGGCATGGGTACTTGTTGAGGGTACTGGTTAAGGCAAGGGTACCAGTTCAGGCTACTTGTTAAGGACATACTACTAGTGAAGGCAAGGGTACTAGTGAAGACTACTAGTTAAGCCAAGGGTACTTGTTAGGACTACTAGTTAAGGCAAGGGTACTAGATTAGGCTAAGAGTTCAGGCAGGGGTACTCGTTCAGATTACTGACTTAGGGTACTATTCAAGACTAGTTGTCTAGGCTACTGCTCTATGCCACTAGTCTAGCTGACTAGTCCAGCTTACTAGTCTAGGCTTCTACTCTAGCCTTCTCTTGTCTACTCTAATGTAGTCTACTTGCATCTACCCTAGTCTTCCTATCATAAACTACCCTACCCTAACCTATTCTAATCGATTCCATTTGATTCGATTCAAAGCATTTCGATGCGACCGGACACCATCACGCTTGAGTCGGCTCGAGTCCGCAACATCAGCTCGATTCAGCTCGATTTGGCTCGAATCGCTTCAATTCAGCTCATTTCCACTCGGTTCAGCCTTATTCGGCCCTATTTGGCTTGACTCGACTCTTTTCTACTCTATTTGTCTCTTTTCGACTCCATTTGACTCCACTCTTCTCCATTCTATGCAATTCTACTCTATTCTGTTCTACTCTACCCTACGATACTCTATTCGATTGGATGCGATTCGAAGCAATTTGGTGTGATTCATCTCGTTTTGTTTCCATTTGACTCGATTCGGCCAGAATTGGCTCTATTCAGGTATATCCTGCACTCTTTGACTCTATTTGACTCAATTCTACTCTGCTCTACTCTTGTCTGCTTTACTCTCTCTACTCTACCCTACTGTACTATATTCTATTCTGTACTATTCTGTTCTATTCTACCCACCCGCCCCTACCCTACCCTTCCTTAATCTATTTGATTAGTTTCGATGTGACGTATTTCCACGCGATTTGACGCGATTAGGCTTGAATCAGCTCGATTCAGTTCGAATCGGCTCTATTCGGCTCGACTTGGCTCCATTTCACTCCATTCGGCTCGATTAGGCTGGAATTCCATCGATTCTGCTGGATTCTGCTCAATTAGGCCTTATTTGGTCCTATTCGGCCCTATTCTGCTCTATTCGACTCTTTTGTACTCTATTCATATCTATCCGTCTCTATTGGACTCCGTTCAACTCCATTCCTCACTATTTTCCTCTCTTCTATTCTACCCTTCCCTACCCTAATCTCTTCTAATCGATTCGATTTGATTTGACGCGATTCGAAGCAACCGGACGTGATTCGTCTCGTTTTGTCTCCACTCGGCTCAATTCGGCTATGTTCTCTGTCTTTGACTCTATTCTATTCTGTTGTATTCTTTCTGTTCTGTTCTATTCTCTCCTATTCTGTTGTACTCTATTCTATTCTACCCTACCCGACCCAACGGCACCCCACCCGAACCTACCCTACTTTAATCTATTGGATTCAATTCGATTCCGTGCAAAGCGATTTGATAGGACTTGACTGGATTCGGCAAATCTGAAGGGATTTGATGAGATTCCATGCGACTCGACGTGATTCAGTAGGATTCTCTGAGGTTTGACGCAATTCGAAGTTATTCGACGTGATTCGATGGGATTCGACACGATATGAAGCGATTTGACCTTGTTTGATTCAAAACGATGTGACTCGACTCGATTTGACCTGATTCGATTCGACGCTGTTCGGTGACAGTCAGTGCGATTCTGCTTGATTCCGCTCGATTAGGTGTGATTCGGCAGTATACAGCTCTTTTCGGCTGTATTCAGCTCCATTCGTCTCTATTCAGCTTATTCGGCTCTATTTGACTGTATTCGACTCTACTCTTTTCCACTCTATTCTACTCGATTCTATTCCTTCTATTCTGTTCTAATCTCTTCTATTCCACTCTACTCTGTTCTATTCTACCCTCCCCTCCCCTCCCCTTCTCTAATCTATACGTCTCGATTGGATTTGACGCGTTGAACGCGATTCGAGGCGATGAAGCCTGAATCGGCTCGATTCGGCTCGATTTGGCTCTATTCGGCTCAGTTAGGCTCCATTCAGCTTGTTTTGGCTTGAATCGCTTCGAATCTGCTCGATTTGGCCTTCTTCGGCCCTATTCTGCTCCATTCGACTCTTTTCTACTCTATTCGTTTCTATTTGACTCCATTCTACTCCATTCTATTCATTCCACACTATTCTACACTATTCTACTCTATTCTGCTCTACCCTACCCAACACCACTCTAATTTACTCTACTTGCTTCTACACGATTCCTCTCATTTTGTCTGCATTTGGCTCTATTCAGCTCTATTCTACTCTTCTCTACTCTATTGTATTGTTTCTACTCTGTTCTGTACGATTCTACTCTATTCTACCCTACCCTGTGCTACCCAACTCTAAGGTATTGTAATCCACTTGATTGGATTTGATTCAACCCATTTCGACATGATTCGGCTCGATTTGGCTCTGTTCAAATCTATTCTACTCTACTCTATTCCCCTCTATTCTACTCTAGCCTACTCTTTTCTGTATTCGTTCTGTGTTGTTCTGTTCTATTTTGTTGTGTTCTGTTCTGTTTTATTCTATTCTACTCTATTCTACCCTACTCTAGCCTACCCGAACCTCCCCTACTCTAGTCTATTCAATTGAATTCGAGAAATTTTGACGCGACTAGGGGCCGAATCGGTGTGATTCATGTCCATTCGGCTCCATTTGTCTCGAATAGTGTCGATTCAGCTCGATTAGGCTCGATTTGGCTCCATTAGGCTCGATTCACTGGATTCGGCTCGATTTCGCTCAATTCAGCTCGATTTGGCCCTCTTTGGCCCTCTTCGGCTCTCTTCAGCTCTTTCCTACTCTACTCGATTCCGTTGCACACCATTCTACTCCATTCTACGCTCTTCTACTATACCCTACTGTAATTGATTCGATGGGATTCGACGCCAGTCGACGCGATTTGTCTCGTTTCGTCTCCATTCAGCTTGATTCGACTCTGTTCTACTCTACTCTATTCTACTCTACACTATTCTGCTCTGCTCTACCCTTTTCTACTCTATTCTATTGTATCCTTTCCATTCTCTTCTACTGTGTTCAAGTCTACTCTATTCCATCCTACCCTAATCTAATCTATTCTACTGGATTCGATTCCACGCATCTCGATGCGATTCGGCTCAAATCGGCTCCTTTCCACTCCATTCATCCCCAATCGGCTCAAATCGGTTCGGTTCAGCTCTAATCGGCTCCATTCGGCTCCAGTCAGCTCGAATAGGCTCTATTCAGCTCTATTCGGCTCTATTAGACTCTACTCAACTCTATTATCTCTTTTCGACTCCACTCGACTCCATGCTACACCATTCTACTCCATCCTAAACTATTCTCTACTGTATTGTATTGTACTCTACCCTACTGTAGTCTATTCTATTTGATTGGATTGGAATTGATCAGATTCAATGCAATTCGACGGGATTCGACGTGATAGAGCACGATTCCACGGGATTCGGCTTGATTTGTCTTGGTTTCTATCCATTTAGCTCTTTTGGGCTCTATTTGGCTCTATTCGGCAATGTTCGACTCTACTCTACTCTTCTATACTCTGCTCGTCTCGACCCTATTCTTTCAGTTCAGTTCTCTTCTGTTCTGTTCTACTGCACTCTATTCTACCCTACCCTACCCTAACTTAGCCTAGTGTAATCTGTTCTATGCTATTCGACACACTTGAATGGGATTCGACCTGATTCGGGTCATATCGGCTCGATTCATCTCCTTTCTGCTCCATTAAACTCGATTCGGTTCTATTCGGCTCTTTTCCACTCTATTCGGCTCTTTTTGGCAGTATTCGACTCTATTTGACTCTAGTCTACTCGATTCTTTCTGTTCTGTTCTATTCTACTCTATTCTATTCTTCTCTACCCTACCGTAGCCTTACCTTCCCCACACTAATCTATTTGATTCGATTCGACACGTTTCAGACGACTCGACATGATTCATCTCGATTCACCTTGAATTTGGTCAATTCGGCTGTATTCAGCTCTGTTTGGCTCTTTTCGGCTCTCTTCAACTCAATTTGACTCTATTCTACTGGACCCGACTCTACTTAATTCTATTCTCTTCTTTCTATTGTGTTCTGTTGTGTTGTAGTCTAGCCTCTCCTGCCGTACCCTCCTCTACTCTAATCTATTCGATTCAACGCATTTTGACGCGATTCCATGTGATTAGGCTTGAATCGGCTCGATTTAGCTCTATTTGGCTTGAATTGGGTCAATTCGTCTCGATTCTGCTCAATTCAGCATAATTAGGCTCGAGTGAACCTTATTCAGCCCTGTTCAGCTCTACTCAACCCTTTCTACTTTATTTGTCTCTATTTGGCTCCATTCAACTCCCTTCCACACCATTCTACTCTTTTCTACTCTATTCTATTCTGTTCTACCCTACCCTACTCTAATCTATTCTAATCGATTCGATTCATCACGATTTGTCTCCTTTCCTCTCCATTCGAATCGATTCGGCTTGAATTGGATCTATTCATCTATATTCTGCACTACCCGACTCTGACTATTCCACTCTACTCAACTCTACTCCATTCTACTCTTGGTATTCTCTTCTGTTCTACTCTATTCTATTCTTCTGTGCCCTTCCCTACTGAATCCCAGTCTAACCTACACTACTCCAATCTATTCAATTTAATTCGATTCCATTCAGTTTGACACCATTCGCCCCGATTTGAGACAATTCGATGGGATTCGGTGAGATTCCGCGAGATTTGATGCGTTTTGGTGGGATTTGATGGAATTCGACGAGATCCGATGCAATAGGATGCAATTAAGTGTGTTTTGGCTTGATTTTGCTGGGTTCAGTTTGTCTCTATTTGGCTCATTTCAGCTCCACTAGGCTCCATTCATCCCGAATCTGGTCGACTCGACTCGATTCGGCTCATTTTGGTCATATGTGGTCCTATTCAGCGTTATTCGGCTCTATTCAACTCTTTTCTACTCTATTCATCTCTGTTTGAATCCATTTGACTCCATTCCACACCATTCTATTCCATTCTACACTACTGTATTCTACAAAACCCTCCCCCACCCTAGCCTATCCTAATCTAGTCTGCTCTTTTCTAGTCTCCTTTTC
Organism: Loxodonta africana; assembly: GCF_030014295.1. Taxonomy (NCBI): domain Eukaryota; kingdom Metazoa; phylum Chordata; class Mammalia; order Proboscidea; family Elephantidae; genus Loxodonta; species Loxodonta africana. Next base: position 287,966 of record NW_026975517.1, read on the forward strand.
TATTTTCTCGATTCCATCCTATGCTACTCTACCATACCCTGCACTAAGCTAACCTACCCTGACCTATGCTGTTCTATTCTATTTCCTTCTATTTTCTCTGTTCCACCGTATGCTTCCCTACCCTATGCTACCCCACCGTACCATACTCTACTACTTAGGGTTACTCAATAAGGGTCCTAATTAAGGGGAGTAGTTCGGGCAAGGGTACTCCTTAAGGCAAGTGTACTAGTTCAGGCTACTAGTTAAGGCCAGGCTACTAGTTAAGGCATGGGTACTTGTTGAGGGTACTGGTTAAGGCAAGGGTACCAGTTCAGGCTACTTGTTAAGGACATACTACTAGTGAAGGCAAGGGTACTAGTGAAGACTACTAGTTAAGCCAAGGGTACTTGTTAGGACTACTAGTTAAGGCAAGGGTACTAGATTAGGCTAAGAGTTCAGGCAGGGGTACTCGTTCAGATTACTGACTTAGGGTACTATTCAAGACTAGTTGTCTAGGCTACTGCTCTATGCCACTAGTCTAGCTGACTAGTCCAGCTTACTAGTCTAGGCTTCTACTCTAGCCTTCTCTTGTCTACTCTAATGTAGTCTACTTGCATCTACCCTAGTCTTCCTATCATAAACTACCCTACCCTAACCTATTCTAATCGATTCCATTTGATTCGATTCAAAGCATTTCGATGCGACCGGACACCATCACGCTTGAGTCGGCTCGAGTCCGCAACATCAGCTCGATTCAGCTCGATTTGGCTCGAATCGCTTCAATTCAGCTCATTTCCACTCGGTTCAGCCTTATTCGGCCCTATTTGGCTTGACTCGACTCTTTTCTACTCTATTTGTCTCTTTTCGACTCCATTTGACTCCACTCTTCTCCATTCTATGCAATTCTACTCTATTCTGTTCTACTCTACCCTACGATACTCTATTCGATTGGATGCGATTCGAAGCAATTTGGTGTGATTCATCTCGTTTTGTTTCCATTTGACTCGATTCGGCCAGAATTGGCTCTATTCAGGTATATCCTGCACTCTTTGACTCTATTTGACTCAATTCTACTCTGCTCTACTCTTGTCTGCTTTACTCTCTCTACTCTACCCTACTGTACTATATTCTATTCTGTACTATTCTGTTCTATTCTACCCACCCGCCCCTACCCTACCCTTCCTTAATCTATTTGATTAGTTTCGATGTGACGTATTTCCACGCGATTTGACGCGATTAGGCTTGAATCAGCTCGATTCAGTTCGAATCGGCTCTATTCGGCTCGACTTGGCTCCATTTCACTCCACTCGGCTCGATTAGGCTGGAATTCCATCGATTCTGCTGGATTCTGCTCAATTAGGCCTTATTTGGTCCTATTCGGCCCTATTCTGCTCTATTCGACTCTTTTGTACTCTATTCATATCTATCCGTCTCTATTGGACTCCGTTCAACTCCATTCCTCACTATTTTCCTCTCTTCTATTCTACCCTTCCCTACCCTAATCTCTTCTAATCGATTCGATTTGATTTGACGCGATTCGAAGCAACCGGACGTGATTCGTCTCGTTTTGTCTCCACTCGGCTCAATTCGGCTATGTTCTCTGTCTTTGACTCTATTCTATTCTGTTGTATTCTTTCTGTTCTGTTCTATTCTCTCCTATTCTGTTGTACTCTATTCTATTCTACCCTACCCGACCCAACGGCACCCCACCCGAACCTACCCTACTTTAATCTATTGGATTCAATTCGATTCCGTGCAAAGCGATTTGATAGGACTTGACTGGATTCGGCAAATCTGAAGGGATTTGATGAGATTCCATGCGACTCGACGTGATTCAGTAGGATTCTCTGAGGTTTGACGCAATTCGAAGTTATTCGACGTGATTCGATGGGATTCGACACGATATGAAGCGATTTGACCTTGTTTGATTCAAAACGATGTGACTCGACTCGATTCGACCTGATTCGATTCGACGCTGTTCGGTGACAGTCAGTGCGATTCTGCTTGATTCCGCTCGATTAGGTGTGATTCGGCAGTATACAGCTCTTTTCGGCTGTATTCAGCTCCATTCGTCTCTATTCAGCTTATTCGGCTCTATTTGACTGTATTCGACTCTACTCTTTTCCACTCTATTCTACTCGATTCTATTCCTTCTATTCTGTTCTAATCTCTTCTATTCCACTCTACTCTGTTCTATTCTCCCCTCCCCTCCCCTCCCCTTCTCTAATCTATACGTCTCGATTGGATTTGACGCGTTGAACGCGATTCGAGGCGATGAAGCCTGAATCGGCTCGATTCGGCTCGATTTGGCTCTATTCGGCTCAGTTAGGCTCCATTCAGCTTGTTTTGGCTTGAATCGCTTCGAATCTGCTCGATTTGGCCTTCTTCGGCCCTATTCTGCTCCATTCGACTCTTTTCTACTCTATTCGTTTCTATTTGACTCCATTCTACTCCATTCTATTCATTCCACACTATTCTACACTATTCTACTCTATTCTGCTCTACCCTACACAACACCACTCTAATTTACTCTACTTGCTTCTACACGATTCCTCTCATTTTGTCTGCATTTGGCTCTATTCAGCTCTATTCTACTCTTCTCTACTCTATTGTATTGTTTCTACTCTGTTCTGTACGATTCTACTCTATTCTACCCTACCCTGTGCTACCCAACTCTAAGGTATTGTAATCCACTTGATTGGATTTGATTCAACCCATTTCGACGTGATTCGGCTCGATTTGGCTCTGTTCAAATCTATTCTACTCTACTCTATTCCCCTCTATTCTACTCTCGCCTACTCTTTTCTGTATTCGTTCTGTGTTGTTCTGTTCTATTTTGTTGTGTTCTGTTCTGTTTTATTCTATTCTACTCTATTCTACCCTACTCTAGCCTACCCGAACCTCCCCTACTCTAGTCTATTCAATTGAATTCGAGAAATTTTGACGCGACTAGGGGCCGAATCGGTGTGATTCATGTCCATTCGGCTCCATTTGTCTCGAATAGTGTCGATTCAGCTCGATTAGGCTCGATTTGGCTCCATTAGGCTCGATTCACTGGATTCGGCTCGATTTCGCTCAATTCAGCTCGATTTGGCCCTCTTTGGCCCTCTTCGGCTCTCTTCAGCTCTTTTCTACTCTACTCGATTCCGTTGCACACCATTCTACTCCATTCTACGCTCTTCTACTATACCCTACTGTAATTGATTCGATGGGATTCGACACCAGTCGACGCGATTTGTCTCGTTTCGTCTCCATTCAGCTTGATTCGACTCTGTTCTACTCTACTCTATTCTACTCTACACTATTCTGCTCTGCTCTACCCTTTTCTACTCTATTCTATTGTATCCTTTCCATTCTCTTCTACTGTGTTCAAGTCTACTCTATTCCATCCTACCCTAATCTAATCTATTCTACTGGATTCGATTCCACGCATCTCGATGCGATTCGGCTCAAATCGGCTCCTTTCCACTCCATTCATCCCCAATCGGCTCAAATCGGTTCGGTTCAGCTCTAATCGGCTCCATTCGGCTCCAGTCAGCTCGAATAGGCTCTATTCAGCTCTATTCGGCTCTATTAGACTCTACTCAACTCTATTATCTCTTTTCGACTCCACTCGACTCCATGCTACACCATTCTACTCCATCCTAAACTATTCTCTACTGTATTGTATTGTACTCTACCCTACTGTAGTCTATTCTATTTGATTGGATTGGAATTGATCAGATTCAATGCAATTCGACGGGATTCGACGTGATAGAGCACGATTCCACGGGATTCGGCTTGATTTGTCTTGGTTTCTATCCATTTAGCTCTTTTGGGCTCTATTTGGCTCTATTCGGCAATGTTCGACTCTACTCTACTCTTCTATACTCTGCTCGTCTCGACCCTATTCTTTCAGTTCAGTTCTCTTCTGTTCTGTTCTACTGCACTCTATTCTACCCTACCCTACCCTAACTTAGCCTAGTGTAATCTGTTCTATGCTATTCGACACACTTGAATGGGATTCGACCTGATTCGGGTCATATCGGCTCGATTCATCTCCTTTCTGCTCCATTAAACTCGATTCGGTTCTATTCGGCTCTTTTCCACTCTATTCGGCTCTTTTTGGCAGTATTCGACTCTATTTGACTCTAGTCTACTCGATTCTTTCTGTTCTGTTCTATTCTACTCTATTGTATTCTTCTCTACCCTACCGTAGCCTTACCTTCCCCACACTAATCTATTTGATTCGATTCGACACGTTTCAGACGACTCGACATGATTCATCTCGATTCACCTTGAATTTGGTCAATTCGGCTGTATTCAGCTCTGTTTGGCTCTTTTCGGCTCTCTTCAACTCAATTTGACTCTATTCTACTGGACCCGACTCTACTTAATTCTATTCTCTTCTTTCTATTGTGTTCTGTTGTGTTGTAGTCTAGCCTCTCCTGCCGTACCCTCCTCTACTCTAATCTATTCGATTCAACGCATTTTGACGCGATTCCATGTGATTAGGCTTGAATCGGCTCGATTTAGCTCTATTTGGCTTGAATTGGGTCAATTCGTCTCGATTCTGCTCAATTCAGCATAATTAGGCTCGAGTGAACCTTATTCAGCCCTGTTCAGCTCTACTCAACCCTTTCTACTTTATTTGTCTCTATTTGGCTCCATTCAACTCCCTTCCACACCATTCTACTCTTTTCTACTCTATTCTATTCTGTTCTACCCTACCCTACTCTAATCTATTCTAATCGATTCGATTCATCACGATTTGTCTCCTTTCCTCTCCATTCGAATCGATTCGGCTTGAATTGGATCTATTCATCTATATTCTGCACTACCCGACTCTGACTATTCCACTCTACTCAACTCTACTCCATTCTACTCTTGGTATTCTCTTCTGTTCTACTCTATTCTATTCTTCTGTGCCCTTCCCTACTGAATCCCAGTCTAACCTACACTACTCCAATCTATTCAATTTAATTCGATTCCATTCAGTTTGACACCATTCGACCCGATTTGAGACAATTCGATGGGATTCGGTGAGATTCCGCGAGATTTGATGCGTTTTGGTGGGATTTGATGGAATTCGACGAGATCCGATGCAATAGGATGCAATTAAGTGTGTTTTGGCTTGATTTTGCTGGGTTCAGTTTGTCTCTATTTGGCTCATTTCAGCTCCACTAGGCTCCATTCATCCCGAATCTGGTCGACTCGACTCGATTCGGCTCATTTTGATCATATGTGGTCCTATTCAGCGTTATTCGGCTCTATTCAACTCTTTTCTACTCTCTGCATCTCTGTTCGAATACATTTGACTCCATTCCACACCATTCTATTCCATTCTACACTACTGTATTCTACAAAACCCTCCCCCACCCTAGCCTATCCTAATCTAGTCTGCTCTTTTCTAGTCTCCTTTTCTATTTTCTCGATTCCATCCTATGCTACTCTACCATACCCTGCACTAAGCTAACCTACCCTGACCTATGCTGTTCTATTCTATTTCCTTCTATTTTCTCTGTTCCACCGTATGCTTCCCTACCCTATGCTACCCCACCGTACCATACTCTACTACTTAGGGTTACTCAATAAGGGTCCTAATTAAGGGGAGTAGTTCGGGCAAGGGTACTCCTTAAGGCAAGTGTACTAATTCAGGCTACTAGTTAAGGCCAGGGTACTAGTTATGCAAGGGCACTAGTTAAGGCCAGGCTACTAGTTAAGGCATGGGTACTTGTTGAGGGTACTGGTTAAGGCAAACGTACCAGTTCAGGCTACTTCTTAAGGATATACTACTAGTGAAGGCAAGGGTACTAGTGAAGACTTCTGGTTAAGGCAAGGGTACTTGTTAGGACTACTAGTTAAGGCAAGGGTACTAGATTAGGCTAAGAGTTCAGGCAAGGGTACTCGTTCAGATTACTGACTTAGGGTACTATTCAAGACTAGTTGTCTAGGCTACTGCTCTATGCCACTAGTCTAGCTGACTAGTCCAGCTTACTAGTCTAGGCTTCTACTCTAGCCTTCTCTTGTCTACTCTAATGTAGTCTACTTGCATCTACCCTAGTCTTCCTATCATAAACTACCCTACCCTAACCTATTCTAATCGATTCCATTCAAAGCATTTCGATGCGACCGGACACCATTACGCTTGAGTCGGCTCGATTCTGCAACATCAGCTCGATTCAGCTCGATTTGGCTCGAATCGCTTGAATTCAGCTCGTTTCCACTCGGTTCAGCCTTATTCGGCCCTATTTGGCTCGATTCGACTCTTTTCTACTCTATTTGTCTCTGTTCGACTCCATTTGACTCCACTCTTCTCCACTCTACGCTATCCTACTCTACCCTACGATACTCTAATTTATTCGATTGGATGCGATTCGAAGCAATTCGGTGTGATTCATCTCGTTTTGTTTCCATTTGACTCGATTCGGCCAGAATTGGCTCTATTCAGCTATATCCTGCACTCTTTGACTCTATTTGACTCAATTCTACTCTGCTCTACTCTTGTCTGCTTTACTCTCTCTACTCTACCCTACTGTACTATATTCTATTCTGTACTATTCTGTTCTGTTCTACCCACCCGCCCCACCCCTACCCTTCCCTAATCTATTTGATTTGATTCGATGTGACGTATTTCCACGCGATTTGACGCGATTAATCTTGAATTAGCTCGATTCAGTTCGAATCGGCTCTATTCGGCTCGACTTGGCTCCATTTCACTCCATTCGGCTCGATTAGGCTCGAATTCCATCGATTCTGCTGGATTCTGCTCAATTAGGCCTTATTTGGGCCTATTCGGCCCTATTCTGCTCTATTCGACTCTTTTGTACTCTATTCATATCTATCCGTCTCTATTGGACTCCGTTCAACTCCATTCCTCACTATTTTCCTCTCTTCTATTCTACCCTTCCCTACCCTAATCTCTTCTAATCGATTCGATTTGATTTGACGCGATTCGAAGCAACCGGACGTGATTCGTCTCGTTTTGTCTCCACTCGGCTCAATTCGGCTATGTTCTCTCTCTTTGACTCTATTCTATTCTGTTGTATTCTTTCTGTTCTGTTCTATTCTCTCCTATTCTGTTGTACTCTATTCTATTCTACCCTACCCGACCCAACGGCACCCCACCCGAACCTACCCTACTTTAATCTATTGGATTCAATTCGATTCCGTGCAAAGCGATTTGATAGGACTTGACTGGATTCGGCAAATCTGAAGGGATTTGATGAGATTCCATGCGACTCGACGTGATTCAGTAGGATTCTCTGAGGTTTGACGCAATTCGAAGTTATTCGACGTGATTCGATGGGATTCGACACGATATGAAGCGATTTGACCTTGTTTGATTCAAAACGATGTGACTCGACTCGATTCGACCTGATTCGATTCGACGCTGTTCGGTGACAGTCAGTGCGATTCTGCTTGATTCCGCTCGATTAGGTGTGATTCGGCAGTATACAGCTCTTTTCGGCTGTATTCAGCTCCATTCGTCTCTATTCAGCTTATTCGGCTCTATTCGACTGTATTCGACTCTACTCTTTTCCACTCGATTCTACTCGATTCTATTCCTTCTATTCTGTTCTAATCTCTTCTATTCCACTCTACTCTGTTCTGTTCTCCCCTCCCCTCCCCTCCCCTTCTCTAATCTATACGTCTCGATTGGATTTGACGCGTTGAACGCGATTCGAGGCGATGAAGCTTGAATCGGCTCGATTCGGCTCGATTTGGCTCTATTCGGCTCAGTTAGGCTCCATTCAGCTTGTTTTGGCTTGAATCGCTTCGAATCTGCTCGATTTGGCCTTCTTCGGCCCTATTCTGCTCTATTCGACTCTTTTCTACTCTATTCGTTTCTATTTGACTCCATTCTACTCGATTCTATTCATTCCACACTATTCTACTCTATTCTGCTCTACCCTACCCAACACCACTCTAATTTACTCTACTTGCTTCTACACGATTCCTCTCATTTTGTCTGCATTTGGCTCTATTCAGCTCTATTCTACTCTTCTCTACTCTATTGTATTGTTTCTACTCTGTTCTGTACGATTCTACTCTATTCTACCCTACCCTGTGCTACCCAACTCTAAGGTATTGTAATCCACTTGATTGGATTTGATTCAACCCATTTCGACGTGATTCGGCTCGATTTGGCTCTGTTCAAATCTATTCTACTCTACTCTATTCCCCTCTATTCTACTCTAGCCTACTCTTTTCTGTATTCGTTCTGTGTTGTTCTGTTCTATTTTGTTGTGTTCTGTTCTGTTTTATTCTATTCTACTCTATTCTACCCTACTCTAGCCTACCCGAACCTCCCCTACTCTAGTCTATTCAATTGAATTCGAGAAATTTTGACGCGACTAGGGGCCGAATCGGTGTGATTCATGTCCATTCGGCTCCATTTGTCTCAAATAGTGTCGATTCAGCTCGATTAGGCTCGATTTGGCTCCATTAGGCTCGATTCACTGGATTCGGCTCGATTTCGCTCAATTCAGCTCGATTTGGCCCTCTTTGGCCCTCTTCGGCTCTCTTCAGCTCTTTTCTACTCTACTCGATTCCATTGCACACCATTCTACTCCATTCTACGCTCTTCTACTATACCCTACTGTAATTGATTCGATGGGATTCGACGCCAGTCGACGCGATTTGTCTCGTTTCGTCTCCATTCAGCTTGATTCGACTCTGTTCTACTCTACTGTATTCTACTCTACACTATTCTGCTCTGCTCTACCCTTTTCTACTCTATTCTATTGTATCCTTTCCATTCTCTTCTACTGTGTTCAAGTCTACTCTATTCCATCCTACCCTAATCTAATCTATTCTACTGGATTCGATTCCACGCATCTCGATGCGATTCGGCTCAAATCGGCTCCTTTCCACTCCATTCATCCCCAATCGGCTCAAATCGGTTCGGTTCAGCTCTAATCGGCTCCATTCGGCTCCAGTCAGCTCGAATAGGCTCTATTCAGCTCTATTCGGCTCTATTAGACTCTACTCAACTCTATTATCTCTTTTCGACTCCACTCGACTCCATGCTACACCATTCTACTCCATCCTAAACTATTGTCTACTGTATTGTATTGTACTCTACCCTACTGTAGTCTATTCTATTTGATTGGATTGGAATTGATCAGATTCAATGCAATTCGACGGGATTCGACGCGATACGGCACGATTCCACAGGATTCGGCGTGATTTGTCTTGGTTTCTATCCATTTAGCTCTTTTGGGCTCTATTTGGCTCTATTCGGCAATGTTCGACTCTACTCTTCTATACTCTGCTCGTCTCGACCCTATTCTTTCAGTTCAGTTCTCTTCTGTTCTGTTCTACTGCACTCTATTCTACCCTACCCTACCCTAACTTAGCCTAGTGTAATCTGTTCTATGCTATTCGACACACTTGAATGGGATTCGACCTGATTCGGGTCATATCGGCTCGATTCATCTCCTTTCTGCTCCATTAAACTCGATTCGGTTCTATTCGGCTCTTTTCCACTCTATTCGGCTCTTTTTGGCAGTATTCGACTCTATTTGACTCTAGTCTACTCGATTCTTTCTGTTCTGTTCTATTCTACTCTATTCTATTCTTCTCTACCCTACCGTAGCCTTACCTTCCCCACACTAATCTATTTGATTCGATTCGACACGTTTCAAACGACTCGACATGATTCATCTCGATTCACCTTGAATTTGGTCAATTCGGCTGTATTCAGCTCTGTTTGGCTCTTTTCGGCTCTCTTCAACTCAATTTGACTCTATTCTACTGGACCCGACTCTACTTAATTCTATTCTCTTCTTTCTATTGTGTTCTGTTGTGTTGTAGTCTAGCCTCTCCTGCCGTACCCTCCTCTACTCTAACCTATTCGATTCAACACATTTTGACGCGATTCCATGTGATTAGGCTTGAATCGGCTCGATTTAGCTCTATTTGGCTTGAATTGGGTCAATTCGTCTCGATTCTGCTCAATTCAGCATAATTAGGCTCGAGTGAACCTTATTCAGCCCTGTTCAGCTCTACTCAACCCTTTCTACTTTATTTGTCTCTATTTGGCTCCATTCAACTCCCTTCCACACCATTCTACTCTTTTCTACTCTATTCTATTCTGTTCTACCCTACCCTACTCTAATCTATTCTAATCGATTCGATTCATCACGATTTGTCTCCTTTCCTCTCCATTCGAATCGATTCGGCTTGAATTGGATCTATTCATCTATATTCTGCACTACCCGACTCTGACTATTCCACTCTACTCAACTCTACTCCATTCTACTCTTGGTATTCTCTTCTGTTCTACTCTATTCTATTCTTCTGTGCCCTTCCCTACTGAATCCCAGTCTAACCTACACTACTCCAATCTATTCAATTTAATTCGATTCCATTCAGTTTGACACCATTCGACCCGATTTGAGACAATTCGATGGGATTCGGTGAGATTCCGCGAGATTTGATGCGTTTTGGTGGGATTTGATGGAATTCGACGAGATCCGATGCAATAGGATGCAATTAAGTGTGTTTTGGCTTGATTTTGCTGAGTTCAGTTTGTCTCTATTTGGCTCATTTCAGCTCCACTAGGCTCCATTCATCCCGAATCTGGTCGACTCGACTCGATTCGGCTCATTTTGGTCATATGTGGTCCTATTCAGCGTTATTCGGCTCTATTCAACTCTTTTCTACTCTATTCATCTCTGTTTGAATCCATTTGACTCCATTCCACACCATTCTATTCCATTCTACACTACTGTATTCTACAAAACCCTCCCCCACCCTAGCCTATCCTAATCTAGTCTGCTCTTTTCTAGTCTCCTTTTCTAATTTCTCGATTCCATCCTATGCTACTCTACCATACCCTGCACTAAGCTAACCTACCCTGACCTATGCTGTTCTATTCTATTTCCTTCTATTTTCTCTGTTCCACCGTATGCTTCCCTACCCTATGCTACCCCACCGTACCATACTCTACTACTTAGGGTTACTCAATAAGGGTCCTAATTAAGGGGAGTAGTTCGGGCAAGGGTACTCCTTAAGGCAAGTGTACTAGTTCAGGCTACTAGTTAAGGCCAGGCTACTAGTTAAGGCATGGGTACTTGTTGAGGGTACTGGTTAAGGCAAGGGTACCAGTTCAGGCTACTTGTTAAGGACATACTACTAGTGAAGGCAAGGGTACTAGTGAAGACTACTAGTTAAGCCAAGGGTACTTGTTAGGACTACTAGTTAAGGCAAGGGTACTAGATTAAGCTAAGAGTTCAGGCAGGGGTACTCGTTCAGATTACTGACTTAGGGTACTATTCAAGACTAGTTGTCTAGGCTACTGCTCTATGCCACTAGTCTAGCTGACTAGTCCAGCTTACTAGTCTAGGCTTCTACTCTAGCCTTCTCTTGTCTACTCTAATGTAGTCTACTTGCATCTACCCTAGTCTTCCTATCATAAACTACCCTACCCTAACCTATTCTAATCGATTCCATTTGATTCGATTCAAAGCATTTCGATGCGACCGGACACCATCACGCTTGAGTCGGCTCGATTCTGCAACATCAGCTCGATTCAGCTCGATTTGGCTCGAATCGCTTCAATTCAGCTCATTTCCACTCGGTTCAGCCTTATTCGGCCCTATTTGGCTTGACTCGACTCTTTTCTACTCTATTTGTCTCTTTTCGACTCCATTTGACTCCACTCTTCTCCATTCTATGCAATTCTACTCTATTCTGTTCTACTCTACCCTACGATACTCTATTCGATTGGATGTGATTCGAAGCAATTTGGTGTGATTCATCTCGTTTTGTTTCCATTTGACTCGATTCGGCCAGAATTGGCTCTATTCAGGTATATCCTGCACTCTTTGACTCTATTTGACTCAATTCTACTCTGCTCTACTCTTGTCTGCTTTACTCTCTCTACTCTACCCTACTGTACTATATTCTATTCTGTACTATTCTGTTCTATTCTACCCACCTGCCCCTACCCTACCCTTCCTTAATCTATTTGATTAGTTTCGATGTGACGTATTTCCACGCGATTTGACGCGATTAGGCTTGAATCAGCTCGATTCAGTTCGAATCGGCTCTATTCGGCTCGACTTGGCTCCATTTCACTCCATTCGGCTCGATTAGGCTCGAATTCCATCGATTCTGCTGGATTCTGCTCAATTAGGCCTTATTTGGGCCTATTCGGCCCTATTCTGCTCTATTCGACTCTTTTGTACTCTATTCATATCTATCCGTCTCTATTGGACTCCGTTCAACTCCATTCCTCACTATTTTCCTCTCTTCTATTCTACCCTTCCCTACCCTAATCTCTTCTAATCGATTCGATTTGATTTGACGCGATTCGAAGCAACCGGACGTGATTCGTCTCGTTTTGTCTCCACTCGGCTCAATTCGGCTATGTTCTCTGTCTTTGACTCTATTCTATTCTGTTGTATTCTTTCTGTTCTGTTCTATTCTCTCCTATTCTGTTGTACTCTATTCTATTCTACCCTACCCGACCCAACGGCACCCCACCCGAACCTACCCTACTTTAATCTATTGGATTCAATTCGATTCCGTGCAAAGCGATTTGATAGGACTTGACTGGATTCGGCAAATCTGAAGGGATTTGATGAGATTCCATGCGACTCGACGTGATTCAGTAGGATTCTCTGAGGTTTGACGCAATTCGAAGTTATTCGACGTGATTCGATGGGATTCGACACGATATGAAGCGATTTGACCTTGTTTGATTCAAAACGATGTGACTCGACTCGATTCGACCTGATTCGATTCGACGCTGTTCGGTGACAGTCAGTGCGATTCTGCTTGATTCCGCTGAATTAGGTGTGATTCGGCAGTATACAGCTCTTTTCGGCTGTATTCAGCTCCATTCGTCTCTATTCAGCTTATTCGGCTCTATTCGACTGTATTCGACTCTACTCTTTTCCACTCTATTCTACTCGATTCTATTCCTTCTATTCTGTTCTAATCTCTTCTATTCCACTCTACTCTGTTCTGTTCTCCCCTCCCCTCCCCTCCCCTTCTCTAATCTATACGTCTCGATTGGATTTGATGCGTTGAACGCGATTCGAGGCGATGAAGCTTGAATCGGCTCGATTCGGCTCGATTTGGCTCTATTCGGCTCAGTTAGGCTCCATTCAGCTTGTTTTGGCTTGAATCGCTTCGAATCTGCTCGATTTGGCCTTCTTCGGCCCTATTCTGCTCTATTCGACTCTTTTCTACTCTATTCGTTTCTATTTGACTCCATTCTACTCCATTCTATTCATTCCACACTATTCTACTCTATTCTGCTCTACCCTACCCAACACCACTCTAATTTACTCTACTTGCTTCTACACGATTCCTCTCATTTTGTCTGCATTTGGCTCTATTCAGCTCTATTCTACTCTTCTCTACTCTATTGTATTGTTTCTACTCTGTTCTGTACAATTCTACTCTATTCTACCCTACCCTGTGCTACCCAACTCTAAGGTATTGTAATCCACTTGATTGGATTTGATTCAACCCATTTCGACGTGATTCGGCTCGATTTGGCTCTGTTCAAATCTATTCTACTCTACTCTATTCCCCTCTATTCTACTCTAGCCTACTCTTTTCTGTATTCGTTCTGTGTTGTTCTGTTCTATTTTGTTGTGTTCTGTTCTGTCTTATTCTATTCTACTCTATTCTACCCTACTCTAGCCTACCCGAACCTCCCCTACTCTAGTCTATTCAATTGAATTCGAGAAATTTTGACGCGACTAGGGGCCGAATCGGTGTGATTCATGTCCATTCGGCTCCATTTGTCTCGAATAGTGTCGATTCAGCTCGATTAGGCTCGATTTGGCTCCATTAGGCTCGATTCACTGGATTCGGCTCGATTTCGCTCAATTCAGCTCGATTTGGCCCTCTTTGGCCCTCTTCGGCTCTCTTCAGCTCTTTTCTACTCTACTCGATTCCGTTGCACACCATTCTACTCCATTCTACGCTCTTCTACTATACCCTACTGTAATTGATTCGATGGGATTCGACGCCAGTCGACGCGATTTGTCTCGTTTCGTCTCCATTCAGCATGATTCGACTCTGTTCTACTCTACTCTATTCTACTCTACACTATTCTGCTCTTTTCTACCCTTTTCTACTCTATTCTATTGTATCCTTTCCATTCTCTTCTACTGTGTTCAAGTCTACTCTATTCCATCCTACCCTAATCTAATCTATTCTACTGGATTCGATTCCACGCATCTCGATGCGATTCGGCTCAAATCGGCTCCTTTCCACTCCATTCATCCCCAATCGGCTCAAATCGGTTCGGTTCAGCTCTAATCGGCTCCATTCGGCTCCAGTCAGCTCGAATAGGCTCTATTCAGCTCTATTCGGCTCTATTAGACTCTACTCAACTCTATTATCTCTTTTCGACTCCACTCGACTCCATGCTACACCATTCTACTCCATCCTAAACTATTCTCTACTGTATTGTATTGTACTCTACCCTACTGTAGTCTATTCTATTTGATTGGATTGGAATTGATCAGATTCAATGCAATTCGACGGGATTCGACGCGATACGGCACGATTCCACGGGATTCGGCGTGATTTGTCTTAGTTTCTATCCATTTAGCTCTTTTGGGCTCTATTTGGCTCTATTCGGCAATGTTCGACTCTGCTCTACTCTTCTATACTCTGCTCGTCCCGACCCTATTCTTTCAGTTCAGTTCTCTTCTGTTCTGTTCTACTGCACTCTATTCTACCCTACCCTACCCTAACTTAGCCTAGTGTAATCTGTTCTATGCTATTCGACACACTTGAATGGGATTCGACCTGATTCGGGTCATATCGGCTCGATTCATCTCCTTTCTGCTCCATTAAACTCGATTCGGTTCTATTCGGCTCTTTTCCACTCTATTCGGCTCTTTTTGGCAGTATTCGACTCTATTTGACTCTAGTCTACTCGATTCTTTCTGTTCTGTTCTATTCTACTCTATTCTATTCTTCTCTACCCTACCGTAGCCTTACCTTCCCGACACTAATCTATTTGATTCGATTCGACACGTTTCAAACGACTCGACATGATTCATCTCGATTCACCTTGAATTTGGTCAATTCGGCTGTATTCAGCTCTGTTTGGCTCTTTTCGGCTCTCTTCAACTCAATTTGACTCTATTCTACTGGACCCGACTCTACTTAATTCTATTCTCTTCTTTCTATTGTGTTCTGTTGTGTTGTAGTCTAGCCTCTCCTGCCGTACCCTCCTCTACTCTAATCTATTCGATTCAACGCATTTTGACGCGATTCCATGTGATTAGGCTTGAATCGGCTCGATTTAGCTCTATTTGGCTTGAATTGTTGCAATTCGTCTCGATTCTGCTCAATTCAGCATAATTAGGCTCGAGTGAACCTTATTCAGCCCTGTTCAGCTCTACTCAACCCTTTCTACTTTATTTGTCTCTATTTGGCTCCATTCAACTCCCTTCCACACCATTCTACTCTTTTCTACTCTATTCTATTCTGTTCTACCCTACCCTACTCTAATCTATTCTAATCGATTCGATTCATCACGATTTGTCTCCTTTCCTCTCCATTCGAATCGATTCGGCTTGAATTGGATCTATTCATCTATATTCTGCACTACCCGACTCTGACTATTCCACTCTACTCAACTCTACTCCATTCTACTCTTGGTATTCTCTTCTGTTCTACTCTATTCTATTCTTCTGTGCCCTTCCCTACTGAATCCCAGTCTAACCTACACTACTCCAATCTATTCAATTTAATTCGATTCCATTCAGTTTGACACCATTCGACCCGATTTGAGACAATTCGATGGGATTCGGTGAGATTCCGCGAGATTTGATGCGTTTTGGTGGGATTTGATGGAATTCGACGAGATCCGATGCAATAGGATGCAATTAAGTGTGTTTTGGCTTGATTTTGCTGGGTTCAGTTTGTCTCTATTTGGCTCATTTCAGCTCCACTAGGCTCCATTCATCCCGAATCTGGTCGACTCGACTCGATTCGGCTCATTTTGGTCATATGTGGTCCTATTCAGCGTTATTCGGCTCTATTCAACTCTTTTCTACTCTATTCATCTCTGTTTGAATCCATTTGACTCCATTCCACACCATTCTATTCCATTCTACACTACTGTATTCTACAAAACCCTCCCCCACCCTAGCCTATCCTAATCTAGTCTGCTCTTTTCTAGTCTCCTTTTCTAATTTCTCGATTCCATCCTATGCTACTCTACCATACCCTGCACTAAGCTAACCTACCCTGACCTATGCTGTTCTATTCTATTTCCTTCTATTTTCTCTGTTCCACCGTATGCTTCCCTACCCTATGCTACCCCACCGTACCATACTCTACTACTTAGGGTTACTCAATAAGGGTCCTAATTAAGGGGAGTAGTTCGGGCAAGGGTACTCCTTAAGGCAAGTGTACTAATTCAGGCTACTAGTTAAGGACAGGGTACTAGTTATGCAAGGGCACTAGTTAAGGCCAGGCTACTAGTTAAGGCATGGGTACTTGTTGAGGGTACTGGTTAAGGCAAGGGTACCAGTTCAGGCTACTTGTTAAGGACATACTACTAGTGAAGGCAAGGGTACTAGTGAAGACCACTAGTTAAGCCAAGGGTACTTGTTAGGACTACTAGTTAAGGCAAGGGTACTAGATTAAGCTAAGAGTTCAGGCAAGGGTACTCGTTCAGATTACTGACTTAGGGTACTATTCAAGACTAGTTGTCTAGGCTACTGCTCTATGCCACTAGTCTAGCTGACTAGTCCAGCTTACTAGTCTAGGCTTCTACTCTAGCCTTCTCTTGTCTACTCTAATGTAGTCTACTTGCATCTACCCTAGTCTTCCTATCATAAACTACCCTACCCTAACCTATTCTAATCGATTCCATTTGATTCGATTCAAAGCATTTCGATGCGACCGGACACCATCACGCTTGAGTCGGCTCGATTCCGCAACATCAGCTCGATTCAGCTCGATTTGGCTCGAATCGCTTCAATTCAGCTCATTTCCACTCGGTTCAGCCTTATTCGGCCCTATTTGGCTTGACTCGACTCTTTTCTACTCTATTTGTCTCTTTTCGACTCCATTTGACTCCACTCTTCTCCATTCTATGCAATTCTACTCTATTCTGTTCTACTCTACCCTACGATACTCTATTCGATTGGATGCGATTCGAAGCAATTTGGTGTGATTCATCTCGTTTTGTTTCCATTTGACTCGATTCGGCCAGAATTGGCTCTATTCAGGTATATCCTGCACTCTTTGACTCTATTTGACTCAATTCTACTCTGCTCTACTCTTGTCTGCTTTACTCTCTCTACTCTACCCTACTGTACTATATTCTATTCTGTACTATTCTGTTCTATTCTACCCACCCGCCCCTACCCTACCCTTCCTTAATCTATTTGATTAGTTTCGATGTGACGTATTTCCACGCGATTTGACGCGATTAGGCTTGAATCAGCTCGATTCAGTTCGAATCGGCTCTATTCGGCTCGACTTGGCTCCATTTCACTCCATTCGGCTCGATTAGGCTGGAATTCCATCGATTCTGCTGGATTCTGCTCAATTAGGCCTTATTTGGTCCTATTCGGCCCTATTCTGCTCTATTCGACTCTTTTGTACTCTATTCATATCTATCCGTCTCTATTGGACTCCGTTCAACTCCATTCCTCACTATTTTCCTCTCTTCTATTCTACCCTTCCCTACCCTAATCTCTTCTAATCGATTCGATTTGATTTGACGCGATTCGAAGCAACCGGACGTGATTCGTCTCGTTTTGTCTCCACTCGGCTCAATTCGGCTATGTTCTCTGTCTTTGACTCTATTCTATTCTGTTGTATTCTTTCTGTTCTGTTCTATTCTCTCCTATTCTGTTGTACTCTATTCTATTCTACCCTACCCGACCCAACGGCACCCCACCCGAACCTACCCTACTTTAATCTATTGGATTCAATTCGATTCCGTGCAAAGCGATTTGATAGGACTTGACTGGATTCGGCAAATCTGAAGGGATTTGATGAGATTCCATGCGACTCGACGTGATTCAGTAGGATTCTCTGAGGTTTGACGCAATTCGAAGTTATTCGACGTGATTCGATGGGATTCGACACGATATGAAGCGATTTGACCTTGTTTGATTCAAAACGATGTGACTCGACTCGATTCGACCTGATTCGATTCGACGCTGTTCGGTGACAGTCAGTGCGATTCTGCTTGATTCCGCTCGATTAGGTGTGATTCGGCAGTATACAGCTCTTTTCGGCTGTATTCAGCTCCATTCGTCTCTATTCAGCTTATTCGGCTCTATTCGACTGTATTCGACTCTACTCTTTTCCACTCGATTCTACTCGATTCTATTCCTTCTATTCTGTTCTAATCTCTTCTATTCCACTCTACTCTGTTCTGTTCTCCCCTCCCCTCCCCTCCCCTTCTCTAATCTATACGTCTCGATTGGATTTGACGCGTTGAACGCGATTCGAGGCGATGAAGCTTGAATCGGCTCGATTCGGCTCGATTTGGCTCTATTCGGCTCAGTTAGGCTCCATTCAGCTTGTTTTGGCTTGAATCGCTTCGAATCTGCTCGATTTGGCCTTCTTCGGCCCTATTCTGCTCCATTCGACTCTTTTCTACTCTATTCGTTTCTATTTGACTCCATTCTACTCCATTCTATTCATTCCACACTATTCTACACTATTCTACTCTATTCTGCTCTACCCTACCCAACACCACTCTAATTTACTCTACTTGCTTCTACACGATTCCTCTCATTTTGTCTGCATTTGGCTCTATTCAGCTCTATTCTACTCTTCTCTACTCTATTGTATTGTTTCTACTCTGTTCTGTACGATTCTACTCTATTCTACCCTACCCTGTGCTACCCAACTCTAAGGTATTGTAATCCACTTGATTGGATTTGATTCAACCCATTTCGACGTGATTCGGCTCGATTTGGCTCTGTTCAAATCTATTCTACTCTACTCTATTCCCCTCTATTCTACTCTAGCCTACTCTTTTCTGTATTCGTTCTGTGTTGTTCTGTTCTATTTTGTTGTGTTCTGTTCTGTTTTATTCTATTCTACTCTATTCTACCCTACTCTAGCCTACCCGAACCTCCCCTACTCTAGTCTATTCGATTGAATTCGAGAAATTTTGACGCGACTAGGGGCCGAATCGGTGTGATTCATGTCCATTCGGCTCCATTTGTCTCGAATAGTGTCGATTCAGCTCGATTAGGCTCGATTTGGCTCCATTAGGCTCGATTCACTGGATTCGGCTCGATTTCGCTCAATTCAGCTCGATTTGGCCCTCTTTGGCCCTCTTCGGCTCTCTTCAGCTCTTTTCTACTCTACTCGATTCCATTGCACACCATTCTACTCCATTCTACGCTCTTCTACTATACCCTACTGTAATTGATTCGATGGCATTCGACGCCAGTCGACGCGATTTGTCTCGTTTCGTCTCCATTCAGCTTGATTCGACTCTGTTCTACTCTACTCTATTCTACTCTACACTATTCTGCTCTGCTCTACCCTTTTCTACTATATTCTAATGTATCTTTTCCATTCTCTTCTACTGTGTTCAAGTCTACTCTATTCCATCCTACCCTAATCTAATCTATTCTACTGGATTCGATTCCACGCATCTCGATGCGATTCAGCTCAAATCGGCTCCTTTCCACTCCATTCATCCCCAATCGGCTCAAATCGGTTCGGTTCAGCTCTAATCGGCTCCAGTCAGCTCGAATAGGCTCTATTCAGCTCTATTCGGCTCTATTAGACTCTACTCAACTCTATTATCTCTTTTCGACTCCACTCGACTCCATGCTACACCATTCTACTCCATCCTAAACTATTCTCTACTGTATTGTATTGTACTCTACCCTACTGTAGTCTATTCTATTTGATTGGATTGGAATTGATCAGATTCAATGCAATTCGACGGGATTCGACGCGATACGGCACGATTCCACGGGATTCGGCGTGATTTGTCTTGGTTTCTATCCATTTAGCTCTTTTGGGCTCTATTTGGCTCTATTCGGCAATGTTCGACTCTACTCTACTCTTCTATACTCTGCTCGTCCCGACCCTATTCTTTCAGTTCAGTTCTCTTCTGTTCTGTTCTACTGCACTCTATTCTACCCTACCCTACCCTAACTTCGCCTAGTGTAATCTGTTCTATGCTATTCGACACACTTGAATGGGATTCGACCTGATTCGGGTCATATCGGCTCGATTCATCTCCTTTCTGCTCCATTAAACTCGATTCGGTTCTATTCGGCTCTTTTCCACTCTATTCGGCTCTTTTTGGCAGTATTCGACTCTATTTGACTCTAGTCTACTCGATTCTTTCTGTTCTGTTCTATTCTACTCTATTCTATTCTTCTCTACCCTACCGTAGCCTTACCTTCCCCACACTAATCTATTTGATTCGATTCGACACGTTTCAAACGACTCGACATGATTCATCTCGATTCACCTTGAATTTGGTCAATTCGGCTGTATTCAGCTCTGTTTGGCTCTTTTCGGCTCTCTTCAACTCAATTTGACTCTATTCTACTGGACCCGACTCTACTTAATTCTATTCTCTTCTTTCTATTGTGTTCTGTTGTGTTGTAGTCTAGCCTCTCCTGCCGTACCCTCCTCTACTCTAATCTATTCGATTCAACGCATTTTGACGCGATTCCATGTGATTAGGCTTGAATCGGCTCGATTTAGCTCTATTTGGCTTGAATTGGGTCAATTCGTCTCGATTCTGCTCAATTCAGCATAATTAGGCTCGAGTGAACCTTATTCAGCCCTGTTCAGCTCTACTCAACCCTTTCTACTTTATTTGTCTCTATTTGGCTCCATTCAACTCCCTTCCACACCATTCTACTCTTTTCTACTCTATTCTATTCTGTTCTACCCTACCCTACTCTAATCTATTCTAATCGATTCGATTCATCACGATTTGTCTCCTTTCCTCTCCATTCGAATCGATTCGGCTTGAATTGGATCTATTCATCTATATTCTGCACTACCCGACTCTGACTATTCCACTCTACTCAACTCTACTCCATTCTACTCTTGGTATTCTCTTCTGTTCTACTCTATTCTATTCTTCTGTGCCCTTCCCTACTGAATCCCAGTCTAACCTACACTACTCCAATCTATTCAATTTAATTCGATTCCATTCAGTTTGACACCATTCGACCCGATTTGAGACAATTCGATGGGATTCGGTGAGATTCCGCGAGATTTGATGCGTTTTGGTGGGATTTGATGGAATTCGACGAGATCCGATGCAATAGGATGCAATTAAGTGTGTTTTGGCTCGATTTTGCTGGGTTCAGTTTGTCTCTATTTGGCTCATTTCAGCTCCACTAGGCTCCATTCATCCCGAATCTGGTCGACTCGACTCGATTCGGCTCATTTTGGTCATATGTGGTCCTATTCAGCGTTATTCGGCTCTATTCAACTCTTTTCTACTCTATTCATCTCTGTTTGAATCCATTTGACTCCATTCCACACCATTCTATTCCATTCTACACTACTGTATTCTACAAAACCCTCCGCCACCCTAGCCTATCCTAATCTAGTCTGCTCTTTTCTAGTCTCCTTTTCTATTTTCTCGATTCCATCCTATGCTACTCTACCATACCCTGCACTAAGCTAACCTACCCTGACCTATGCTGTTCTATTCTATTTCCTTCTATTTTCTCTGTTCCACCGTATGCTTCCCTACCCTATGCTACCCCACCGTACCATACTCTACTACTTAGGGTTACTCAATAAGGGTCCTAATTAAGGGGAGTAGTTCGGGCAAGGGTACTCCTTAAGGCAAGTGTACTAATTCAGGCTACTAGTTAAGGACAGGGTACTAGTTATGCAAGGGCACTAGTTAAGGCCAGGCTACTAGTTAAGGCATGGGTACTTGTTGAGGGTACTGGTTAAGGCAAGGGTACCAGTTCAGGCTACTTGTTAAGGACATACTACTAGTGAAGGCAAGGGTACTAGTGAAGACTACTAGTTAAGCCAAGGGTACTTGTTAGGACTACTAGTTAAGGCAAGGGTACTAGATTAGGCTAAGAGTTCAGGCAGGGGTACTCGTTCAGATTACTGACTTAGGGTACTATTCAAGACTAGTTGTCTAGGCTACTGCTCTATGCCACTAGTCTAGCTGACTAGTCCAGCTTACTAGTCTAGGCTTCTACTCTAGCCTTCTCTTGTCTACTCTAATGTAGTCTACTTGCATCTACCCTAGTCTTCCTATCATAAACTACCCTACCCTAACCTATTCTAATCGATTCCATTTGATTCGATTCAAAGCATTTCGATGCGACCGGACACCATCACGCTTGAGTCGGCTCGAGTCCGCAACATCAGCTCGATTCAGCTCGATTTGGCTCGAATCGCTTCAATTCAGCTCATTTCCACTCGGTTCAGCCTTATTCGGCCCTATTTGGCTTGACTCGACTCTTTTCTACTCTATTTGTCTCTTTTCGACTCCATTTGACTCCACTCTTCTCCATTCTATGCAATTCTACTCTATTCTGTTCTACTCTACCCTACGATACTCTATTCGATTGGATGCGATTCGAAGCAATTTGGTGTGATTCATCTCGTTTTGTTTCCATTTGACTCGATTCGGCCAGAATTGGCTCTATTCAGCTATATCCTGCACTCTTTGACTCTATTTGACTCAATTCTACTCTGCTCTACTCTTGTCTGCTTTACTCTCTCTACTCTACCCTACTGTACTATATTCTATTCTGTACTATTCTGTTCTATTCTACCCACCCGCCCCTACCCTACCCTTCCTTAATCTATTTGATTAGTTTCGATGTGACGTATTTCCACGCGATTTGACGCGATTAGGCTTGAATCAGCTCGATTCAGTTCGAATCGGCTCTATTCGGCTCGACTTGGCTCCATTTCACTCCATTCGGCTCGATTAGGCTCGAATTCCATCGATTCTGCTGGATTCTGCTCAATTAGGCCTTATTTGGGCCTATTCGGCCCTATTCTGCTCTATTCGACTCTTTTGTACTCTATTCATATCTATCCGTCTCTATTGGACTCCGTTCAACTCCATTCCTCACTATTTTCCTCTCTTCTATTCTACCCTTCCCTACCCTAATCTCTTCTAATCGATTCGATTTGATTTGACGCGATTCGAAGCAACCGGACGTGATTCGTCTCGTTTTGTCTCCACTCGGCTCAATTCGGCTATGTTCTCTCTCTTTGACTCTATTCTATTCTATTGTATTCTTTCTGTTCTGTTCTATTCTCTCCTATTCTGTTGTACTCTATTCTATTCTACCCTACCCGACCCAACGGCACCCCACCCGAACCTACCCTACTTTAATCTATTGGATTCAATTCGATTCCGTGCAAAGCGATTTGATAGGACTTGACTGGATTCGGCAAATCTGAAGGGATTTGATGAGATTCCATGCGACTCGACGTGATTCAGTAGGATTCTCTGAGGTTTGACGCAATTCGAAGTTATTCGACGTGATTCGATGGGATTCGACACGATATGAAGCGATTTGACCTTGTTTGATTCAAAACGATGTGACTCGACTCGATTCGACCTGATTCGATTCGACGCTGTTCAGTGACAGTCAGTGCGATTCTGCTTGATTCCGCTGAATTAGGTGTGATTCGGCAGTATACAGCTCTTTTCGGCTGTATTCAGCTCCATTCGTCTCTATTCAGCTTATTCGGCTCTATTCGACTGTATTCGACTCTACTCTTTTCCACTCTATTCTACTCGATTCTATTCCTTCTATTCTGTTCTAATCTCTTCTATTCCACTCTACTCTGTTCTGTTCTCCCCTCCCCTCCCCTCCCCTTCTCTAATCTATACGTCTCGATTGGATTTGATGCGTTGAACGCGATTCGAGGCGATGAAGCTTGAATCGGCTCGATTCGGCTCGATTTGGCTCTATTCGGCTCAGTTAGGCTCCATTCAGCTTGTTTTGGCTTGAATCGCTTCGAATCTGCTCGATTTGGCCTTCTTCGGCCCTATTCTGCTCTATTCGACTCTTTTCTACTCTATTCGTTTCTATTTGACTCCATTCTACTCCATTCTATTCATTCCACACTATTCTACTCTATTCTGCTCTACCCTACCCAACACCACTCTAATTTACTCTACTTGCTTCTACACGATTCCTCTCATTTTGTCTGCATTTGGCTCTATTCAGCTCTATTCTACTCTTCTCTACTCTATTGTATTGTTTCTACTCTGTTCTGTACAATTCTACTCTATTCTACCCTACCCTGTGCTACCCAACTCTAAGGTATTGTAATCCACTTGATTGGATTTGATTCAACCCATTTCGACGTGATTCGGCTCGATTTGGCTCTGTTCAAATCTATTCTACTCTACTCTATTCCCCTCTATTCTACTCTAGCCTACTCTTTTCTGTATTCGTTCTGTGTTGTTCTGTTCTATTTTGTTGTGTTCTGTTCTGTCTTATTCTATTCTACTCTATTCTACCCTACTCTAGCCTACCCGAACCTCCCCTACTCTAGTCTATTCAATTGAATTCGAGAAATTTTGACGCGACTAGGGGCCGAATCGGTGTGATTCATGTCCATTCGGCTCCATTTGTCTCGAATAGTGTCGATTCAGCTCGATTAGGCTCGATTTGGCTCCATTAGGCTCGATTCACTGGATTCGGCTCGATTTCGCTCAATTCAGCTCGATTTGGCCCTCTTTGGCCCTCTTCGGCTCTCTTCAGCTCTTTTCTACTCTACTCGATTCCATTGCACACCATTCTACTCCATTCTACGCTCTTCTACTATACCCTACTGTAATTGATTCGATGGGATTCGACGCCAGTCGACGCGATTTGTCTCGTTTCTTCTCCATTCAGCTTGATTCGACTCTGTTCTACTCTACTCTATTCTACTCTACACTATTCTGCTCTGTTCTACCCTTTTCTACTCTATTCTATTGTATCCTTTCCATTCTCTTCTACTGTGTTCAAGTCTACTCTATTCCATCCTACCCTAATCTAATCTATTCTACTGCATTCGATTCCACGCATCTCGATGCGATTCGGCTCAAATCGGCTCCTTTCCACTCCATTCATCCCCAATCGGCTCAAATCGGTTCGGTTCAGCTCTAATCGGCTCCATTCGGCTCCAGTCAGCTCGAATAGGCTCTATTCAGCTCTATTCGGCTCTATTAGACTCTACTCAACTCTATTATCTCTTTTCGACTCCACTCGACTCCATGCTACACCATTCTACTCCATCCTAAACTATTCTCTACTGTATTGTATTGTACTCTACCCTACTGTAGTCTATTCTATTTGATTGGATTGGAATTGATCAGATTCAATGCAATTCGACGGGATTCGACGCGATACGGCACGATTCCACGGGATTCGGCGTGATTTGTCTTAGTTTCTATCCATTTAGCTCTTTTGGGCTCTATTTGGCTCTATTCGGCAATGTTCGACTCTACTCTACTCTTCTATACTCTGCTCGTCCCGACCCTATTCTTTCAGTTCAGTTCTCTTCTGTTCTGTTCTACTGCACTCTATTCTACCCTACCCTACCCTAACTTAGCCTAGTGTAATCTGTTCTATGCTATTCGACACACTTGAATGGGATTCGACCTGATTCGGGTCATATCGGCTCGATTCATCTCCTTTCTGCTCCATTAAACTCGATTCGGTTCTATTCGGCTCTTTTCCACTCTATTCGGCTCTTTTTGGCAGTATTCGACTCTATTTGACTCTAGTCTACTCGATTCTTTCTGTTCTGTTCTATTCTACTCTATTCTATTCTTCTCTACCCTACCGTAGCCTTACCTTCCCCACACTAATCTATTTGATTCGATTCGACACATGTCAAACGACTCGACATGATTCATCTCGATTCACCTTGAATTTGGTCAATTCGGCTGTATTCAGCTCTGTTTGGCTCTTTTCGGCTCTCTTCAACTCAATTTGACTCTATTCTACTGGACCCGACTCTACTTAATTCTATTCTCTTCTTTCTATTGTGTTCTGTTGTGTTGTAGTCTAGCCTCTCCTGCCGTACCCTCCTCTACTCTAATCTATTCGATTCAACGCATTTTGACGCGATTCCATGTGATTAGGCTTGAATCGGCTCGATTTAGCTCTATTTGGCTTGAATTGTTGCAATTCGTCTCGATTCTGCTCAATTCAGCATAATTAGGCTCGAGTGAACCTTATTCAGCCCTGTTCAGCTCTACTCAACCCTTTCTACTTTATTTGTCTCTATTTGGCTCCATTCAACTCCCTTCCACACCATTCTACTCTTTTCTACTCTATTCTATTCTGTTCTACCCTACCCTACTCTAATCTATTCTAATCGATTCGATTCATCACGATTTGTCTCCTTTCCTCTCCATTCGAATCGATTCGGCTTGAATTGGATCTATTCATCTATATTCTGCACTACCCGACTCTGACTATTCCACTCTACTCAACTCTACTCCATTCTACTCTTGGTATTCTCTTCTGTTCTACTCTATTCTATTCTTCTGTGCCCTTCCCTACTGAATCCCAGTCTAACCTACACTACTCCAATCTATTCAATTTAATTCGATTCCATTCAGTTTGACACCATTCGACCCGATTTGAGACAATTCGATGGGATTCGGTGAGATTCCGCGAGATTTGATGCGTTTTGGTGGGATTTGATGGAATTCGACGAGATCCGATGCAATAGGATGCAATTAAGTGTGTTTTGGCTTGATTTTGCTGGGTTCAGTTTGTCTCTATTTGGCTCATTTCAGCTCCACTAGGCTCCATTCATCCCGAATCTGGTCGACTCGACTCGATTCGGCTCATTTTGGTCATATGTGGTCCTATTCAGCGTTATTCGGCTCTATTCAACTCTTTTCTACTCTATTCATCTCTGTTTGAATCCATTTGACTCCATTCCACACCATTCTATTCCATTCTACACTACTGTATTCTACAAAACCCTCCCCCACCCTAGCCTATCCTAATCTAGTCTGCTCTTTTCTAGTCTCCTTTTCTATTTTCTCGATTCCATCCTATGCTACTCTACCATACCCTGCACTAAGCTAACCTACCCTGACCTATGCTGTTCTATTCTATTTCCTTCTATTTTCTCTGTTCCACCGTATGCTTCCCTACCCTATGCTACCCCACCGTACCATACTCTACTACTTAGGGTTACTCAATAAGGGTCCTAATTAAGGGGAGTAGTTCGGGCAAGGGTACTCCTTAAGGCAAGTGTACTAATTCAGGCTACTAGTTAAGGACAGGGTACTAGTTATGCAAGGGCACTAGTTAAGGCCAGGCTACTAGTTAAGGCATGGGTACTTGTTGAGGGTACTGGTTAAGGCAAGGGTACCAGTTCAGGCTACTTGTTAAGGACATACTACTAGTGAAGGCAAGGGTACTAGTGAAGACTACTAGTTAAGCCAAGGGTACTTGTTAGGACTACTAGTTAAGGCAAGGGTACTAGATTAGGCTAAGAGTTCAGGCAAGGGTACTCGTTCAGATTACTGACTTAGGGTACTATTCAAGACTAGTTGTCTAGGCTACTGCTCTATGCCACTAGTCTAGCTGACTAGTCCAGCTTACTAGTCTAGGCTTCTACTCTAGCATTCTCTTGTCTACTCTAATGTAGTCTACTTGCATCTACCCTAGTCTTCCTATCATAAACTACCCTACCCTAACCTATTCTAATCGATTCCATTTGATTCGATTCAAAGCATTTCGATGCGACCGGACACCATAACGCTTGAGTCGGCTCGATTCTGCAACATCAGCTCGATTCAGCTCGATTTGGCTCGAATCGCTTCAATTCAGCTCATTTCCACTCGGTTCAGCCTTATTCGGCCCTATTTGGCTTGACTCGACTCTTTTCTACTCTATTTGTCTCTTTTCGACTCCATTTGACTCCACTCTTCTCCATTCTATGCAATTCTACTCTATTCTGTTCTACTCTACCCTACGATACTCTATTCGATTGGATGCGATTCGAAGCAATTTGGTGTGATTCATCTCGTTTTGTTTCCATTTGACTCGATTCGGCCAGAATTGGCTCTATTCAGCTATATCCTGCACTCTTTGACTCTATTTGACTCAATTCTACTCTGCTCTACTCTTGTCTGCTTTACTCTCTCTACTCTACCCTACTGTACTATATTCTATTCTGTACTATTCTGTTCTATTCTACCCACCTGCCCCTACCCTACCCTTCCTTAATCTATTTGATTAGTTTCGATGTGACGTATTTCCACGCGATTTGACGCGATTAGGCTTGAATCAGCTCGATTCAGTTCGAATCGGCTCTATTCGGCTCGACTTGGCTCCATTTCACTCCATTCGGCTCGATTAGGCTGGAATTCCATCGATTCTGCTGGATTCTGCTCAATTAGGCCTTATTTGGGCCTATTCGGCCCTATTCTGCTCTATTCGACTCTTTTGTACTCTATTCATATCTATCCGTCTCTATTGGACTCCGTTCAACTCCATTCCTCACTATTTTCCTCTCTTCTATTCTACCCTTCCCTACCCTAATCTCTTCTAATCGATTCGATTTGATTTGACGCGATTCGAAGCAACCGGACGTGATTCGTCTCGTTTTGTCTCCACTCGGCTCAATTCGGCTATGTTCTCTCTCTTTGACTCTATTCTATTCTGTTGTATTCTTTCTGTTCTGTTCTATTCTCTCCTATTCTGTTGTACTCTATTCTATTCTACCCTACCCGACCCAACGGCACCCCACCCGAACCTACCCTACTTTAATCTATTGGATTCAATTCGATTCCGTGCAAAGCGATTTGATAGGACTTGACTGGATTCGGCAAATCTGAAGGGATTTGATGAGATTCCATGCGACTCGACGTGATTCAGTAGGATTCTCTGAGGTTTGACGCAATTCGAAGTTATTCGACGTGATTCGATGGGATTCGACACGATATGAAGCGATTTGACCTTGTTTGATTCAAAACGATGTGACTCGACTCGATTCGACCTGATTCGATTCGACGCTGTTCGGTGACAGTCAGTGCGATTCTGCTTGATTCCGCTCGATTAGGTGTGATTCGGCAGTATACAGCTCTTTTCGGCTGTATTCAGCTCCATTCGTCTCTATTCAGCTTACTCGGCTCTATTCGACTGTATTCGACTCTACTCTTTTCCACTCTATTCTACTCGATTCTATTCCTTCTATTCTGTTCTAATCTCTTCTATTCCACTCTACTCTGTTCTGTTCTCCCCTCCCCTCCCCTCCCCTTCTCTAATCTATACGTCTCGATTGGATTTGACGCGTTGAACGCGATTCGAGGCGATGAAGCTTGAATCGGCTCGATTCGGCTCGATTTGGCTCTATTCGGCTCAGTTAGGCTCCATTCAGCTTGTTTTGGCTTGAATCGCTTCGAATCTGCTCGATTTGGCCTTCTTCGGCCCTATTCTGCTCTATTCGACTCTTTTCTACTCTATTCGTTTCTATTTGACTCCATTCTACTCCATTCTATTCATTCCACACTATTCTACTCTATTCTGCTCTACCCTACCCAACACCACTCTAATTTACTCTACTTGCTTCTACACGATTCCTCTCATTTTGTCTGCATTTGGCTCTATTCAGCTCTATTCTACTCTTCTCTACTCTATTGTATTGTTTCTACTCTGTTCTGTACGATTCTACTCTATTCTACCCTACCCTGTGCTACCCAACTCTAAGGTATTGTAATCCACTTGATTGGATTTGATTCAACCCATTTCGACGTGATTCGGCTCGATTTGGCTCTATTCGGCTCAGTTAGGCTCCATTCAGCTTGTTTTGGCTTGAATCGCTTCGAATCTGCTCGATTTGGCCTTCTTCGGCCCTATTCTGCTCTATTCGACTCTTTTCTACTCTATTCGTTTCTATTTGACTCCATTCTACTCCATTCTATTCATTCCACACTATTCTACTCTATTCTGCTCTACCCTACCCAACACCACTCTAATTTACTCTACTTGCTTCTACACGATTCCTCTCATTTTGTCTGCATTTGGCTCTATTCAGCTCTATTCTACTCTTCTCTACTCTATTGTATTGTTTCTACTCTGTTCTGTACAATTCTACTCTATTCTACCCTACCCTGTGCTACCCAACTCTAAGGTATTGTAATCCACTTGATTGGATTTGATTCAACCCATTTCGACGTGATTCGGCTCGATTTGGCTCTGTTCAAATCTATTCTACTCTACTCTATTCCCCTCTATTCTACTCTCGCCTACTCTTTTCTGTATTCGTTCTGTGTTGTTCTGTTCTATTTTGTTGTGTTCTGTTCTGTTTTATTCTATTCTACTCTATTCTACCCTACTCTAGCCTACCCGAACCTCCCCTACTCTAGTCTATTCAATTGAATTCGAGAAATTTTGACGCGACTAGGGGCCGAATCGGTGTGATTCATGTCCATTCGGCTCCATTTGTCTCGAATAGTGTCGATTCAGCTCGATTAGGCTCGATTTGGCTCCATTAGGCTCGATTCACTGGATTCGGCTCGATTTCGCTCAATTCAGCTCGATTTGGCCCTCTTTGGCCCTCTTCGGCTCTCTTCAGCTCTTTTCTACTCTACTCGATTCCATTGCACACCATTCTACTCCATTCTACGCTCTTCTACTATACCCTACTGTAATTGATTCGATGGGATTCGACGCCAGTCGACGCGATTTGTCTCGTTTCGTCTCCATTCAGCTTGATTCGACTCTGTTCTACTCTACTCTATTCTACTCTACACTATTCTGCTCTGTTCTACCCTTTTCTACTCTATTCTATTGTATCCTTTCCATTCTCTTCTACTGTGTTCAAGTCTACTCTATTCCATCCTACCCTAATCTAATCTATTCTACTGGATTCGATTCCACGCATCTCGATGCGATTCGGCTCAAATCGGCTCCTTTCCACTCCATTCATCCCCAATCGGCTCAAATCGGTTCGGTTCAGCTCTAATCGGCTCCATTCGGCTCCAGTCAGCTCGAATAGGCTCTATTCAGCTCTATTCGGCTCTATTAGACTCTACTCAACTCTATTATCTCTTTTCGACTCCACTCGACTCCATGCTACACCATTCTACTCCATCCTAAACTATTCTCTACTGTATTGTATTGTACTCTACCCTACTGTAGTCTATTCTATTTGATTGGATTGGAATTGATCAGATTCAATGCAATTCGACGGGATTCGACGCGATACGGTACGATTCCACGGGATTCGGCGTGATTTGTCTTAGTTTCTATCCATTTAGCTCTTTTGGGCTCTATTTGGCTCTATTCGGCAATGTTCGACTCTACTCTACTCTTCTATACTCTGCTCGTCTCGACCCTATTCTTTCAGTTCAGTTCTCTTCTGTTCTCTTCTACTGCACTCTATTCTACCCTACCCTACCCTAACTTAGCCTAGTGTAATCTGTTCTATGCTATTCGACACACTTGAATGGGATTCGACCTGATTCGGGTCATATCGGCTCGATTCATCTCCTTTCTGCTCCATTAAACTCGATTCGGTTCTATTCGGCTCTTTTCCACTCTATTCGGCTCTTTTTGGCAGTATTCGACTCTATTTGACTCTAGTCTACTCGATTCTTTCTGTTCTGTTCTATTCTACTCTATTCTATTCTTCTCTACCCTACCGTAGCCTTACCTTCCCCACACTAATCTATTTGATTCGATTCGACACGTTTCAAACGACTCGACATGATTCATCTCGATTCACCTTGAATTTGGTCAATTCGGCTGTATTCAGCTCTGTTTGGCTCTTTTCGGCTCTCTTCAACTCAATTTGACTCTATTCTACTGGACCCGACTCTACTTAATTCTATTCTCTTCTTTCTATTGTGTTCTGTTGTGTTGTAGTCTAGCCTCTCCTGCCGTACCCTCCTCTACTCTAATCTATTCGATTCAACGCATTTTGACGCGATTCCATGTGATTAGGCTTGAATCGGCTCGATTTAGCTCTATTTGGCTTGAATTGGGTCAATTCGTCTCGATTCTGCTCAATTCAGCATAATTAGGCTCGAGTGAACCTTATTCAGCCCTGTTCAGCTCTACTCAACCCTTTCTACTTTATTTGTCTCTATTTGGCTCCATTCAACTCCCTTCCACACCATTCTACTCTTTTCTACTCTATTCTATTCTGTTCTACCCTACCCTACTCTAATCTATTCTAATCGATTCGATTCATCACGATTTGTCTCCTTTCCTCTCCATTCGAATCGATTCGGCTTGAATTGGATCTATTCATCTATATTCTGCACTACCCGACTCTGACTATTCCACTCTACTCAACTCTACTCCATTCTACTCTTGGTATTCTCTTCTGTTCTACTCTATTCTATTCTTCTGTGCCCTTCCCTACTGAATCCCAGTCTAACCTACACTACTCCAATCTATTCAATTTAATTCGATTCCATTCAGTTTGACACCATTCGACCCGATTTGAGACAATTCGATGGGATTCGGTGAGATTCCGCGAGATTTGATGCGTTTTGGTGGGATTTGATGGAATTCGACGAGATCCGATGCAATAGGATGCAATTAAGTGTGTTTTGGCTTGATTTTGCTGGGTTCAGTTTGTCTCTATTTGGCTCATTTCAGCTCCACTAGGCTCCATTCATCCCGAATCTGGTCGACTCGACTCGATTCGGCTCATTTTGGTCATATGTGGTCCTATTCAGCGTTATTCGGCTCTATTCAACTCTTTTCTACTCTATTCATCTCTGTTTGAATCCATTTGACTCCATTCCACACCATTCTATTCCATTCTACACTACTGTATTCTACAAAACCCTCCCCCACCCTACCCTATCCTAATCTAGTCTGCTCTTTTCTAGTCTCCTTTTCTATTTTCTCGATTCCATCCTATGCTACTCTACCATACCCTGCACTAAGCTAACCTACCCTGACCTATGCTGTTCTATTCTATTTCCTTCTATTTTCTCTGTTCCACCGTATGCTTCCCTACCCTATGCTACCCCACCGTACCATACTCTACTACTTAGGGTTACTCAATAAGGGTCCTAATTAAGGGGAGTAGTTCGGGCAAGGGTACTCCTTAAGGCAAGTGTACTAATTCAGGCTACTAGTTAAGGACAGGGTACTAGTTATGCAAGGGCACTAGTTAAGGCCAGGCTACTAGTTAAGGCATGGGTACTTGTTGAGGGTACTGGTTAAGGCAAGGGTACCAGTTCAGGCTACTTGTTAAGGACATACTACTAGTGAAGGCAAGGGTACTAGTGAAGACTACTAGTTAAACCAAGGGTACTTGTTAGGACTACTAGTTAAGGCAAGGGTACTAGATTAAGCTAAGAGTTCAGGCAAGGGTACTCGTTCAGATTACTGACTTAGGGTACTATTCAAGACTAGTTGTCTAGGCTACTGCTCTATGCCACTAGTCTAGCTGACTAGTCCAGCTTACTAGTCTAGGCTTCTACTCTAGCCTTCTCTTGTCTACTCTAATGTAGTCTACTTGCATCTACCCTAGTCTTCCTATCATAAACTACCCTACCCTAACCTATTCTAATCGATTCCATTTGATTCGATTCAAAGCATTTCGATGCGACCGGACACCATCACGCTTGAGTCGGCTCGATTCTGCAACATCAGCTCGATTCAGCTCGATTTGGCTCGAATCGCTTCAATTCAGCTCATTTCCACTCGGTTCAGCCTTATTCGGCCCTATTTGGCTTGACTCGACTCTTTTCTACTCTATTTGTCTCTTTTCGACTCCATTTGACTCCACTCTTCTCCATTCTATGCAATTCTACTCTATTCTGTTCTACTCTACCCTACGATACTCTATTCGATTGGATGCGATTCGAAGCAATTTGGTGTGATTCATCTCGTTTTGTTTCCATTTGACTCGATTCGGCCAGAATTGGCTCTATTCAGCTATATCCTGCACTCTTTGACTCTATTTGACTCAATTCTACTCTGCTCTACTCTTGTCTGCTTTACTCTCTCTACTCTACCCTACTGTACTATATTCTATTCTGTACTATTCTGTTCTATTCTACCCACCTGCCCCTACCCTACCCTTCCTTAATCTATTTGATTAGTTTCGATGTGACGTATTTCCACGCGATTTGACGCGATTAGGCTTGAATCAGCTCGATTCAGTTCGAATCGGCTCTATTCGGCTCGACTTGGCTCCATTTCACTCCATTCGGCTCGATTAGGCTCGAATTCCATCGATTCTGCTGGATTCTGCTCAATTAGGCCTTATTTGGGCCTATTCGGCCCTATTCTGCTCTATTCGACTCTTTTGTACTCTATTCATATCTATCCGTCTCTATTGGACTCCGTTCAACTCCATTCCTCACTATTTTCCTCTCTTCTATTCTACCCTTCCCTACCCTAATCTCTTCTAATCGATTCGATTTGATTTGACGCGATTCGAAGCAACCGGACGTGATTCGTCTCGTTTTGTCTCCACTCGGCTCAATTCGGCTATGTTCTCTGTCTTTGACTCTATTCTATTCTGTTGTATTCTTTCTGTTCTGTTCTATTCTCTCCTATTCTGTTGTACTCTATTCTATTCTACCCTACCCGACCCAACGGCACCCCACCCGAACCTACCCTACTTTAATCTATTGGATTCAATTCGATTCCGTGCAAAGCGATTTGATAGGACTTGACTGGATTCGGCAAATCTGAAGGGATTTGATG
Source organism: Loxodonta africana (assembly GCF_030014295.1). Taxonomy (NCBI): domain Eukaryota; kingdom Metazoa; phylum Chordata; class Mammalia; order Proboscidea; family Elephantidae; genus Loxodonta; species Loxodonta africana. Next base: position 322,570 of record NW_026975517.1, read on the forward strand.
AGATTCCATGCGACTCGACGTGATTCAGTAGGATTCTCTGAGGTTTGACGCAATTCGAAGTTATTCGACGTGATTCGATGGGATTCGACACGATATGAAGCGATTTGACCTTGTTTGATTCAAAACGATGTGACTCGACTCGATTCGACCTGATTCGATTCGACGCTGTTCGGTGACAGTCAGTGCGATTCTGCTTGATTCCGCTCGATTAGGTGTGATTCGGCAGTATACAGCTCTTTTCGGCTGTATTCAGCTCCATTCGTCTCTATTCAGCTTATTCGGCTCTATTTGACTGTATTCGACTCTACTCTTTTCCACTCTATTCTACTCGATTCTATTCCTTCTATTCTGTTCTAATCTCTTCTATTCCACTCTACTCTGTTCTATTCTCCCCTCCCCTCCCCTCCCCTTCTCTAATCTATACGTCTCGATTGGATTTGACGCGTTGAACGCGATTCGAGGCGATGAAGCTTGAATCGGCTCGATTCGGCTCGATTTGGCTCTATTCTGCTCAGTTAGGCTCCATTCAGCTTGTTTTGGCTTGAATCGCTTCGAATCTGCTCGATTTGGCCTTCTTCGGCCCTATTCTGCTCTATTCGACTCTTTTCTACTCTATTCGTTTCTACTTGACTCCATTCTACTCCATTCTATTCATTCCACACTATTCTACTCTATTCTGCTCTACCCTACCCAACACCACTCTAATTTACTCTACTTGCTTCTACACGATTCCTCTCATTTTGTCTGCATTTGGCTCTATTCAGCTCTATTCTACTCTTCTCTACTCTATTGTATTGTTTCTACTCTGTTCTGTACGATTCTACTCTATTCTACCCTACCCTGTGCTACCCAACTCTAAGGTATTGTAATCCACTTGATTGGATTTGATTCAACCCATTTCGACGCGATTCGGCTCGATTTGGCTCTGTTCAAATCTATTCTACTCTACTCTATTCCCCTCTATTCTACTCTAGCCTACTCTTTTCTGTATTCGTTCTGTGTTGTTCTGTTCTATTTTGTTGTGTTCTGTTCTGTTTTATTCTATTCTACTCTATTCTACCCTACTCTAGCCTACCCGAACCTCCCCTACTCTAGTCTATTCAATTGAATTCGAGAAATTTTGACGCGACTAGGGGCCGAATCGGTGTGATTCATGTCCATTCGGCTCCATTTGTCTCGAATAGTGTCGATTCAGCTCGATTAGGCTCGATTTGGCTCCATTAGGCTCGATTCACTGGATTCGGCTCGATTTCGCTCAATTCAGCTCGATTTGGCCCTCTTTGGCCCTCTTCGGCTCTCTTCAGCTCTTTTCTACTCTACTCGATTCCATTGCACACCATTCTACTCCATTCTACGCTCTTCTACTATACCCTACTGTAATTGATTTGATGGGATTCGACGCCAATCGACGCGATTTGTCTCGTTTCGTCTCCATTCAGCTTGATTCGACTCTGTTCTACTCTACTCTATTCTACTCTACACTATTCTGCTCTGTTCTACTCTTTTCTACTCTATTCTATTGTATCCTTTCCATTCTCTTCTACTGTGTTCAAGTCTACTCTATTCCATCCTACCCTAATCTAATCTATTCTACTGGATTCGATTCCACGCATCTCGATGCGATTCGGCTCAAATCGGCTCCTTTCCACTCCATTCATCCCCAATCGGCTCAAATCGGTTCGGTTCAGCTCTAATCGGCTCCATTCGGCTCCAGTCAGCTCGAATAGGCTCTATTCAGCTCTATTCGGCTCTATTAGACTCTACTCAACTCTATTATCTCTTTTCGACTCCACTCGACTCCATGCTACACCATTCTACTCCATCCTAAACTATTCTCTACTGTATTGTATTGTACTCTACCCTACTGTAGTCTATTCTATTTGATTGGATTGGAATTGATCAGATTCAATGCAATTCGACGGGATTCGACGCGATACGGCACGATTCCACAGGATTCGGCGTGATTTGTCTTGGTTTCTATCCATTTAGCTCTTTTGGGCTCTATTTGGCTCTATTCGGCAATGTTCGACTCTACTCTACTCTTCTATACTCTGCTCGTCTCGACCCTATTCTTTCAGTTCAGTTCTGTTCTGTTCTGTTCTACTGCACTCTATTCTACCCTACCCTACCCTAACTTAGCCTAGTGTAATCTGTTCTATGCTATTCGACACACTTGAATGGGATTCGACCTGATTCGGGTCATATCGGCTCGATTCATCTCCTTTCTGCTCCATTAAACTCGATTCGGTTCTATTCGGCTCTTTTCCACTCTATTCGGCTCTTTTTGGCAGTATTCGACTCTATTTGACTCTAGTCTACTCGATTCTTTCTGTTCTGTTCTATTCTACTCTATTCTATTCTTCTCTACCCTACCGTAGCCTTACCTTCCCCACACTAATCTATTTGATTCGATTCGACACGTTTCAAACGACTCGACATGATTCATCTCGATTCACCTTGAATTTGGTCAATTCGGCTGTATTCAGCTCTGTTTGGCTCTTTTCGGCTCTCTTCAACTCAATTTGACTCTATTCTACTGGACCCGACTCTACTTAATTCTCTTCTTTCTATTGTGTTCTGTTGTGTTGTAGTCTAGCCTCTCCTGCCGTACCCTCCTCTACTCTAATCTATTCGATTCAACACATTTTGACGCGATTCCATGTGATTAGGCTTGAATCGGCTCGATTTAGCTCTATTTGGCTTGAATTGGGTCAATTCGTCTCGATTCTGCTCAATTCAGCATAATTAGGCTCGAGTGAACCTTATTCAGCCCTGTTCAGCTCTACTCAACCCTTTCTACTTTATTTGTCTCTATTTGGCTCCATTCAACTCCCTTCCACACCATTCTACTCTTTTCTACTCTATTCTATTCTGTTCTACCCTACCCTACTCTAATCTATTCTAATCGATTCGATTCATCACGATTTGTCTCCTTTCCTCTCCATTCGAATCGATTCGGCTTGAATTGGATCTATTCATCTATATTCTGCACTACCCGACTCTGACTATTCCACTCTACTCAACTCTACTCCATTCTACTCTTGGTATTCTCTTCTGTTCTACTCTATTCTATTCTTCTGTGCCCTTCCCTACTGAATCCCAGTCTAACCTACACTACTCCAATCTATTCAATTTAATTCGATTCCATTCAGTTTGACACCATTCGACCCGATTTGAGACAATTCGATGGGATTCGGTGAGATTCCGCGAGATTTGATGCGTTTTGGTGGGATTTGATGGAATTCGACGAGATCCGATGCAATAGGATGCAATTAAGTGTGTTTTGGCTTGATTTTGCTGGGTTCAGTTTGTCTCTATTTGGCTCATTTCAGCTCCACTAGGCTCCATTCATCCCGAATCTGGTCGACTCGACTCGATTCGGCTCATTTTGGTCATATGTGGTCCTATTCAGCGTTATTCGGCTCTATTCAACTCTTTTCTACTCTCTGCATCTCTGTTTGAATCCATTTGACTCCATTCCACACCATTCTATTCCATTCTACACTACTGTATTCTACAAAACCCTCCCCCACCCTAGCCTATCCTAATCTAGTCTGCTCTTTTCTAGTCTCCTTTTCTATTTTCTCGATTCCATCCTATGCTACTCTACCATACCCTGCACTAAGCTAACCTACCCTGACCTATGCTGTTCTATTCTATTTCCTTCTATTTTCTCTGTTCCACCGTATGCTTCCCTACCCTATGCTACCCCACCGTACCATACTCTACTACTTAGGGTTACTCAATAAGGGTCCTAATTAAGGGGAGTAGTTCGGGCAAGGGTACTCCTTAAGGCAAGTGTACTAATTCAGGCTACTAGTTAAGGACAGGGTACTAGTTATGCAAGGGCACTAGTTAAGGCCAGGCTACTAGTTAAGGCATGGGTACTTGTTGAGGGTACTGGTTAAGGCAAGGGTACCAGTTCAGGCTACTTGTTAAGGACATACTACTAGTGAAGGCAAGGGTACTAGTGAAGACTACTGGTTAAGCCAAGGGTACTTGTTAGGACTACTAGTTAAGGCAAGGGTACTAGATTAGGCTAAGAGTTCAGGCAAGGGTACTCGCTCAGATTACTGACTTAGGGTACTATTCAAGACTAGTTGTCTAGGCTACTGCTCTATGCCACTAGTCTAGCTGACTAGTCCAGCTTACTAGTCTAGGCTTCTACTCTAGCCTTCTCTTGTCTACTCTAATGTAGTCTACTTGCATCTACCCTAGTCTTCCTATCATAAACTACCCTACCCTAACCTATTCTAATCGATTCCATTTGATTCGATTCAAAGCATTTCGATGCGACCGGACACCATCACGCTTGAGTCGGCTCGATTCCGCAACATCAGCTCGATTCAGCTCGATTTGGCTCGAATCGCTTCAATTCAGCTCATTTCCACTCGGTTCAGCCTTATTCGGCCCTATTTGGCTTGACTCGACTCTTTTCTACTCTATTTGTCTCTTTTCGACTCCATTTGACTCCACTCTTCTCCATTCTATGCAATTCTACTCTATTCTGTTCTACTCTACCCTACGATACTCTATTCGATTGGATGCGATTCGAAGCAATTTGGTGTGATTCATCTCGTTTTGTTTCCATTTGACTCGATTCGGCCAGAATTGGCTCTATTCAGGTATATCCTGCACTCTTTGACTCTATTTGACTCAATTCTACTCTGCTCTACTCTTGTCTGCTTTACTCTCTCTACTCTACCCTACTGTACTATATTCTATTCTGTACTATTCTGTTCTATTCTACCCACCTGCCCCTACCCTACCCTTCCTTAATCTATTTGATTAGTTTCGATGTGACGTATTTCCACGCGATTTGACGCGATTAGGCTTGAATCAGCTCGATTCAGTTCGAATCGGCTCTATTCGGCTCGACTTGGCTCCATTTCACTCCATTCGGCTCGATTAGGCTCGAATTCCATCGATTCTGCTGGATTCTGCTCAATTAGGCCTTATTTGGGCCTATTCGGCCCTATTCTGCTCTATTCGACTCTTTTGTACTCTATTCATATCTATCCGTCTCTATTGGACTCCGTTCAACTCCATTCCTCACTATTTTCCTCTCTTCTATTCTACCCTTCCCTACCCTAATCTCTTCTAATCGATTCGATTTGATTTGACGCGATTCGAAGCAACCGGACGTGATTCGTCTCGTTTTGTCTCCACTCGGCTCAATTCGGCTATGTTCTCTCTCTTTGACTCTATTCTATTCTGTTGTATTCTTTCTGTTCTGTTCTATTCTCTCCTATTCTGTTGTACTCTATTCTATTCTACCCTACCCGACCCAACGGCACCCCACCCGAACCTACCCTACTTTAATCTATTGGATTCAATTCGATTCCGTGCAAAGCGATTTGATAGGACTTGACTGGATTCGGCAAATCTGAAGGGATTTGATGAGATTCCATGCGACTCGACGTGATTCAGTAGGATTCTCTGAGGTTTGACGCAATTCGAAGTTATTCGACGTGATTCGATGGGATTCGACACGATATGAAGCGATTTGACCTTGTTTGATTCAAAACGATGTGACTCGACTCGATTCGACCTGATTCGATTCGACGCTGTTCGGTGACAGTCAGTGCGATTCTGCTTGATTCCGCTCGATTAGGTGTGATTCGGCAGTATACAGCTCTTTTCGGCTGTATTCAGCTCCATTCGTCTCTATTCAGCTTATTCGGCTCTATTCGACTGTATTCGACTCTACTCTTTTCCACTCTATTCTACTCGATTCTATTCCTTCTATTCTGTTCTAATCTCTTCTATTCCACTCTACTCTGTTCTGTTCTCCCCTCCCCTCCCCTCCCCTTCTCTAATCTATACGTCTCGATTGGATTTGACGCGTTGAACGCGATTCGAGGCGATGAAGCTTGAATCGGCTCGATTCGGCTCGATTTGGCTCTATTCGGCTCAGTTAGGCTCCATTCAGCTTGTTTTGGCTTGAATCGCTTCGAATCTGCTCGATTTGGCCTTCTTCGGCCCTATTCTGCTCTATTCGACTCTTTTCTACTCTATTCGTTTCTATTTGACTCCATTCTACTCCATTCTATTCATTCCACACTATTCTACTCTATTCTGCTCTACCCTACCCAACACCACTCTAATTTACTCTACTTGCTTCTACACGATTCCTCTCATTTTGTCTGCATTTGGCTCTATTCAGCTCTATTCTACTCTTCTCTACTCTATTGTATTGTTTCTACTCTGTTCTGTACGATTCTTCTCTATTCTACCCTACCCTGTGCTACCCAACTCTAAGGTATTGTAATCCACTTGATTGGATTTGATTCAACCCATTTCGACGTGATTCGGCTCGATTTGGCTCTGTTCAAATCTATTCTACTCTACTCTATTCCCCTCTATTCTACTCTCGCCTACTCTTTTCTGTATTCGTTCTGTGTTGTTCTGTTCTATTTTGTTGTGTTCTGTTCTGTTTTATTCTATTCTACTCTATTCTACCCTACTCTAGCCTACCCGAACCTCCCCTACTCTAGTCTATTCAATTGAATTCGAGAAATTTTGACGCGACTAGGGGCCGAATCGGTGTGATTCATGTCCATTCGGCTCCATTTGTCTCGAATAGTGTCGATTCAGCTCGATTAGGCTCGATTTGGCTCCATTAGGCTCGATTCACTGGATTCGGCTCGATTTCGCTCAATTCAGCTCGATTTGGCCCTCTTTGGCCCTCTTCGGCTCTCTTCAGCTCTTTTCTACTCTACTCGATTCCATTGCACACCATTCTACTCCATTCTACGCTCTTCTACTATACCCTACTGTAATTGATTCGATGGGATTCGACGCCAGTCGACGCGATTTGTCTCGTTTCGTCTCCATTCAGCTTGATTCGACTCTGTTCTACTCTACTCTATTCTACTCTACACTATTCTGCTCTGTTCTACCCTTTTCTACTCTATTCTATTGTATCCTTTCCATTCTCTTCTACTGTGTTCAAGTCTACTCTATTCCATCCTACCCTAATCTAATCTATTCTACTGGATTCGATTCCACGCATCTCGATGCGATTCGGCTCAAATCGGCTCCTTTCCACTCCATTCATCCCCAATCGGCTCAAATCGGTTCGGTTCAGCTCTAATCGGCTCCATTCGGCTCCAGTCAGCTCGAATAGGCTCTATTCAGCTCTATTCGGCTCTATTAGACTCTACTCAACTCTATTATCTCTTTTCGACTCCACTCGACTCCATGCTACACCATTCTACTCCATCCTAAACTATTCTCTACTGTATTGTATTGTACTCTACCCTACTGTAGTCTATTCTATTTGATTGGATTGGAATTGATCAGATTCAATGCAATTCGACGGGATTCGACGCGATACGGCACGATTCCACGGGATTCGGCGTGATTTGTCTTGGTTTCTATCCATTTAGCTCTTTTGGGCTCTATTTGGCTCTATTCGGCAATGTTCGACTCTACTCTACTCTTCTATACTCTGCTCGTCTCGACCCTATTCTTTCAGTTCAGTTCTCTTCTGTTCTGTTCTACTGCACTCTATTCTACCCTACCCTACCCTAACTTAGCCTAGTGTAATCTGTTCTATGCTATTCGACACACTTGAATGGGATTCGACCTGATTCGGGTCATATCGGCTCGATTCATCTCCTTTCTGCTCCATTAAACTCGATTCGGTTCTATTCGGCTCTTTTCCACTCTATTCGGCTCTTTTTGGCAGTATTCGACTCTATTTGACTCTAGTCTACTCGATTCTTTCTGTTCTGTTCTATTCTATTCTACTCTATTCTATTCTTCTCTACCCTACCGTAGCCTTACCTTCCCCACACTAATCTATTTGATTCGATTCGACACGTTTCAAACGACTCGACATGATTCATCTCGATTCACCTTGAATTTGGTCAATTCGGCTGTATTCAGCTCTGTTTGGCTCTTTTCGGCTCTCTTCAACTCAATTTGACTCTATTCTACTGGACCCGACTCTACTTAATTCTATTCTCTTCTTTCTATTGTGTTCTGTTGTGTTGTAGTCTAGCCTCTCCTGCCGTACCCTCCTCTACTCTAATCTATTCGATTCAACGCATTTTGACGCGATTCCATGTGATTAGGCTTGAATCGGCTCGATTTAGCTCTATTTGGCTTGAATTGGGTCAATTCGTCTCGATTCTGCTCAATTCAGCATAATTAGGCTCGAGTGAACCTTATTCAGCCCTGTTCAGCTCTACTCAACCCTTTCTACTTTATTTGTCTCTATTTGGCTCCATTCAACTCCCTTCCACACCATTCTACTCTTTTCTACTCTATTCTATTCTGTTCTACCCTACCCTACTCTAATCTATTCTAATCGATTCGATTCATCACGATTTGTCTCCTTTCCTCTCCATTCGAATCGATTCGGCTTGAATTGGATCTATTCATCTATATTCTGCACTACCCGACTCTGACTATTCCACTCTACTCAACTCTACTCCATTCTACTCTTGGTATTCTCTTCTGTTCTACTCTATTCTATTCTTCTGTGCCCTTCCCTACTGAATCCCAGTCTAACCTACACTACTCCAATCTATTCAATTTAATTCGATTCCATTCAGTTTGACACCATTCGACCCGATTTGAGACAATTCGATGGGATTCGGTGAGATTCCGCGAGATTTGATGCGTTTTGGTGGGATTTGATGGAATTCGACGAGATCCGATGCAATAGGATGCAATTAAGTGTGTTTTGGCTTGATTTTGCTGGGTTCAGTTTGTCTCTATTTGGCTCATTTCAGCTCCACTAGGCTCCATTCATCCCGAATCTGGTCGACTCGACTCGATTCGGCTCATTTTGGTCATATGTGGTCCTATTCAGCGTTATTCGGCTCTATTCAACTC